>NC_082698.1:80292569-80593437 GCF_949987515.2 Delphinus delphis | reverse complement strand
CAGAGAACGTGCTATCTGGTTATTCCGTCGGCCACTGCTCCTCCTTTGTGCAGCCGACTTGTGGCCGTGCACCCTTATTCATGAATGATTTTACACCCGGCCCACTGATTCCTGTCTGCTTCTCAGCAAATTCAACATGCACGTTGGTAACTCCCCCATCCACCACCCCCCTTCACCCACTCTGATCCGCCATCTCCTACTCCCACCCCAGACTCCCACCTCAAGGTCACGCTCTATCTCGTCATCACCAAAACGGCATCAGCTCTGAATTCTTGCTTTCCACCATCCGATTCTCTGATCACAGCCTGTCATCTTTGGGGCTCACCTGCCCTAGCTTCGCTCTCCAACACTTCTTTGCTAGGACCTTTGACGGAGCCCACCACTGTCCCCTTCTCTGTCCTTCCTTTCCCCTAATATCCTCACTTCCTTCCTACTTAACTTAGATTCTATGACCTGTTATTATTACCGCAGCTCCCTTACCATTCTCTTCCCCTATCCCACTGACCAGAAGAAACCCCAAATGTAGTTAAATCCAGCTCTCCACCTACAGCACACCTGCGTCTGAGCAGCTGAATATAGATACAGAGAAAAGACCCAGCCACGCCGAGGGGTCTTTCTTTGATATTATCACCACAGAGCTCGAGTGGGCCCTCAGCACGACCCCTGATCCTACAACACCCCACCGGCAGCGCGACCCCTCCTCTCACTGCAGCTCTATGTCATTGGGAAAGCAGAAGCTCACAGGAGATGTCTTCATCCACCCATCAGCAAATCCATCTGTATCCTCTGATCCCATCCTGTATCCTTTGGTCCCGTCTTCTCTCTTCCTCCTGTTACAACGGATCATAATGGTCAGAGGACAGAGAACTAACATTTATTGAGTGCTTACTATTCCAAGCACAGTTCTAAGTGCTTTACACCCGTTGACTCACTTAACCCTCATCACAGTCGTGTGTGATGAATGCATTATCATTTTTAGTTCACAGATAAGGAAACAGAGGCACAGGAAGGGCAAACTGTATGCGCTTTTTTTCTTTTTCTTTCTTTTTTCTTTTTTTTGGCCATGCCACGTGGCTTGCGGGATCTCAGTTCCCCGACCAGGGATTGAAACCAGGCCACGGCAGTGAAAGCCTGGGATCCTAACCCCCAGGCCACCAGGGAACTCCAAGCACTCTGTGTGTGCTTTTATTTAAGAGACCCTTTGTCCCCTAAATTTATGTACTCTCACCTCCTCAAGGACAATGCTCCTAACCCCAACCCTAACCCTTAACTTTTCCCTTCCCATCGCTTCCTCTCTGCTAGATTATTCCCATTAGCACGCAAACTTGCTGAAGTACCCTACGTCTTAAGTAAACATATGCCCCTGTCTTCCAGTTATTGGTACGTTTCTCTGCTCCCTTGGATGGCTAGCTTCCTTTAGAAGTCCTCTTCTCTCCTGAACCTTCTCCAGTCAGACCTCCATACCCATCACGGAAGGAAACCCTCCCATCAAGACTGCCAATGACCAACATCGCCAAATCCTGTCTTTCTCACGTCTCAGCAACCATTCCCTTCTAGCACCTTTAAGCCACGGGGACCGCTTTCTCTTGGTTCTCCCGCTTCTCTGGCTGCTACTTCTCAGACCCCTTTGTAAGCTCCTTCTCATCTCCCTGACCTAGAAATATTGGAGCGTCTTACAGCTTTCTGTCTTTTCTCGCTACACTCACCCGCTAGATAATCTCTGTACTGTGTTTTCCTAACAGCACCCAAAGCAGCTTCACTGTCTTTCTCAAAGATGGCTAACCAGTGCCCTTCTGCTTTCAGCTCCCTCTGTGTTGAGGAGTCACCCTGCATTTTGCTGTTTCTTCCTGAGCTGCATCCACCCGCAACTTTGCCCAGTGGCAGCCTCACCAGTGTGATAACAATGATCAAAATGAAGCAAACCTTGGACCTCCCTGGTGGCGCAGTGGTCAAGAATCCACCTGCCAGTTCAGGGGCACGGGTTCGAGCCCTGGTCTGGGAAGATCCCACATGCCACAGAACAACTAAGCTCATGCACCACAACTACTGAAGCCCGTGTGCCACAACTACTGAAGCCCGCGTGCCTAGAGCCCGTGCTCCGCAACAAGAGAAGCCACCGCAGTGAGAAGCCCATGCACCACAACGAAGAGTAGCCCCTGCTCGCTGCAGCTAGAGAAAGCCCGTGCGCAGCAACGAAGCCTCAACACAGCCAAAAATAAATAAATAAATACATAAATGTATTTCTTTAAAAAATGAAGCAAACCTTGAAGTCTGAGTCGTTCTAGAAGGCTCAGATGTCCAGGTCAACACGGAGCTCACGTTGCCTCACCAGGGGCTACATCTTGACCTCCTCCTGTCGACCTCACCTAGTTTTTGGAGAACCGTCCCTAAATAACCAATCATTCTGGTGCTAAGACCCTGGCTTGGATTTTGGTCTCACTTTAAAAAATTGCTTCTACATCTAGTTAGATGGTCAGCAAATGGCCCCTTTGTAGCTCTAGATCTTCACTCTAAAGCTCTGTATGGTCATTAAATCTGCTCTTCTGGCTCGACCAAGGACCCCCACAGTCCTCCACGTGAGCCCCCCATCTCTCCCTGTCTCTGCCCATCCTCCCTGGCCTGGCACCTGGCTGTGAGTAGACACACAGTTCCTGGAGTCATGCCTCGTGCATAGTAAACACTCAAGAAACGCCAGTTAAATTGAATTAACTAGAAGGGTGTTTCAGTCATCATTCATAATTGCTGGGGGAAAAAAAAAACAACAGCCCACTCCAAAGCAACAATTGACCATTCCTCATGACTGTGGGTTGACCGGGCAGTTCTGCGTGATTCTGTACTCCTGCCGGAGTGCTGGGATGGCTGGCTGGGCAGGGCCACACCTGTGCATTAACGTCTTGGGAGCCAAGCATGACCAGGGGCTATGGTTTTCCTCCACGTGGGCCTCTCCCCATGACTGCTGGGCTTCCTCATGCAGAATGGCTGAGTTCAGACTCTGCTTCCCTCAGGCTATCTGAGGTCCCATGGGCCAACGCTAGTCACTCAGCTAAGTCCAGAGTCTGTGCTGAGGAGACTCCACAAGATAAGTGGGAGGTCTGTACACTGGGGGCCCCCAAAATGGTGCCCCTCTAATCCCTGGGGAGACTCTCCTCCTCCAACACGTCCCTCAGTCCAGGTCACTCGGCAGAGTGGTTATCAGGTTGCAGACACAATTCCTGTCAGCACGCAGCTTGGCCCAGGCACTGCCCTCCGTCGTAAACAGCGTCGTGCGGGTGGCGCACACAGCCTCCATCCCTTACCTCAGTAGCCACGACCCTTCACATTTCCATGGTCCTCTGAGGAGCCCCCAGATCTCCACCTCCTTGCCTTCATTGTTTTTATGCCCGTGGAGGTCACGAAGGAGGTGGTAACTCGCCCTGTTTTACAGGTGGCGCTCAGACCATTGCCAGGGGTGATCTCTATTCCGTTAGGCAAAGAAGAGTTGTCATCTTCCTTAGACTCTCTTAGTATATGGACTGTAGGTTACTGGCAAACTGTCAGTAACAGTGGCAGTATAAACTTAGAGGAAAAATCTAAAAGCCCATTGACGAGGAAGACTACTTTGGAATTAAAAACATACAATCTAACATGAGCTGGGTCACCCAGCCAGGATGGCAGGTAGATGGCGTGCCATTTCACCTAACGTCTTCTTACTTAGCACTGAAACCAGGTGCAGAAAAGACTCACGTGCTCTTTAGCCCTAATAATGCTGGGTTTTTATTTCACAAGGGGCAAGTTCCCATCCATGACAATGACAGAGATGTTCTTTTCCCAGAGCGAAACTAGACTGTGCCCTCTCCCAGAAAGGATGAATGCTGGCCTCTGTGTGCTTCTCCTTAGATTTGGGAGGAAAGTGGCCCCAGTCTTGCTGGTCAGGAAGCAGATGCAGAAGTGGTACCTTCCCTCCAGCTTCTGGGACTCCGTTGAGCCCTCTTCCTCGCCCCTTTCCCACTGCAGGATGCACTAGGGGAAAAGGGACTCGTTGGCATCAAACCAGAGGCTCGAGGAGGGTACTTCAGAATCTCCTCCTCCGGGAAAGAGAGGAATTTCCTGAGGGCAGGGAGGAGGACACCAGGCTGAGGGATGGAAGGACGGAGCTGTAGAAAAAGAAAGCGGTGTTGCAGAGAGAGAGACCTGAGAGGTGCCCTCTTTTCCAAACCTGCAGGGTGTGGGTCCCTGCTCTCCTGGGGTGCAAGGGGATGACTACGTTGGACCAAGTTATAACATCTGCTTGGAGATCCGACCATCTCTTGAGTAGAGAACGTTGAGTTCCCACCACTCTGGTGGCCGGGTATGGAGATGGGGGTGTATTGGGGAAAACAGGACTGTACCTGGGAGATTGGGAAAGCCAGAGGCACCTGGGAAAAGAGGGGCAAAATCGTATTCCTCTCCCAGATAAGATTCCAGGGCGCTGGGGGCTACTTCATTCCAGGGCCATGTAAATGCCATCATGCAAATTTAGAAAAAGATGCCCAAAACGGGGAGGTGACAGGCATCTGGGCTGACGACGCAGCTCTAGGAGTGGAGGGGGCGGCGGGAGCCTAACTCTTCCCCCTCAGTAAGCAATTTGCCATTTGTGTAACCGCCGCCTCCTGATTGCTCCCCATAAGTGACCAGGTAACCGCTAGAGTCAGAATATGAGGGACCCCGTCACATCCTGGATGTAAGAACCTTCATTACATTTTTGAGAGCTTCCTGCAGGCCGCGCACTGAGCTAGAACTTTCCTTTCACCGCCTCCTTCAGCCCCCCCCCCCCAGAAGCTGCTGTTCACAACACCTGCTCCTCTGCGAAGGAGGCTTCGGAGTCTTCTTGAGTTGAGTGGTCTGTCCCAGGACCCACAGCTAGTAGCCAGCTGAGCCCCGGGTCACCAGCTTCTCCCTCCGTCTCTACTCACGTTTGGAAGGCTGGCTCCTCTGACCGAATTGGTGCAAGAGGTTTTACCTGTTTTCTGTTCTTTTTATTTTATTTCACCGGTTCTCATCAAACTACCCGCAGATTCAGGTTAGGTCAGAGTCCTAGGAGGTGGTGGATCCGAAAAGGTCTGCCTTCCAAGCCCGGGTTCCCCCCACGGCATCACCCCCCCACCTCCAGTGCAGGGTTTGTCTCCTGCCCAAGTCTGATGACCTCAGCGAGCACCACCCATCTGCTGTGGCCCGGGGGACAGAGCATCTCTCTTCCCCAAGATGCCTCATGTCAGCTGTCCACTCAGGGCATCGTGGCTCCAGGGTCACTGCAGACAGACCCCCATCAGCTTTTCTGCTTCTCAGTCTGAGTGGGAACTTGTGGTGACCGATCTCAAGCACAGCTGCTCCTTCCGTATCCTCCCCAGTGAAGAAATAGTCACTGAGCCCTTTCGTTTTGCAGTCTCTCATCTTCACCCTTAAGAATCCTCTGCGGGAGCTGTATATGTTTGGCTTCTTCAAGTTCTTGTTATTCATCTGTCTGTGGAATGGACCATCTCAGAAGGAGGAAATACGTATGCAGATGGGTCTGTTGAGATATATGTGTGTAGCTTTTTATTCACAAATATTAGCAAATTGTTGACTGTTTATGTTCATGCCACTCTTAATGAATAGTTTATATAGACAGTAAATTGGTAAAAATAATGTTATGTCTCAATAATTCCTTCCCACTGAGGAAGCAAACTGCTGAGTCTGTCTTTCACGCGCCTGTCGAGACGGAAGTTAGGGACACGAGGGGCCCCTAGCAGGCGGTTCTCTCTTCCCATCTTGAGACTGTGCAGTCCGCTGCATCCTGGGCTATGTACAAACAGTCTTGGTGGTCGCTCAGGGTAGAGCAGAGAGCTGCTGGGTGAACCCTGTGACACAGCACAGCCACCAAGGGGAAGGGCACTGGGACAGAGATACCCTGTTCTTTAAAAGCTCAGATGCGTCTACATATGTGTGCTTTCAGATTCAGATTACTGACAAAAGAAACCAAAACAACAAATGATAAACAACAAATACTCTCTCGGTCTGAGTGTGTCCCAAGTATTTGGATCGTACTTATACTAAAAAACAAATTTACCCTCTATCGGAAATTCAGATTTAAGTTGATATATTTTGTCTAGCAACCCTACCAGGAAGGGCCTTCCCCCACCATCCCCTCACTCGCCCGCCCCCGCCCCGCCCCATCCTCCAGCCTATAATTGAGAGATTAAGAGACACAAGATTAGAAAGAGGTGAATAAGGAAGGAATGCAGGGAACTTGATATCTGCTTCCTGGACAGCAGAAGGTAAGGAGTCAAAGAGGCTTTGACGTTAAAGCTCCCTTAGATAAAAATAAGACTCGGAACTGAGTCAAGCTGAGTCCAGTGGACTTTCCAGCATAAAATGTGGTTCTGATTAAATTGAAGGCTGCGTCCTTAAGATGATACCAGAATTCCATTAAATGGTGATCGGAAGCCATTACATTTAGGTGAGATGTCGCCCAGTTCCCTAAGTGCTCCCTTCTTCCCGCCCTGCCTCTCTCCCTCTTCCTTCCCTGCTCTTTGTTTCCTTTGTTCTCTCTTTCTTTCCTTTTCCCACTTTCTTTCATTGAATACATATGTATTTGTGACCAACTCTGCAAAGCAAGCCCTCAAAATGTTCATATTTTCACTCTTATCCAATTGCATCTTTCTTTGAATCCTTAAAAAAGAGAGGATAAATAAACTTCTGTGCATCCCATGGAACCAGGGGAAGAAGCGACTAGAAACAAAGAGGCCAGTTTTGTTGACTCGTGCCAACCTGGATCAAGCTATAAGCTACTGCTCGTGCAACAACCCACTGGCATTGCCAACCCAGAAAAGAGCAGATGCAATTAGCTTTAAAAGTAGAACTCCCACATGGGCTAAGCTGGAAACACCTCAACACAAATGAAAAGTGACAACTTGGGTCACAGAAGAGGCAAAACCCCAAAGACAGGGAAATATAGGTTGTCTCTCTAATTAATTCTGCTGATACACCTTCAGAGTTTCCAGTCAACTCCCTATCATCGTTAACCATAAAAGAATTAGAAGGTGACGTGTAGAAGGAAGACCGTAAAATCTGCTTTGTTTCTCTATATTTCAAAATCTTGCTCCGAATATTGGGCAGGTCGCTTCCGATACCAGGACCTTCCCATGGGACACCCAGTGACAACCCAAAAGGGCTGATGCAATACATGGTCTGCAAATATTTCTCAGCTAGCATTTAATGGGCATCTCTATCAATAAAGAGCTCTGAATTCCCAAACTATTTAAGTCCCACGTTTATGACAACCTCCTCTGTAACTGTGGGTATCAGACACAGATTCTTCTTTCCATGAAGTTTGAGTTTGCTGGCTCTCCCATTAGTCCTTACACAAACGAATGTCGGCCGCCCTCCCTGGGCCCATCCTTCCTGCCCTTCCTGTTCTGTCACAGAGCTGTCACCGTGGGCAGCCTCTAATTCACAGCCCGTCTCTCTCGGCTGTTTCTGAGCTGGATCTGCCTAAGCTTTGTACTTGAGCCCATCACTCTGCATGAGAGGATGTTCCTGAGAGAGGGTACATTGTCACCTTCATCCCTTTCTTCAAATGGAAATGAGTTCTGTTATGCAATCATTGGCTGACGTATAATTTGTTCTTGCTGTGATCTGGTTGACAATTGTACATTAAAAGAAAGCCTTGAAGCCAACAGCACCCAAGCTGAAATCCTCCTGCTATTTCCCAAAGAGAAGGACAAAAAGCAAAATGTAGCAGAAAATACTGGAGACAAATGGAAGATTTTCATTAGTGTTGGATGGCCACCTCCAGACTGCTGGAATTCCAAGGGCTATAATTCAGCCAGTTGTATTAAATGCTTTCCTTTTGGTCCATTTTCGTGGCCAGAGTGACTGCCACCTCTGTGTTTTTTGTGAAACTTCTCTTCAAACCAGATGTCTGCCATTTTGTTCTAGTTCATGGTGCCTTTTGGCTTGAAGATACATTGTGTGTCCAAAGGAGACATTCAAAATGATGTGGTTGAATGACAGTTATGTTGTTTTCACGGTCCTGAGGTCAGTACTGGACATGATACCTTTGCATTCTTTTACACATACCTTTGGTGAAAATCCTATTTATTTCCTGGATTAGTCATACTTACCAATAGTCAGGACGCTTCTGAAAACCACAGAATGTCAGCACGGGAAGAACGTTTAAAGATCATCTAATCTAAGTTGATTATTTTTTAGATTAGGAAAAAAAGCACAAAAGAAAAAGAAACTAGTCAAGATCATATTCCTCCTTTCTTTGTTTTCACTGAGAACTCTTATCATTCGGGACCACCTGCCTCCTGCTTTGAACTCCTCCCAGAGACTAGCATGGATGTTGGCTATAGTCTACTGGGTGCATATATATATGCTTGGAGATTAAATAGTAATAATGGCTACTATATGTTCAACATGGGCTATGCGAAGTGGTTTATTATACCATCTATTATCCTCCTAACAACTTTACAATGTCTGTAAAAAAATAACGTTACGAATGAAGAAACTGTAGTTGAGAGAACTAGAAGTAACTGACCAAAGGTCACACAAGTCATCAGTCATAGAGATGGATTTCCATTCAGTTCGTTCAGCCTCAAACATGAATGCTTCTTCCACAATATCATTCTGACTTGCAAGCAATATAGGGTTTAAAGGTGCAGTTAGAATTCTTAGGATTTCAGTAGGAGCAATCTGGTTCAATTTGTGTCTATCCTGACAGTTCTGTGATCCAGACTCGAATACAAGCTTGAAAGAGCTGAAGACACACAGATTGTAAACAGTTTGCAACAAAGAGTATCAACAAAACAAAAAAATAGCTTTACAAGCCTGGGGGCTGAAGGATCATGAATCTTGGACAAAAATAGGATTTCATCTATACTCGCTAGTGTGAGATGAAATTTTCTATCACCAGAGTGACTTAGAATATGGAAATCAGAATTATAGGAGCTAAAAAATTCAAGGTTCTTGAAGGCTCACTGGTATCTCCTACGGGGGCACCTTGCCAAAAAAGAATGGCTCTCTGACATAAAATTCCGGGCCTCAGCGCCTGAGAGGAAGAAGGGATTCTTAAAACAAGGTTTGTCCAGTGTGGTAGGCAGAATAATGACCTCCAAAGCTGTCCATGTCTTGGAATCTGTGAATACATTAGGTTACATGGCAAAGGAGGATTAAGGTTGCAGACGGAGCTAAATTTACGAATCAGATGACCTTGCGATGGAGAGATTATTCTGGATTATTGGGGTGAGCCCCGTGAAGTCACAAGGGTTCTTATAAGTAGAAGAGGGAGGCAGAAGAGGAGAGTCAGATGTGATGCTGGAAGCAAGGTTGGAGTGAGGTTATGTGGGGACTCAATTTGCCACTGCTGGCTTTAAAGATGGAGGAAGACGCTGTGATCTAAGGAATGCAAGTAGCTTCTAGAGGCTGGAAAAGGCAGGGAAATGCATTCTCCCTCAGAGCTCCCAGAAGGAACACAGCCCTACTGAAACCTTGATTTTTTTAGGACTTAGGACCTCCAGACTGTAAGATAATAAATTTGTGCTTTTTGAAGCTCTAAGCTGTGGTATCAATAATTTGTTACAGCTGTAATAGGAAACTAATACATCCATAAACTCTAAAGACCAGAAGGCAGTGGGATGATGTATTCAAAGTGCTATAAACAAAACTAAACAAAACAAAACTGTCAACCAAGAATCCTACATCTGGTGAAATTATTCCTCAAGAGTGAGTGAGAAACTACGATGTCTCCAGATAAACAAAAGCTGAAGGAGTTCATTATCACTTTAGCTGACTTGTAGGAAACGTCTGAGGAGGTTCTAAAGGGTGAAGTAACGGACATGAGAGAGCAACTCAAAGCCATATAAAGAAATAAAGAACTCAGTCAAGGCAAATTCAAGTCAAAAATGCTAATATTGGGCTTCCCTGGTGGCACAGTGGTTGAGAGTCTGCCTGCCGATGCAGGAGACACAGGTTCGAGCCCTGATCCGGGAAGATCCCACGTGCCGCGGAGCAGCTGGGCCCGTGAGCCATGGCCGCTGAGCCTGCGCGTCCGGAGCCTGTGCTCCACAACGGGAGAGGCCACAACAGTGAGAGGCCTGTGTACCGAAAAAAAAAAAAAGCTAGTATTATTGTAACATTGGTTTGTAAAGGCACATTTTGTTTTCTACATGATTTAAAAGATTAATATAGTTAAAGAAAAATAATTATTAATCTAAAAGCTAGGATTATTATAACTTTGGTTTATAACTCCAAATCTTGTTTTCTACAGAATTTAAGAAACGAATAAATTTAGAAGAATTTTTAGTTTATGTTTGTGGCACACAGTGTATAATGATGTAATTTTGTTACATCAACAACCAAAGGGAGTGGGACAGAGCTGTAAAGGAGCAGAGTTTGTGTATGTCATTAAAGTTAACCTGATATTAATTCAAATTAGAGTGTTATAACCTTAGGATGTTAAATGTATAATCTCCATGGTAACCACAAAGAAAATAGCTATAGAATATACACAGAAGGACGTGAGAGAGGAGTTTAAATGTTCACTACAAAAAAATCAACTAAAACACAGAAAGAAGACAATAATGCAGGACATGAAGGACAAAAATGCTACAATACATATAAAAAACAAACAGCACAATACAGAATTAAGTCCCTCCTCAGTAATTACTTTACGTGTAAATAGATTGACTGCTCCAATCAAAAGACAAAGATTGGCAGAATGGATAAAAACACATGACTCAACTATATGCTATCTAAAAGAGACTCACACAAATAGTTTGCAAGTGAAAGGATGGAAAAAAGATATTTCATGCAAATAGCAACCAAAAGAGAGCAGGAGTGGTTACACTAATATCACACAAAATAGACTTTAAGTAAAAAAAATTTACAAGAGACCAAGAACATTATATACTAATAAAAGGTTCAATACAGTAAGAAGATATAATGATTATAAACATTTATGCACCCAGTAGACCATCAAAATAATTGAAGCAGAAGATGACAGAATTGAAGGGAGAAACAGACAGTTCTACAACACTAGCTGTTGGCTTCAATACTCCACCCCACTCTCAATAATGGATAGAACAAGCAGACGGAGAAAAGCAAGGAAATAGAGGACTTAAACAACAATAAACCAGCTAGATTTCACAGACATATACCAAACGCCCTACCCAACAACAAAAGCATACACATTAATCTCAGGTGCACATGGGACAGGTTCCAGGATAGACCATATGTTAGTCCACAAATTGAGTCTCAATAGATTAAAAAAAGATAGATATTCTACAAAGTATCTCCTCCAACCACAAGGGGTTAAAGTTAGAAATCCGTAACAAAAGGAAAACTGTATTAAAAATTAAACAACACATTCTTAAGAAGCCAACAGATAGAAAAAGAAATCACAAGGGAAATTAGAAAGTACTTGGAGACAATAAAAACAAAAATACATTACACCAGAACTTGTGGGACACAACTTTTATTAATAGCTATAAATGCTTACATTAAAAAAGAAGAAAGATCTCAAATCAATAATCTAACTTTACAACTTAAGGAACTGAAAAAGAAGAACAAAGTAAACCCAAAGCTAGAAGAAGGAAAGAAATAATAAAGATTCAAGCAGAGATGAACAAAATAGAGAAGAGAAAAAGAATAGAGATGATCAACAAAACTCAAAACTGCATCTTAGAAAAGATCAACAAATTGACAAACTGTTATGTAGGACTAAGATAAAAAGAGAAGACTCAAATTACTAAAATCAGAATAAAAGTGGGGACATTACTACCAATTCTACACAAATAAAAAGGATTATAAGAGAGTACTATGAAAAACTATACACTATCAAATTGGAAAACCTGGGTGAAATGACGAACTTTTAGAAACATAAAACCTATCTAGACTAAATTATGAAGAAATATAAAATCTAAGTAAGCTTGAGAGATTGTATCAGTAACCAAAAATCTCCCAGCAAAGAAAAGCCATGAAACTGAGCTTCACTTGTGAATTCTACCAAACACTTAAAAAAATAGCACCAATTTTTCTCAGATTTTTACCAAAAATTGAAGAGGAGAGAACACTTCCTAATTCATTCCATAGGCCAGCATTACTCTGATACAAAAGGCAAAGACACTACAGGAAAAGAAAGCTACAGACCAATATCCATATCCATTATGGACACTGATGAAAAAAAATCTCAATAAAATATGAGCAACTAAATTCAGCAGCATATTAAAAGGATTATACACCATGACCAAGTGAGTTTTATTCCTGGAATGCAAGGATGGTTCAGCATACAAATATCACTCAATATAATACACCACATTAGGGCTTCCCTGGTGGCGCAGTGGTTGAGAGTCCGCCTGCTGATGCAGGGGACACAGGTTCGTGCCCTGGTCCGGGAGGATCCCGCATGCCGCGGAGCGGCTGGGCCCGTGAGCCATGGCCACTGAGCCTGCGCATCCGGAGCCTGTGCTCCACAACAGGAGAGGCCACAACAGTGAGAGGCCCGCGTACCACACACACACACACAAAATACACCACATTAATAGAATGAAAGGGGAATAAACATATGATAATCTCGATGCCAAAGAAAGTGTCTGACAAAATTCTACACCCATTCATTATAAAACCAATCAACAAACCGGAGTAGAAGGAAACTACCTCAAAATAATCAAGGCCATATATGGAAAACTCACAGTGAACATCATTCTAATGGTGAAAGACTGACACTTTTCCTCCAAGATCAGGAAAAAGGTAAGGATGCCTGTTTTTGCCACTTCCATTCAACATAGTCCTGAAAGTCCTAGCCAGAGCAATTAGGCAAGAAAACGAAATAAAAGGCATCCAAATTGGAAAGGAAGAAATAAAATTATCTCAGTTCACAGATGTTATTATCTTATATGTAGAAAGCCCTAAAGATTACACATACACACACACACACACACACACACACACAAACAGAACTAATAAATGAATTCAGCAAAGTAGCAGGATGCAAAGTCAACATATAAAATCAGTCGCATTTCAATAGACTAACAATAAACAATCTGAAAAGGAAATCACAAAAACAATTCCATTTACAATACCATCAAAAAGAATAAAATACTTAGGAATTAACTAAGGAGGTGAAAACTTGTACAGTAAAGTCTACAAAACATTGCTGAAAGAAGTTTCGGAAGACATAAATAGATAGAAAATATCCATGTTCATGGACCGGAAGAATTAATATTGTTAGGATATCAAATTTACCAAAAGTGTTCTACAGATTCGAAGCAGTCTGTATCGAAACTCCAAATATGTTTTATTTTCAGAAATAGAAAACCCATCCTAAAATCCATATGACATGTCAAGAGACCCCAGATAGCGAAAACAATCTTTAAAAGGAAGATCAAAGCTGGAGGACTCACACTTCTTGATTTTAAAACTTATTACAAAGCTATAATAATCAAGACAGTATCAAAATAGACATATAGACCAATGGATTAGAATTGAAAGCCCAGAAGTGAACCCTTGATTTTTGACAAGTGTGACAAGAACATTCATTGGGAGAAAAAACAGTCTTTTCAACAAACGGTGCTGGGAAAACTGGACATCCACATGAAAAAGAGTCAGCTGGGCCCTTATCTAATACCATATACAAACATTAGCTCAAAATGGGTTAAAAACCTAAATGTAAGACCTAAAACTATAAAACTCTTAAAAGAAAACATAGAACACAAGTTTCATGACATTGTATTTGGCAATGTTTTCTTGGATAGGATACCAAAGGACAGGGAACAAAAGAAATAACAGACAAACTGAATTTCACTAAAATGTAATCAAAAGACACCATCAAGGAAGTAAAAAGGCAACCCACAGAATGGAAAGAAATATTTGTAAATCACATATCTGATAAAACATATCTGATCAAAAAAAAAAAAAAGGATTACTATCCAGAATATATAGGGAACTCCTAAAACTCAACAACAGAAAAAGAAACAACCCAATTCAAAATGGAAAAAGAACTTGAATAACCATTTCTCAAAAGAATACATGCAAGTGGCCAATAAGCACATAAAAAGCTGCCCAGCATCATTAGGGAAATGCAAATCAAAACTACAATGAGGGGCTTCCCTGGTGGCGCAGTGGTTGAGAGTCCGCCTGCCGATGCAGGGGATACGGGTTCGTGTCCCGGTCCGGGATGATCCCACATACCGCGGAGCGGCTGGGCCCGTGAGCCATGGCCGCTGAGCCTGCGCATCCGGAGCCTGTGCTCCGCAATGGGAGAGGCCACAACAGTGAGAGGCCCGCGTACCGCAAAAAAAAAAAACAAAAAAAAACTACAATGAGATACCACCTTACACCCATTAGAATGACTACTATCAAAACACACGCACACACACACACAAGAAATAACAAGTGTTAGTGATGTGGAAAAATTAGAATTCTTGTACACTGTGGGTGGGAATGTAAAATGGTACATCTGATGTGGCAAATAGTATGGCATTTCCTCAAAAAATTAAAAACAGAATTACCATATGATCTAGCAGTTCCATTTCTGGGTATATACCCAGAGAAGTGAAAGCAGGTCTCAAAGAGATATTTGTACACTCATGTTCCTAGCAGCATTATTCACAATAGCTAAAACGTGGAAGCAACCCAAGGGTCCGTTTACAGTGAATAGGTAAGCAAAATGTGGTATATACACACAATGGAACCTTAAAACCCTTAAAAAGGTTGCTACAACATGGATGAACCCAAAGACGGATACTGTGTAATTCCACTTACAGGAGGTACAGTGTGCCCTCCTATCTGTGGGTTCTACATCCACGGATTCAACCAACTGCAGATCAAAAATATTTTTTAAAAAATTCAGAAAGTTCGAAAAAGCAAAACTTAAATTTGCTGCACACTGGCAACTATTTATATAGTATCTGCATTGTATTTACAACTGTTTACAGCACATTTTCATTGAATTAGGTACTATAAGTAATCTAGAGGCGATTTAAAGTATACGGGAGGCTGCGTAGAAAATACTACACCATTTTACATAAGCGACTCCAACATCCTGGGACTTTGGTATCCACAGGGCATCCTGGAACCCATCCCCCCTGGATACTGAGGGATGGCTGTACTTAAGTGTATTCAAAATCATGGAGACTAATGGTATAATGGTGGTTACCAGGGGCTGAGGGGAGGAGGGGTTGGAGAGTTATTAATGGGTATAGAATTTCAGTTTTATAGGATGAAAAGAATTCTAGAGATAGATAGTGGTGATGGCTGCACAACATTACGAATGTATTTAATGCCATTGAACTGTACACTTAAAAATGGTTCAGACGGTAAATTTTATATGTATTTTATCACAATATAAAAATGGAAAGAAAAAAAACTCTTCTGAACCATTGTGCTATCAGATGAGCCTCTGATGACAAAGAGAAGAGATGCAATGATTTCAATCATGTTTTTAAATTACTCCTTTGTGCCAGACTCCAGACTAGACACTTTATATGCTTCAGTGAAGAGAGCCAGGGCATCCTTTAGCATGGGGTTAAAGAATTGATGCCGCGATTTTCTTTTCCAGGTGAGAGGGCTGCCAATTTGGGCTGGGTTCAGCTGGCTGGTTCTTCTCTGCTGGACTTGGCTGGGCTCACTCACATGTCTGTGGTCCATCCACTCCCATGCAGCTCGTAGTTTCCGTGCTGGGGCGGGAGGCGGGGGCTATTTAAGCTGGGCAATAGGAATGAAAGGTCGTATGTCCTATGTCTGTGACGTCCCTCATCATCCAGCAGGCCTCCTTGGGCTTACTCACTTGGGGCGGAAGGGTTCCAAGTACAGCGGCAGGGCAAGTGCTTTTCAAGTCTCTGATTGCATCACACTTGCTACTGTCCAAAGAAGGCTACGTGGTCAACCCAAACATGGGAGAAAGGAAGACCCCAGCTCTTTTTTTTTTTTTTAAACATCTTTATTGGGGGTATAATTGCTTTACAATGGTGTGTTAGTTTCTGCTTTATAACAAAGTGAGACCCCAGCTCTTGCTGGAAGGAGTTATGAAACCACATGCCAGGGTGTGAATTATGGAGGTTGGGGGCGAGGAAGACCTCATGACCATTCGTGCAATCTAGCCCAATTTTAAAAGTGAAACAGCCGTGGCCCAAAGACAAGGACGTGTTCCTTGGCAATATTTGACATTGACGGTGAGTTTGATCAGTCTAACATGCAAAGAGCATCTTAAAGTACTATCCAAAGCATTCATGCTTAAATAACCCACCCCATGAAAAAGAGACACAGAATTCCTACAGTATCGTTTGACTGAAAGATACGTGGTCCCTTTTACAATGGAAAGCTGAGATGCTCTTGAAATAAAACAATGGATGATGGTGACTGTATCGAGACGTCTGTTCTTATTTCTCCCCTCTTTTTAGATCCACTTCTTAAAAGCCTAGGGTCTCAACCGTACATTTTGAAACCCACTTCGATGGCAGGGCTGGTTGGGGCAGGGCACGATTCCACGGGCCTCTCCTGGGCTCTGGCTGCCACCATCCTACTTGGCAAGACCCCTGACTCCATTTCTAATCCCCGAGCCCCAGTGGCTGGAGTTGCCAGGTGTCAGAGAGGCACTCCGCTGATCAGAGCAAGAATGCTTTACCCACACACCAACTGCCAAGCTCTGAATGTTTAGGTGAGGCTGAATGAGAAAAACAATTGCCTGTCAGAACACTTCATTGCCTTTGAGAAACCTCGTGTCCATCTTTCTTTTCGACGGGTGCCCTCAGATTTCTTTTCCGAGATCCAGGACTCTCAGCTGATGCTGGCTTCCGTCTGAGTGAGCGAGGGAAAAGCTGTCACTGTCCGTTAGATTTTGGAAGGTGCCTAGGGACTCTCCTAGTTTTGAGGAAAGCTGGCGATGAAAAAGGAGCATCTGAGCTATAGTAGCAGCCAGTGAGGTCCTGGGGTGAATGGCATTTTACTTCTGTACACACCGTGCTCCCAAAAGGGGGTTTCAGGTGGCCTCCAAAAATATAGGTATATCAGAATGTGAAGAGTAAATCAGAGTGAAGGGAAAAATAAGGGCAAAAAGAATTAGTGAAACACTAATTGGACACACTTTTAGGCAAGTCGCTCAGAAAAATACAACCAAGTATATGAGTCCCAGTGTTCACGAAATAGAATTCAGTTAGTTCCTCAGGAGAAGAGCATTTCTTTCTACTCTTATGCTTTGAAACCCATTTCCCCCAAGGGTCCTTACAGCGAGGATGCCCTGCAATGCTGTGAACAGGGTCCTCGCCGACTTCCTGATGCAAATACTGTGATGGCCCGTGTCATCGCGCTGCAAGGCAGGAACCCCTGAGGTCTGGTGTGACACAGATGGGCGTCCTCAGCCCTAATGCCTGAGACGGCCGAACAGACAGACCTGGCTCGGTGGGTTTGAATATGCCAGTCTATTTCAAGGGCATAGAGAAACCATCAGCGAGGGTTCTAACCCGTGGACCCCTGCGGGATTTTTAACAAAGTACCAACAGTTCTTCAGAGGTCCCCCCAAACTGGGTTCCTCTCCTTAGAAAAGAGACAACTAACTGACGGGAGAGATTTGTCCCACCAGTTCTGGGAAGGTTCTGGACCGCATCTCGGTAGGGGGGTGGCAGGGAGAGCAGGGAAGCTAAAGCCACAGGACTACGTAGGGAACAGGGAGGGAAACGGTGGGGCTGTCGCAGAAAGGTCCCAAGCCCTGCATGACTCCAGATCCCTAGCTCGTAAGGAGGAAAGAGTACACTGGTCCAGCACAGGCACTGGAGTTGGGCACACCTGGACCCAGCAGCATCACTGGTGGCACTGGGCAGGGGACAATCTCTCGGACCCCAGACTCCTTCGGTGAAAATGACTTAACGTATTTGCTACTACTTAGCTGCAGCAAACAGAAAACTCAATTAATCCAACTTAAGCAGGACGGGTATTGTTCATCTCACACAGCTAGAAGGCCCAGGTGTGCAGTCTAGGGCTGGTATGCTCTGCAGTGTCACCAGGGACTCAGGCTCTTTCTTTTGTTTAAATAATACTTGTTTATTGAGTAAATGATTATGATATACATATAACATGGAAAATCCTAGTCATGTTTGCCCAGTGTCCAATAAAAAAGGTGTTTTTTTTCCCTTTTAAAAAAATTTTTTATTTTATATAGGAGTACAGTTGATTTACAAGGTTGTGTTAGTTTCTGCTGCACAGCAAAGTGAAATAGTTACACGTATACATATATTCACTCTTTTTTAGATTCTTTTCCCATATAGGCCATTAGAGTATTGAGCAGAGTTCCCTGTGCTCTACAGCAGGTCCTTGTTTGTTATCTATTTGGGGCTCTTTCTCTTCCACCATCTTTGATTTGTAACTTTCATCCTCCTGAGGCCCGTCTAGGCTTCCTGTCTGTCCTGTCCTCCAACCGGGAGGAAGACAGACAATACAAAGCCTGCAGCTCTGAAGCTTTGTTATTTTCTCCAGAGGAGGAGAAATCTCAGCTTATCTCCCATTAGTCAAAAGTGTGTCACGTGGTCATCCCTAGCTGCAAGGAAGTCTGGGAAGATTGCTGTTGGCTGCCCTCCTTTAAATTACAGAAAGACAAGGGAAGGGTCCTACTTGGCATGCTGGTGCCATTTCACGTCACTTGTCCCAAGCCAGTAATGTGTTTCTGTCTTGAAAGCATTTCACCCACTGCCTGGAACTCGGAAAGCACACAATAAATGTTACTGTTACTCACATGCCACAGAGCACAGTCTCCCCAAAACTCCGCCTTGTCTGGCTGGACCCAAGGGATTGTCAACCAAGTGTCCCAGGTTTTCCAGATCAGTCACAGTTTAAATTGTTTGTGGTCTAAACGTGCATTAGATAACCATTTGGGATGCAGAAAATATGATCCCCATACCATGAAGAAGTTCTGGTGACAGGGGTTGAAGTAAAAATTAATTGATACGGTTTTCAGAGAATCAACAGATAAGCCCGGGGAATGGTAGAAATATATCCCTGAGGTATTTCTATATAGAAATATAGCCACGCAATCGCTGTGCTCTGAAAAATCAGAGACTTTAAATCTCTTAGGAAAATCTAAGCTGTAAGGAAAGAGTAGGGTGATTTTCTTCACCCCGTGAAAATTATGAAGGGGAAAAGGATTTTCTTATGGAACTTAATGCCAGTTTACCAGAGCAAGGAGTCAGAGCTCTGACCTTCAGCCCGCTTCCCAAGGAGACTGGATATAAGCCCTCGGGCTATACGTACTGAGGAGTCGCTTACAACGCAGGCCCTGAGGGGACAGGGTGGTGACCACGATTAGCCCCGGGGCCCTGATCTTTCTGCAGTTCCCTCCCCAGGGTCTAGTGGGACCCTGGAGGGAGCTCGACCCTCCCCACTCCGCCACTCTGTGGTTGGAAAGCTAGAAGGAATACGGGGGTAGGGATGTTTCGATCACCCACATACAAGTAGTGGGAGCTGCCAGCTGTGCTCTCTGCGGTGCGTGAGCGTCTAATGAGAGACGACAGGCAGCTGAGTGTGGCATCGAGGTGCGGTGCTCTGGGCATCTCTGAGAAGGCGGGGTCGCTGTTGAACCTGGAAACATGATCTATCTCCTTGTTGGTGCATAAGTGTTCTTTCCAGCTCTATATGGAATTCCAGGTTTGCCCGGCTAACTCTCCAAGGCAAGGGCATCCCTATAGTGTATGTATAATGTGCACATGCTAACTAAAGAACAAAGTCACAAGAAATTGAGGGATGTTTGGTTGTTGGTTTGAACCAGCCAAGCATCACAGAGGTCAAAGCTTCCACAAAGTGACCGAGCCCTTTTCAGGTGCTCCACGACCCAGAAGCCTTCCCTCTCTGTCAAAAGCCAGAGCAGCCCCTGTCACCATCCCACTATGGGGAGGAGATGGGACAGAACAGAGAGGGAAGGCGGGAGACCATTTCCTGGTCATAAGCAACTCAAGCTTTCACTTTAGAGCAAATCCTTGGGAGGAAAGCAAACCTTAAATGCCAAGCTTGCATCTCTAATACTTGAGGCTGCTAATTTAGGAAGAGAAGTCACCAGACTCTGCCCTTTCTGGGGCCTCCAAGCCAGCTTAACCCTTCCAGGCACGACAACCTGCGTGCCTCTGACAGTGAGGCGAGGGCTGGGAAATGTCGCTTTAAAAAACGCCACACTCCTCTCTCTCTTGAAAATACTGGGAAATGTCATTCCAGGGCCCATGGCCATGGACACCGTTCCCCAGAGGATGCAGAGGAGAACCGCTGAGATACAGAACCAGGATGAGGAGAAATAGGAATGTGGAGGGGCCGGACTGCACTTTGTCACATCTTCCTAAAGGCCCCAGTGATTCCTTGTGAGAAGGGCAGGCAGAGTTTGCGAGCTGTCCCCTCTTCCTTTACTAATAGAGCCCCGGACTTTATGCTAGCCCATGTGGCTGCCCAGAGTGAAAGATCACAGCCTCCAGTGTCCTTTGCTGCTCAGTGTGGCTATATGACTAAATTCTGGCTGATGGAAACTTCTGGAAAGGGTGCTTAAAATGCCGAGACATGCCCTTATTGTTCCCTTCCATGCTCCCGCTGTCTGGAATGAGTTTGTGATGTGATGACTGGACCTCAAGCAGCCACAGTGGACCATGAAACCACTCTGGGATTGAGGACCACATTTGATAAAATGGCAAAATAGAAGGAATCTCGGTCACTTGGGTATTTTATTAAGTGGAGGAAACTTGCCGGATTTGGACCACCTACTTTCAGACTGAATGTGAGAGAGAAATAAGCTTCTACCTTATTTCAGTTATTCTTACTGGAGACTTTGCCATGCTTGCTGTTGAATCTGTTCTTAACTAGCATAGAAGGGAATAAGCTTTATACCAAAATCTCATTGTATCTTATTTGTAGTATGGGCACTTATATCTACATATAGATATTTAACTAAGAATGCTTGAGAAGCTTCTTTAACTTAAACTTCGATAAACACAATACAATGAGTGACTGAACGCACCGTAGACAGTCTTACACCCTCACGTATGCACGTTGGCGCTAAGACTACAGAAAACTGCATTGGACCAGCTGGTTTGGATCACTTCAGGGCTCTGGGTATAGGGGCTTCCCTAGGTGTCTGGCACCTGACCCTGGGTGACTAGGGCAGGGGAGGGGAGTGAGCACCCCATAGAGGAGGTGGTGGGGTGCCCGCTCTAGATGGGTTGGTTGGCAGGTGAAAGGTGAGCTCCCAGTTGCGTTGTTTACTGTCTGTAGGAACTGGCTGGCTCTGGGAGGGGCAGTCCCCTCTCAGGCCCTGGAGGCCAAAGCATCACATCTAGAAACCAGGAGATGTGGTTATCCAGAAGGGCACGATGTCATTCTCGAGCACCCGTGCTTGTCGAGGAGCCGCCGACAGCACCCGTCCTTACTCAGATCTCGCCTCGTCCGCTGGCCCTGTCAGAATCTCTCCTCCACTGCGCCTGTGTCTCCCAGGAAGCCCGTATCACCCTTGGTTTGTGGTCACGTATATACGTGGTGATCTTGCCATCTACTCCGGGAGCCCCTGAGAAACAGGGAGGTGTCAGTCAGCTCCACATCACCTCCCAGCGTCCTCCCCAGGCCTGGCACAAAGCTGGCCCCGCAGGTGCGTGTGAAATTGATGAAAACCCAGTGCCGGGCGCAGGAGGTCTGCGGATGTACACTGACCTGCGTGTGATGCTTTCCCCGAGGGAGTGAATTCCCCAGTCCCTTCTTACTAAGGCAGTGATGGGGAGGTGGGCAGAGTTACTCTGTTTCCTGTGTTTATTCCTCAAATGCCGTGCGCTCTTAGGGGAAGGCAATTTCACTCGATAATTTGGGGACCAGGATTACTCCTTCTTTCTTAACGTTGAGTTATTTGCATGACAGGAATCCGCATTTACAACGATGAAAACCACAACTGAATTTGGAATAAATCTGGGTGGGAGCAGCACGCTCGTAAAAAATCAGCAGGTTTGGGATATAGGGAAGCAGAATCATTCCGTGGAAAATTTCAGCGCAAATTGAATTTTCTTTTTTTCGAGTGCTTTAATTTGCTCCTTCCGTGCTTTTGTTACTTGACTTAAAAAAGCAACTTTACATAGTGCTAATGGTACCTACGAGTTAAATATTTCCTTTCTGCATACGTGATGGCAACCGCAGTGTAGCTATTTCATTAGTAAATTAAATGATTTCTAATTATTCATGATGAGTCCACTTTCCAACAGCTATTTTATTATCTCCATATTTTTTCTCTGCAGCTCTTCTAAACAGTTTTTGCCCCTAATCAAACAGATCAACTTGTATTTTTTCCTTTCTCTCTCTCTCTCTTCATTACTCAAAAGAAACATTCTCAAATGCCTTTAACTTCAGGTCTCAGTAATGAACAAAAGGATACGTTATCAAGGATAGCCTTTTCCAAAACTGTAATTTTAAAACTGTTTCATGCTTTTGGATGGCAGCAGGCAGTTGTAAGTAGGTACAAAGCGACGTAAATCCAGTCCCCACTGTCTACTTTTTTTTTTGGTTGCATTGGGTCTTAGTTGTGGCTTGCCGGCTCCTTAGTTGTGGCACATGGGCTCCTTAGTTACAGCTCAGGAGCTCCTTAGTTGCAGTTCGCTGGCTCCTCAGTTGTGTCATGCCAACTCTTAGTTGTGGCATGCATGTGGGACCTATTTCCCTGACCAGGGATCGAACCAGGGCCCCCTGTATTGGGAGAGCGGAGCATTAACCACTGCACCACCAGGAAAGTCCCCATTGTCTACTTTTTTAAAGGGTGCTTTTTAAGTCTCTGACAAAATTTGTCCCTGGGGCTAATATAGAGAGCAAATTGAATCTTTATTTCTCTTTAAGACAACGTGAACAACCTGCTGTATAAAAAGATAAATAAAATAAAATTTAAAAAAAAAAAAAGAAAGACAAAGTGAAGTCCCGTACCCTCCAAAATAACCAGCCAGGAACAAAATGAGGAGAAGTCACCTAAGCTTATTTTCTTTCTTTCTTTCTCTTTTTCCCTCTGAGGCAAATGGCCCTCCAAATACAATGGGGAACTACCATGACTGTTGGTATAGCCCAGGTGATCCGGGCCGGTGTTGGTTGAGCAGTAAAGTGCAGTAAAGAGCAGCAGTGACAGCTGCTGCCATCAGGAGGCATTTAATTGTGTTACATAAAAACCAGTGATGGCACTGTCCATGGGGACCAGCCCGTAGCTCGGACACCTGGCTGGAAGTACGTGGCACACGGCACTCTGCCGAGAGAGGCTGAATTGAGTTGTATTGAGTTGATTTTTCCTCTAAACAGGATTGAAAATATCATTCCCATCACAACAGCACAGAAAGAAATGGAGATCTGCCCACGAAAAATCCCATTAACTCGTTAAATAGCAGCGTTTTCAAGAGTATATTAGAGAAGAAAATGGAAGTATCAGAAGAGAACTTCCACACAGCTCGCCATGCAGTCCTCCGCCTTGCCTGCCTTTGTCCCTATCCTGCACAGCCTGGATGTGATACCCAAGCCCTCCGTTTCCATCAGGCCCCTCTCCTGTCGTTCATTTCTCCCTCTATCGTGTAAACACGCCGTGCCAGCTCCCATCTCAATGATGGTAACACAGCACTGCGATTCCAAGGAAACCCCCTTGATCCCATGTCCTTCCCCCAGGCTGCGTCTTTTCTTTGCTTCCCTTTCCAGCGACGTTCCTAAGAGTTAGTTCCAACGCCTGCCTCTTCCTCTTCCCCTTCTCCCATTGTCTCATGAACCTACCCTGGCCAGGCCTTCATTCCTCCCGTTCCTCGAGCTCTGCGCTCGTCCAGGTGACCTGTGTGTTGCTGAATCCAGCGGTCAGTGTCTCCGTCTTTGATGACTCCTGCCTTCTCCATAGACTTCCTCCCTGGGGCTCTAGGACACCTCTTTTGTGGCCCCTATTCCTTCTCAGCCCCAGTCTCACCAGCAGTTTCTCCTCCTCTTCTCTACTTCCAAGAACTGGCTTTCGCCGGAATCCAGAGTTCTTTGTCGTTTGTTAAAGAGTCCTTTAAAATATGTCTTTTGTTCTTTCTCTGCTCACTCCCTGCTGCCCCACAGCTTTAAAGACATATATAGGAGGAAGATTTGCCTACTTATTTCTCCATCTTGGACCTGTCTTCTGAATTCCACACTCACATACTTGACATCTCCCCTGAGGTTCTATAAGCTTGTCAAATTTGACATGTGCAAAGCCAAACTATTTCTATCCAGAAACATGCCCCCCATAGTCCTTTCCCATCACAGTAAGTGGCAAATTCATTCTTTAAGTTTCTCAGGTAAAAAATTCTTGAATCTTCATCTCCCATACTCCACATCTGAACCATCAGCAAGTCCTGTCCACTCTGCTGCAAAGTACACCCAGCATCTGATCTCTCCCACTACCTGTGCTCTCCTTTGCTGTGGCCTATTGCAGTAGCTCTCTAACTAGTCTCCCTGATCCTATCCTTGAACCTAACCCATCCCCCCAAAGCATGGCATTTGTTCTCAGCCAATGCCAGCCAGAGTCGAGATACCTTATAGCTAGATTTAATGAGAGTGACATATAGGAAAATTGAAAGGACACCAGCCCAGCCACTTCCTGGGGAAAAAAAGTCAACTTTTTGTTAACTTCAGAGTAATTGCATTTAGGAGCCCTTCTGATTATTCTTAAAATGACCACCTGAGCCATGAGTCCACTCTGTGACCATGTCTGTTGTGATTCCAAGTCCCAGTAAGAACAAAACCAGGTGGGCAGCAGAGCTTGAAAAATATTGCTTTAACAAGATTTATTTCTATCAGGGTCTGCTACAGATGGTCAGGCCCAGTACTAATAAAAGTACATGGTTTCTGGTCCTCTGGGACAGACCTTTCCCAGCTTTCTGGAGGTTGCAACATCCTCTTGTTTATTTAATTCCCTAACTTCTTTTCCACTTCTCTCCACCCAAGTTAGGCATGTTTTATTTATGTAAAATGTAATGGATGGAAATTTAAATTGTTACTGTTCTGAACATTTTTAGAGACTTTGACATCATGGGAGTTATTGCATAGCTGAGAATCACAGCTTCAAGGCAATATTTGAAAGAACGAATGGGACCCAGAGAGCCAAGAGAGGAAAAAATAAATCAACAGAGAAGGACATAGAGTTAGGAGGAGGAAGAATCAACAGAGAACTGAATCAATAAAAGGCAATGGAACCCCTGAATGTTGCCCTCCACACGTCGGGGGAGGCAGTTATGTTTATGTGATTGCTACGGGGACTAAGTGCACTCAGTTCATTAATTCAAAAAGAAATATCTCTGAGCACTTGCTTGGTTATGGGCAATTTTGTAGGCATCAAAGAAAAAATAAAGATGAATAAAATAATATTTATTCCCTTGAGGAAGTCCAAACCTATAAGGGAAAATGAATGGTAACCTGAGTCAGAGAACAATTAACAGCTGTGTTCATTAAGACAGGGCCAGAAATGCAAGAGATTTCTGTGTATTAATTCTGTATCCTGCAATTCTACCAAATTCATTGATGAGCTATAAGAGTTTTCTGGTAGCATTTTCAGGATTCTCTATGTATAGTATCATGTCATCTGCAAACAGTGACAGTTTTACTTCCTTTCCAATTTGGATTCCTTTTATTTCTTTTTCTTCTCTGATTGCCGTGGCTAGGACTTCCAGAACCATGTTGAATAAAAGTGGCGAGAGTGGACATCCTTGTCTGAAAGGAAATGCTTTTTGCTTTTCACCGTTGAGTGTGATGGTAGCGCACGAAAAGATGCTCAACATCGCTAATTATTAGAGAAACGCAAATCAAAACTACAGTGAAGTACCACCTCACACCGCTCAGAATGGCCATCATCAAAAAGTCTACAAACAATAAATGCTGGAGAGGGTGTGGAGAAAAGGGAACCCTCTTGCACTGTTGGTGGGAATGTAAATTGGTACAACCACTATGGAGAACAGTATGGAGGTTCCCTAAAAAACTAAACATAAAACTACCATATGACCCAGCAATCCCACTACTGGGCATATATCCTGAGAAAACCATAATTCAAAAGGACACATGCACCCCACTGTTCATTGCAACACTATTTACAATAGCCAAGGCATGGAAGCAACCTAAGTGTCCATCGACAGATGAATAGATAAAGAAGATGTGGTACATAGATACAGTGGAATATTACTCAGCCATAAAAGAGAACAAAATCATGCCATTTGCAGCAACGTGGATGGACCTAGAGATGATCATACTAAGTGAAGTCAGACAGAGAAACACAAACATCATATGATATCACCCGTATGTGCGATCTAAAAAGATGATACAAATGAACTTATTTACAAAACAGAAAGAGACTCACAGACATAGAAAACAGACATGGTTACCAAAGGGGAAAGGGGGGGTTAAATCAGGAGTTTGGGATTAACATATACACACTACTCTACATAAAATAGATCAACAACAAGGACCTACTGTATAGCACAGGGAACTCTGCTCAATACTCTGTAGTAACCTACATGGGAAAAGAATGTGAAAAAGAATGGATATACGTATATGTATAACTGAATCACTTTCCTGTACACCTGAAACTAACACAACATTGTAAATCAACTATACTCCAAGAAATAATAAAAATTAAAAAAAAAAAAAAGACAGGACCAGGACCAGAAACCAGACCCCCGTCTCACCTTCCGTCTCCTCTCTTGTTATCAATGTTCTTGGGTGACAGAAAGAACAACTGCTCTGTTAATTTACCTTGTCATACCAAACAGCTTGGGAATTGCTCGTGAAATAGAGTCCTTCAAGGGATTAACAAAGAACACCCAGGGGAGGCCTGTTGATGTATCCACTTTCACCCGGGGCTCAACAATGTTGTGAGCCAGGACAGCTGCCTGGATGGGTGAGCGATGGGTGAGCCTGAGGGACTTGTGCTAGTTAGTTCACATGTGGGTTAGCAAGTGGATAGGCCACCTTCCCAGGAAGGGTTCTGTAGCCTGAGTCCTCCAGTGCCTACTGCAGTCGGGGCATACTGCCAGACAAGGTAAAGCTTCCCTCAAAGAAAAGACCCTAACCTGACGCTCTCATGTGGACTCTCCTACCTGTGTCTTCAGCTTCTTGCTCCTTGTTAAGTCCATCGTTTTTAGCGATTCCTTCTGGTAGAAAAGACCACTTCTGTCCTTTATGTGTATTCAAGCTTCCGCCCACTGGTGAGCAGAGTGGGTCCAGGCTTCCTCCCATCCCGGCTGCCTGTGTCTTTCTTGCTACAGCTTCTCCTGTAAGACTAAAGCAAAGCAACCTTCCCCAGCAGTCTCTCCAGGCTAGCACAGCCACGGACACTTTTGCGTATCCTCTTCCAGAGGCAAATGACTTACCTAAGTGCAATACAGTGCCTAGCTGCCTGTACCCAGCTGTTTGGCTTTTATAGGTTATAGGCTCCTGGCTTAGAATGTCAAATAGGTCTGTTACCGAATCCGGCCCAGCTGCTCACTGCTCAAAACTCAATACAAGAAAGTGACAGAGAGAGAGAGAGAGAGGGAGAAATGTTGGTAGAAAGGAAAGTTGCTTTTAATCAGAAGGCCAGCAATCTGGGGAGATGGTGGACTCAGTGTCTCCTAAAAACCGTCTCCGAAGATTCTGCTCAGCCATGAAAGCCTTTAAAAAGGGAAACAGGGAGGTCATCTCAGTGAATCATTGAGGTAGGGGGTCAGAGTCCTCGCCATACCCCACCGCGTGCAGGCGTGTGTGCAGGCTTGTTGATTCGTCGTGATCTCTCTTTAGATGCCGTCTTGTTCACACAGTTTGTTCACGGGATTACTGAAGGGGAAGCTGGGGTAGAGATCTGGTCATCTGTTAATTACTTATTCTTCATTGCTACTTCTTTGATCTATGGAAAGAACCAACAGGTTAGGCAAGGTACCGTGTGGTCACAAGATGTGAAAGGTGTTCTAGGGCCGGAGATGAGTAGAGCATGACGGGCACCTGGTGTAAGGGTAGTGACAAGACAAAGGGGGCCGCTGTAGAGAGCTCTTTCCTGCCGAAAGCTGCTTACAGTTCTGCAAAAGAAAACCAGAAGTCGTCTACTTTGCCCCTCCCCTCTCCAATTTTCACATCCTCCACGCAGCCATTGTAACCCTTTAGCTGGCTTTACACTGCCATTTCTTGATATTTTAATATCTTAGAAATGATTGCCATTTGCCATTTTGAAAGTCAGGGTCTCACTCTCTTCCCACACAACTCACACCTTTTCCCTCCCACACTATGTTCCCTTCCACTCAATTAAGTTACATAGTAATTTTTAGATTTAGCATTTTCATTATGCCCCTGTAAATAGTAGCTTAGCTATTTAGCTCTGATCATATTTCCTTTCTTGAACAAATGATGGTTTCCCTGGACTTAGTAAATGACTCTGCTGGAGGTATAAGCCTGCCTCAATACTGTAACAGAGGTTGTCTGTCAGTTTCCTTCTTTTTCACGGAGCCCTTCCTCCTGGACCCCTCTGCCCTCCTGTCGAACGTGCAGATCATCTTATGGCCTCTCTTCGGCATCTCCTGGGGACCGCTTCCCTTCTCTCTTGTTGGATCCCTGGTTTCTGGAGCCAATATCTTTCTCTTTCTAGATGTATTTCTTTGTTTTCAAAGAGTACATACGTAGCTTCATAAGAAAGCGTGCCTGAGGGGCTTTTTTGTTTTGTTTTTGTCTTGTCTTTGTTTTTTGAGGTCTTGCATGTCTAAAAATGTCTTGACTGCCGCAGCTGGACCTCAGGGTCTGTGCCATCATGGAGACTCTCCACCCACGCTGGACCCACTCAGAGTTGTGGGAAGATGAGCTGGACTCAGAAGAAGTTTATCAAGCTGGAGGAGCCCCGAGGGGTGCAGGACTTGGGGAAGGGGGCTCATGGCCTGTGCCGTGGCCCTGCTGGTGAGAGAGAAAGTACAAGGGGAGACCACTCAGAAGACAGGAGGTGTGGAGACATGAGGAAACTGAAGAACAGGGGCACAGAAGAGATCAATGAAGAGGAAGACCCCCTTTGAGCACGTCGCTCGTGCAGAAACCAACCAAAGGCACGAGGTCGCACACATGATGGAGAACTTTGAGACAGAGCTGCAGAAGAGGAAAGAGATGCAGACCACGAAAGCAGAAAGTCAAGCTGTAGAATGTGGTCTCTGTGGACCTGCAGCGAGCATCCTCAGCAAAGACCATGGAGATGTCTCCCAACCAGACGCTGAGCGGCATCCCCAAGGTGGACCTCCAGCGTGATGCTGAAATAAAAACTATTTCCACGGAGGATGCTAACATCTGTTGGCAGGGCAGCAGAACAAGAAGAAAGACAATGAAACATCCTCTGTGTTCACCAGCAGTGTGTAGACTATGAGCAGCCCACTGATCTTATCACGAGGCGCTCAATGCCCCCAAATGGAGAACAAGGAAGAGCCCAACACTTGCCCTTTGAGAAGGGGTCCCCCCCATCCCTAACCACAAGAGTCCTGCTAAGGACAATGCCCCCAATTTCCATCACTATGAGAAGTTCAAGAAAAAAGAAGTGAGGGTGGTTGAAGGGGAGAAGGGCAGGGTGGGATGTAAACAGAACCTTCCTTCAAGCCCCCTCATAAGAAAAGGCTTCCTGGACAGACCTGCTTGTCTGCTGGCAGACAGCTCCAAAAACAGACTTTGCTAGTCCTGTTGCTTACCTGCTGCATTTCTCAAGCACTGTGTTTGTAACCTTTTGAAACAAAACAATACACAGTTTTCCTATTTGGGAGCAAACTCTAGCCTAACTAGCCAAACTCTAGTGAGCATTCTGAAATCTTGTTTAAGGAATTCCCTGGTTGTCCAGTGGTTAGGACTCTGCACTTCCACCACTGAGGGCCAGGGTTCAATCCCAGGTCAGGGAACTAAGATCCCGCAAGCTTCGCGGTGCAGTCAAATCTTAAAAAAAAAAAAACAGTCTTTATTCTTCACTAATTGATAGTGTTGCTGGGTATAGAATTCCACATTGAAAATTGTTTGCTCTGCAAATGTTGTAGGCTCTGCTCCTATATGGATGGGAGAAGTTGGATATTATTTCTTTTTGAAAGATTTTAGGATCTACTCTTTGCCCCGGTATTCTGAAATTTGTTTGTGATGTGCCTTAACGGATTAGGAGGCGACTTTGAATTTTAGTTCTAGGAAGTTCCACTGAAATATTTTGGATAATGTCTTCCTCCACTTTTCTTCTATAACCTTTTGTTCTGGAACTCTTAGTACTTGGATGTCGATCTCAAGATTAATCCTTTACCTTCCTTAGCTTTTTCTATTTTTAAAATTTCTTTGCCACTTTATTCTCTACTTCAGATTTCCTCAACTTTTTCTACCAAATCAGCTCAAGAATTTAAAAGTTCTTTTTATTAAAGTGTGACATAAAATCCTAAGTATATAGCTTGACAAGTCACCTCCAAGTGATCACGTCTTGTCTCTACCACCTTATCGAGACATAGAACCACATCCCCACCCAAGAAGTCTCCATGAGTCCTCTCTCTAGGGTGCTTTCCTTCCCTCCCCTCCAAAAGTAGCAGAAATTCTGACTGCTAACACCCGAGTTCAATTTTGCCTACTTTTGAACTTTATATAAATGAAGTTATATTGTATGAAGACTTTTGCTCCTGGTTTCTTTCACACTCAACATTAAGATTGTGAAATTCTTCCATGTTGTTGCATATAGTGGCAAATGTTCATTTATTTTAATTGCTTTAGAGTATTTTGTTATATCTATCTATTCTGTTGAGAGATATTTGGGTGTTGTTTTTAGTTTGGGACCATTATTAACAGCATTGCTATGATGATTCTTGTACAAGTCTTACAGACACACACACACACACACACACACACACACACACAAGTATGTAAAACTGCTATCCTAGGTCATGAGTTTATCAAACATGAGTAGATACTGCTAAGCCATTTTCCAAGGGTGATGCTAACTTAGCCTCCTACTGACAGTGGATGAGAGTTTCATTTGTTCCTTATCTTTGCTAATACTTGGTATTGTCTGTCTTTTCCATTTTAAAATGTCTAAATGGCAGTGTGGAGAGGTATCTTACTGTGGTTGTAATTTGCACATTCCTCATTACTAACGACGTTGAACGCTTTTTCATCTATTTATTAGCTATTTGGAGATCTCATGAAATGCTTGTTCAAATCTCTTGCCTATTTTTCTACTTGGTTGTCTTTTTTTTTTCTTAATGACTCAATATCTTCTGGATAGGACCCCTTTGTTGATATAGGTTGTGGTTCTATTTCCCACTCTGTGTCTGACCTTTTATTGTTTAGTATTGTGTCTTTGATAAATAAAAATTCTTAATTTTAATGTACTCATTACAGTTTTTCAGTTTTCTCTTTATGATTAGTGGGTTTTGGTTTTGGTTTTGTATCCTGCTTAACACATCTTTTCCTCTCCCAAAGTCCTGATAATACTCTACCATATTACAGGAATAAAGACTCAGACGTAGAGAATGGACCTGAGGACACAAGGAAGGGGAAGGGTAAACTGGGATGAAGTGAGAGATTGGCATGGACATATACACTACCAAATGTAAAATAGATAGCTAGTGGGAAGCAGCCGCATCACACAGGGAGATCAGCTCGATGCTTTGTGACCGCCTGGAGGGGTGGGATAGGGAGGATGGGAGGGAGGGAGATGCAAGACAGAGGGGACGTGGGGACATATGTATATGTATAGCTGATTCACTTTGTTATACAGCAGAAACTAACACACCATTGTAAAGCAATTATACTCCAATAAAGATGTTTAAAAAATAAATAAATAAAACACCCTTTGTCAAAAGGGACAATTTTTTTTAAAAATCAAAAAAATAATACTCCACTGTATTAACTTGTTGAAGTTTAATTGTTCCAACTTTCACATTTAGTTCTAAAATCCGCTTGGAGTTGATTTTTGTGCATAGCATGAGGTGGGAATCAAGTTTCATCTTTTTCCATATGGATATGCAATTGATCCTTCACCCTTTGTTGAAAGACCATCCTTTCCCCAGTGCTCTGCAATGTCATCTTGGTCATAAAGCCAGTGTCCATACATGAGTGGGTCTATTTTTAGATTTTTAGATTCTCCGTGTATTTGTCCCTCCTTGCTCAAATACCTCTCTCTTAATTTACCGTAGTTCTTAATAAACTCAAAACCCAGCAGCGAAAATAGCGCTTTGCTCCTCCCTGAGATGTCCTTGGCTGTTACTGGCCATTTGCGTTTTCACACAAATTTTCGAAGGAGCTTGTGAAATTTCACGAAATTCTATTGGCATGTTGATCCAGATTGCAACTAGATGTTGCTGTGAAGGTATTTTTGCAGATGAGATTAACATTTATATCAGTGGACTCTGAGTAAAGCCAATTATTGTGGGTGGGCCTCATCCAATCTGTTGAAGGCTTAAAGAGAAAAGACTGAGGACCCCCAAGGAAGAAGGAATCTGCCTCCAGACTGTCTCTGGATTCAAGCTGCACTGTCAACTCTTCTCTGGGTCTGCGGCCTGCCAGGTGTGCCAGGGCCCACAGTCCTGCGAGCCAGTTCTCATGTACGTACATATATACACACACATAGATATCTTCTATTGGTTCTTTTTCCCTGGAGATTCTTGACTAATACATAGATCATGTCCCTGGCTGTCTATGCTGTCCATGAATAAGGCTGGGCCTCTAATTGGTTATTGTCATCTTTTGCTCTGGTTAGTAATACTAATTCTGCTTTCTTTATTCTGTAAATAACTTTGAACACCTACTGTGTGCTGGGCAATCTACTAGAAGCTGCAGGACTTTTGCACAAACAGAAATAGCTGTCTGTGTTTTTGAGCCTCAGTGTCATCTATTAGTGAAAAGAACATCTTAGTTACGGGGGTTTAATGAAACTTTTTGAAGATGAGCTATAAAATCAATTCATTTCCATTACTAGAAAGAGTTTTACATACACATATAGGGAAGGGATGACAAAGAGACTTGAATTCATAAGCCAACTCGGGTAAAGTGATGGTGGATGCCTGGAGCCCTCCTGTGTGGGAAGGGGTCTGAGAAGCACTTGGGTTCCAAGGGAAAGGGACCCTTTTGTGGTGTCCTCCTTGGGCATTGAGGGATAACAGGCATCACAGGTGCCCTGTTTTGCCATCCCTGGGATTCCTTTTGTCGCCTTAAGAACTCAGTGAGCTCGATTTTGAAAGCCGATGCCTTGGCCACGCTAATGCTTATAGCTGGAGGTGTTGCAACTTTCTATAAATTACGTACCGAGAAACTGGTCATGGCCATTTGTGTTGCTCTAATGTCACGTTAGCATAAATTAAAGGAGGGATTGGATGTGGTTCACTGCAGTTATTCACAGTTGTTCCTATGATTTGTGTTTGGAGTTGGCCTGCTTACATCTTCTTGTGACTGATGGAGGCTACAAGCAATGTTGTCCCATTAGAGGAGGAAAAAAGAGAGAAAAATACTCATTATAAAGCATGATACGGTGACTCACGTTCATGTACCCTAAAGGGCTTCCTGACATGAGGAAAGGGAGAGGAGGTATGTTTCTGGTCACAATGCTTTTATTCCATTATTAAAGCTATTGCTCCTCTGAGAAAAAAAAGATTTATGATGTTTCCAATGAAGGTGCCAATTAGACCATGAAAAAGTTCTGCAAATTAAAGGCATTAAGTAACTAGCAAAGAGGAGAACTGTTACATACCCACAACGTTGAAGGAAAAGAGTTGTGTTGTAAAAATGTGACCTCATTTGCCACTTAATAACCTGCTCACCAATGTCACTTTTCTTACAATAAACTCCAGACTCAGAGTCCCTTCCTGGGTATAGAATATTGCGGTAAAATCTTGGGACAAAGCATTTAACTTTCCAGGAAGCAAAAAGCATTTTAAGACAATTTACTGCACACCTCACACCCTGCCAGAAGATGGAGAGATTAAAAACTAGGCAACACAGATGGGCTCTGAGTCCAAGAATTTCTAATTTTACTAGAGATGGAGGTAGGAGGGATCAAATTCTCAGAGGAATCGTGTATGTATCTTCTCAGGAGTAGCAGTTTGATTGTCTTGAATGAATGTGCCCGACAACTCAGTCAAGTAAAAAGTTTAAGTGATGTTTTAATTTCCTGACTTGATTGGTTGTAGACTTAATAGCCCAAGGGAATTCGTATTTTGGCCCAAAGATGGCAAGTTCTGCCAACCCAATGATACATCGCATATTCCTTTTGTATCTTAAGCAAGGTGGATAGCGGACCAAGAGTACGGGCTTTCCTTTCTTGAAAAATGGGTATCTTCCTCAGTATTAAGTGGATTCTGGGGGAACTTATTTTTTAACTATATTATGTGAAAGCACTTGACAAATCTTGGGTCAGACTCCCGTGGTATGGAAGGCTGAATCAGGAAGTCAAGTCAAGCCACGGTAGATGCCCATTGATTCTTCCAGTGGGTCTCTGGCCCCATCTGGTAAATGGCTACGTAGGTCCCTTGGGTCCCGGGGAGACCCTGAGTCACTCAGCTTTGATCGTCTGTCTGCTGAGCGTGAGCACACATGCCACCCCTGCAGTGGCAAAGGGAAACTTCCAGCCCCATTCCCCCACCCAAGGCTTCCTAGGCGGTACTAAGCTGGTGCCTCTTTCTCTGTTGTGGCTGTGAAGTCAGGAAGGATGGCATTTATGGTGAGGTTAAAGTAAAGGTGGAGGACTGCTCTTCCGCAAGAGGTGTGGCTCCTGATGACAGGATCAGATTCCATGACACTGATCAGTGTCACTCAAGTCAGGCACAGACATGGTGTTAGGGACCAATGAGGTTAGAGTTCACCAGAGACCGACCCAAAGGTCCGCCATCTTGCCCTCTTTTCTTCTCCCGTGTGGACTGGGTTCCAGCTACCATCTCAGCCTCTGGAAGCTGGTGGTGGTGAGCAAAACCGTCCTTTATTCTGAAGCCATTTGCTACATCAAAACACAGTTCAGAAAGGAGGGAAGTACCCTGAGAAAACCATAATTCAAAAAGAGTCATGTACCAAAATGTTCATTGCAGCTCTATTTACAATAGCCAGGAGTTGGAAACAACCTAAGTGTCCATCATCGGATGAATGGATAAAGAAGATGTGGCACATAGGTACAATGGAATATTACTCAGCCATAAAAGAAAGGAAATTGAGTTATTTGTAGTGAGGTGGATGGACCTAGAGTCTGTCATACAGAGTGAAGTAAGTCAGAAAGAGAAAGACAAATACCGTATGCTAACACATATATATGGAATTTAAGAAAAAAAAAAAGGTCATGAAGAACCTAGGGGCAAGATGGGAATAAAGACACAGACCTACTGGAGCATGGACCTGAGGATACGGGGAGGGGGAAGGGTAAGCTGGGACAAAGTGAGAGAGTGGCATGGACGTATACACACTACCAAACGTAAAATAGATAGCTAGTGGGAAGCAGCCGCATAGCACAGGGAGATCAGCTCGGTGCTTTGTGACCACCTAGAGGGGTGGGATAGGGAGGGTGGGAGGGAGGGAGACACAAGAGGGAAGAGATATGGAAACATATGTACATGTATAACTGATTCACTTTGTTATAAAGCAGAAACTAACACACCATTGTAAAGCAATTATACTCCAATAAAGATGTAATGAGAAAAAAGAAAGGAGGGAAGAACTGGGAGCTGTGTGGGCAGAGTTCCTCCTTGGCTGCCTGACTGCGCTCACAACTGCAAAGAAGACTTTGACTTGATGTGACCTTGAGGCCCCAGAGACTTTTCACAGGTGTCTATAAATTCAGACACTGTAGTTAGGGTCTCCCAAAGCAACAGCATTGGGCTGGGCCTTGGATTTTGTCGTCACAGAGTGAAAAATGACCACCAACCACCGTCTTCCATTTCAATCGGGGACGGCATTGCTTGAGCCATGAAAGGACTCCCGGGGATTAGGAAGAGGTTGAGATTTCAAGCATTTTCCCCTTGGTTCAGGACAAGACAACGTGGACATGCCTTTATCCCAGTGACATGGCTACCAAAAGTATCCAGGGTGGGGGGTCACAGAGTCGTCTCACTGCCTGGTCTGCACGAGCAAGGCATAGGGCGGTGGGTCTGAATTTCTTCTGCTTCTTCATTTCTGTACTTCTGGGTTGTGCCTTGTGCACGACTGCAAAGGCAAAAACTGCAGTGAGTCGGAATGACCTGACATTTCTGTGACGTCTGCTTTTGTTGCACCTGAATTCTCCCAGAGACCATACCACACAAGGGCAATGCACATGGAAAATATCTCATGAATGTCTCTAAGACACACAATAAAAACGGACTACTCAGAGCTAGCCAAGATCCAGTCTGGGGCTTCCCTGGTGGCGCAGTGGTTGAGAGTCCACCTGCCGATGCAGGGGACACGGGTTCGTGCCCCGGTCCGGGAAGATCCCACATGCCGCGGAGCGGCTAGGCCCGTGAGCCATGGCCGCTGAGCCTGCGCATCCGGAGCCTGTGCTCCACAACGGGAGAGGCCGCAACAGCGAGAGGCCCGCGTACCGAAAAAAAAAAAAAAAAGTCCTGTCTGGAGCCTGATGAACCCTCTTTGGCAATTTATAATGAACTGAGGAAATCTTGCAGCTAATTGTTACATGCCTGTGTTACCTCTCGAGGGACAGATGCCATGTCAGGATGCTATGAGTTAGGCTGAAATTTGCCAGCAATTCTCTAGCCCAGAGACATTCTCAAGGGAGATGTTAGAGCTGGAACGGGCCACAGAGACTGCTGGGTCCCACTCTTGATTTTTCCAGAGGCAATACCACATGCAGTCCGGGTAATGACCTACCCAGGAGCGCACAGCTAAATGTGGCAGTGCAGGCATCGGAGCCCAGGTCTGAACACCCGACTCTGTGCTTTATTTAAAGACTGCACTGTCCCTCTAGGAACGGTAGGTCTGCGTAAGCACAGGTAGCCAAACTGACGGTGTTCCACTAACCAACTGAAATAGACCAAGGCTTCCTTGGTCAGTCAGGAAGCCGGAAGGGCAAGGGAAGGGTTTGCTCTTACAGGGTGGAGACGAAATGGCTGCTTCCAGTAGATGGCTAAGGAGCCAATGAACAAGTCCAGACCCCGAGCAGCTTACAAACAAAATTCTTCCTTCGCCCAGACATCTGTGCTTCCTCAGTGGAGGCTGTGGACTCTTAGGGCCATGTCACTGTGCTGGCAGTGATGACTCCCCTGTGACGTGGTTATTGTGTAATTCTCCTGTAAAGAGAGGTTAGCTCAAATTCAACAGGACGGCTTAAATTCAAACCAGGGTGCAGCGCCCGCCGTGCATTGGTTACAGCGGCACATCAAAGCTCTGAGAAAAGGAGGGGAGATTTCCTCGCCGCCCCCCAAGGCCCTTGAAGCGCTGCCCCGTGGCAAGCGGGGGAGTCGGTGTCTCGTTCCCAGGCGCCGTCATGTCCGGTGATGCTGCAGGGTCCTCCGGCCTGGCGTGCGGTGCCTTTTGTTCCAAAGGCTGGACCTCGCTTTGACGCGAGCTGGCAGAACCCAAGGACAGAGGGCCACCAGGGCGGGGCCCGTGACCGGAGCCTGGGGAGGGGTAAAAAAAGCTGAATCCTTCCGGCCTGATGGGTTTCCGCACTTCACACAAGCAAATGCACTCATTTTAAGAAAGGGCTGTTAAACCAAACAGGAGATGAAAAGGGAGGCATGCAGGGCGAGACAGAGAGGAACGGAGGGAATTAGATCAGCTGGCTTTACTGAGCACCCCCTCGGGCAGGAAGCCAAGGGCTGGGCAAGGTCTGCTCTCAGGGGTGACTGTCACTTTCCCCCCACTCCTTTATCACCTGGGTGGCTCGCTCAAACATGAAAGTGTCAGCAATGAAAGAATGAAGGCTGCAGTGTTTTTTCAGGAAGAGATCATCCAGTACAGGGATTCACTAAGCGACACGGTGCATCTGCTGTGGGCCCGGAGAGGGACAGACTTGTCAGACTGGGAACAGCTTTCCCAGTAGAGGTTGGCTTGGACTTTACTGGGTAGTATTAGTTTCTAGGTAGCATCCTCTCTTGTGAACAAGTAAGGCTGTATTAGTCTCATTACGGAGTTAAGAGCCACCTGACTGTCACAGACAGCAATCCCTTTGTGATAGGATCCAGTACAAACAAAAGAAAACACAGGCTGAACAGTGGACCGGTCTTGCCCTTGGGTGGCAGCAAGGCCAACAGCCTTTCAGATTCACGTATGTGATCGCGTGGCTTTCCTGACTAACTGTCCCCGCCACACAGCAAAGCCTAGACTGTGGAGCTCAGCTCCCTCCACCCTTGACTCAGAAGAATGCCCACATGCTTGCTTGGTTTGACGCCCATGCACGCTGTGATTCAGGTCCCTCCCCCCCGCCCACAACTCCTGCCCTGACCCTTCTCCTTGTCTCCCAGGTAATTCTCCAGGTTCACAAAAATGGACATATACAGAGCTCTTGTCTAGCTCTTGTCCTAAATAGACACTTATGGAGCTCTGGTCTGTCTCTCTCTTGGGAGAAGTGTCAATAACCCACATTTTTCCAAACTTACATTCATCCATTTATTCTTTCTTTCCTTCAATACTATTGAATGAGCACCGACCACGTGTCAAGTACTGGGCTAGGTGCAGGCGATTCAATAAAAAACACTGGAATCTATAGTTGGGTGGACGGGTCAGGGGATGCCCACGGAGGCTGGGCGGGTGGGTGCGTGGTGGGAGCTCCAATGCTGTTTCCCTGGAGAGGGAAGGATGAGGCCCCCGGGGTGGGCAGGGGTCAGTGGCTGAAGGCTTGTGACAATGCCAAGAGTCCCGCCTCTTCATCAGGTAGACTTACCCGTTGACACTCCTGGGGCACGTTCCTCTCTCTCAGCGTTCTAAAGAAATGCCTGCATTCCAGTGATGCCTTAGCAGAGGAGCAGAGGGTTTTCTCATTTTACAGGTGAAGAAACTCGAGATCCATGGAGGTGACAGGGCCGGCCAAGGTGACACAGGACCCCAAAGTAGAAGTTGAACCGTCAGCGAGGTCCGTGACAGGAGAGGGAAATGCGAATCTACTGCCCAAGGAGAACCCAGTTAATACGTGGTATAAATTCTTTACATGGTATTTTAAAAACCAAACTCCCTGGTTGAAACTTAATCAGGAGTGTATTGTGCAAGCTGGGACACTGAAGGTCAAGGCTGTGGAATTGCACTCCATACATCTCTGATCCTGCCTCCTAAAGTACAGCCAGACCGAGGACGGTGTCACCGTGAAGAGGGAAGCGCATTCCTGCCTCGGGGAAAGAATGGGCTTAGCTAACCTTCTCTATCATCAGTGTGGACCAACAACAGACTAAATGGTTTTAGTTCAAGGGGAGAAATAGAAAACAAGTGACCTTTGATATATGGAAATGCAGAAGGAAGAGCCCAGGATCGATCATTCAAAACCACAGGTAGATAGTGACCTATTTTCTCTGTTCTAAGAGGAGCTGAGGATGGCACCCACCCCCTAAGCCTTTGGGATGAGGGCAGCATGACCTGATATACATCAAAGTGCTTAGGGCAGTGCTGGGCATACGGTAAACGCTCAATTTGTCAGCTGTCCTTGTCCTTAGGTTCCCTTAAAGATATGGGCACCCAGTTTGAGAAGCATGGTGGTAGAAAACGCTTCTAAAAGCACAAAGCTCCCCCAGGATCCAGCAGCACCATGATGGTACCTGTAGGAGAATGAGATCAAGCTAGACACGGGCCATGTCTTCCTATAACACCCAGCACTTGATCGCGTAAACAGCGCTCACCGTACAGCAGAGGAGGTTGAGTGGTTCACAGGTGTTCATGTAAAGTGGCACAGTGCTGGATGCTGGTGTGGATCGTCAAGAAGAGGTGAGACCAATGTAAATAGACAGAATACATCCCATGGGAAGAGTGATGTAGCTAAAAGTGTGATGTTGCAAAATGATCACAGGTTTTTAATTTTATTTGTAACAATGTTATTTTAATTAAATATATAATTTATAAAAATTATAAATTATATAATCTGGGAGGCCAGATCTGAGTGATAACATAAAAAGGAGAAGGGCTTCCCTGGTGGCGCAGTGGTTGAGAGTCCGCATGCCCATGCGGGGGACGCGGGTTCGTGCCCCGGTCCAGGAAGATCCCACATGCCGCGGAGCAGCTGGGCCCGTGAGCCATGGCCGCTGAGCCTGCGCGTCCGGAGCCTGTGCTCCGCAACGGGAGAGGCCACAACAGTGAGAGGCCTGCGTACCGCAAAAAAAAAAAAAAAAAAAAAAAAAAAAAAAAAAAGGAAAAGAAAATATACCGTTTTCCACATGAGAGGTCGTCCTTTTTCAATGCCTTACATCAGTTTAACAAACCCATGCTTCCTATCCTCTATTTTCTGGCTGATCCTTCGTCCCAGTCTACGGACCAGAGATTCAGCGAGGAACGAAGAAACTCCACCCTTTTGTAAAAGCCCGTAACCCTTAAAGTCACAGTGTGAGAAGATAAATCCGCACAGTCAAAATCACCCTTAAAATTCTATTTAGTCTTTTGCTCAAACAAGAGAGCTACAGGCGTCCAGGGGAAGTCTAGGTTCAAGAATATTTAAAGGCAATTCTTTTCTTTAAAAGGGATCTAATCGTTGGTAAATGGCTTCTAGAGTAGAAGAATGGGTAGTGCCTGCGCCTTTCAATTTTGTCTCCACCACATTTAAGATTAAGTCATTTTATTATTATTTTATAATTTTTTACCGAATGACTCCCTTGTTGGTCCCCCATTGGTTATATGCACACAGGGGAGTGTTATGTATGTACACAGGGTTGTTATATGAACACATGGGGTTGTTATGTGCACACACAGGGATGTTAGGTGTGTAGACAAGGGTTGTCATGTGCGTTGTTCTGTGCACACACGGGGCTATCCCACTGCACCTTTGTTTCATTTGATGATCTCTCTCAGCTTAGTCTCTGAAGGATACAGATAGAAACTACCTACTCTCTGTGTGCTTTCCTACACAGCTACATGCTTTGACCTCCTGGAGGCAGCTTTTCCCCTTGCTCTAGTTTTTTTTTTTAATTTATCTATTTTATTTATTTACTTTTGGCTGTGTTGGGTCTTTGTCGCTGCACGCAGGCTTTCTCTAGTTGTGGCAAGCGGGGTCTAATCTTTGTTGCGGTGCATGGGCTTCTCATTGCGGTGGCTTCTCTTGTTGCGGAGCATGGACTCTAGGTGCACGGGCTTCAGTAGTTGTGGCTTGTGGGCTCAGTAGTTGTGGCTCGCGGGCTTAGTTGCTCTGAGGCATGTGGGACCTTCCGGGACCAGGGCTCGAACCCACGTCCCCTGCATTGGCAGGCGGATTCTTAACCACTGCATCACCAGGGAAGTCCCCCCCCTTGCTTTAGATTTAACCAGATTGTATTTGCATAATGATCTTTTGCTCATCTAACTTACATATGGCCATGGTGTGAGTCAGTACCTTTCACTTTAGCAGCAGTGGGCCCTGCCTGTGACCTCCTGTCTACCGAAAGCCCATAGCAGTCTGAATTGGTAACTCTGACTGCTGTCTAATACTCCTCCCGCCTGCGATGTATAATCTTTGGTCTGTAAATGTTTCATCGATAATGATCTCAACATTTCCAATATGTCTATTTAATGCTTTGTTTCAATTCTAGCGCAGCTAAGTGCCAGTGCCAACATTGACTATTTATCTGACAAAGGATTTGTATCAAGAATATATAAAGAGGGCTTCCCTGGTGGCGCAGTGGTTGGGAGTCCGCCTGCTGATGCAGGGGGCACGGGTTCATGCCCCGGTCCGGGAGGATCCCCTGTGCCATGGAGCAGCTGGGCCCGTGAGCCATGGCCACTGGGCCTGTGCGTCCAGAGCCTGTGCTCCATGGCAGGAGAGGCCACGGCAGTGAGAGGCCCAGGTACCAAAAAAAAAAAAAAAAGAATATACAAAGAAGTACTAAAACTCAGTTACAAGAAGACAGTCAAATAGAAAAAAATGGGGAAAAAATTAAATAGACATTTCTCAGAAGAAGATATATGAATGGCCAATTAGCATGTGAAAGATGCTGAACATCATCAGGGAATGCAAATTAAAAACACAGGATTTCAGGACTTCCCTGGTGGCGCAGTGGTTAAGACTGTGTGCTCCCAATGCAGGGAACCCGGGTCCGATCCCTGGTCGGGGAACTAGGTCCCACATACACACCACAGCTAAGAGTTCGTATACCACAACTAAGGAGTCCACGTGACACAACTAAGACCCAGCACAACTAACTAAATAAATAAATATTAAAAACAAACAAACAACAAAAAACCCCACAAGATTTCATTTCATGGATAATATAAGTTTTTAAAGACCTGACAATACCAAGTGTTGGCAAGGATGTGGAGCAATTAGAAATTTCGTACATTTCCAGTAGCAATGCAAAATTTTACAACTGCATCGGTTATCTGGCAGTTTCTTGCAAAGTTAACATACACCTATCGCATGGCCCAGCCATTCCACTACTAGGTGTATATACCCAAGAGCAATGAAAATATATATCCACACAGCGATAGGTGCACAAATGTTTATCACAGCTTTTTTTTTTTTTTTTTTTTTGCTAACAGCTTCAAATTAGCAACAGCTTAAATGTCCATCAACAGATGAACAAACTCCAGTATGCCCACACAACAGAACACTACTCAGCAATAAAAAGGAGCAAAACAGAATGAATAAAAATCTGCTGGAAATAAGTTAATTGAGCTATTTATTTCTGTACCTTGTGCAATGTCAGCCTCTGTTTCTTCTTCCTCTTTTTTTTCCAAAGATTTATTATTTATTTATTTATTTATTTTATTTATTTTTGTCTGTGTTGGGTCTTAGTTGCGGCATGCAGGATCTTCGTTGAGGCATGTGGGCTCTTCGTTGCGGCACGTGAGCTTCTCTCTAGTTGTGGTGTGCGGGTTTTCTCTCTCTAGTTGTGGCGCGCAGGCTCCAGGGCACATGGGCTCTGTAGTTTGCAATACACAGGCCTTCTAGTTGAGGCCTGCGGGCTCAGTAGTTGTGGTGCGGGCTTAGTTGCCCCATGGCATGTGGGATCTTAGTTCCCTGACCAGGGATGGAACCCGCGTCCCCTGCATTGTAAGGCGGATTCTTTACCACTGGACCACCAGGGAAGTTCCCCTTCTTTCTCTTTTTGTTTTCTCTAGCTTTGCAGCTGAGTGTATATAGATGAGCCTATACAGAGTTTATATAGGTTGTAACTCATGGAATCAACAACATGAATATTATAAGTTAATAAAACCAAATACACACAAAAATACATACTACATAGCATGCTAAGTAGGAAAAACTAAACTGTTTGCTAAAAGTCAGTGTATGTATTCTTTTTGTTTTTTTGCCCTAAGGGGTAGTGTTATTGATATCTGAAAAAACTAGGAATGATGAAATTCTTTATACTATGAGACACTTTTATATCTAAGTATATTACATGAAAAGAACAGTGAAGCTCTTTGAAGGCTTTAGGACAACAGAGAAAAAGGAAAGCAGCCTAATGTTTTTCTCCCCTCTCTAAAAGGTTCCTTCTTCATAGAAGCATGTAGGAGTATCACATATTTTAGCGCGTTAAGCTTCTAATCAGTACTCGGGTTTCAGGAACACCACCATTTAAGATTAGAAAATACAGGAAGAAAATACATATAAAATAGTTGATAATGGTAACATTCAAGCTGATCTCAAAGAAGAACTGATCCAATTTTCAATGAGCAGAAGAGCTCTAAGTAGATCAGTATGTGTATGTATGGCAGTGGGATCTCTGAGATGGGGCAAAAGAGAACTATCTCAGGTGATGAAAATGTTCTCTCTCATGCATTTGTCAAAACTGATCGAAATGTGTGTATCCTTTATTTTTTTTTAAGTGTCCATCTCAGTAGTGTGGTTATGTGGATTAAATGAGATGATGCCTATAGAACATTAAGCATAGAGCCCATGCATAATTGGCCTTATTTCTGAAGTAGTATTAGAAACTTCTGGTTTCAAAGTAGAAACTATAATGAGCTAGAGAAAAACATGTATTGTAAAAGTTATCTGTCCATTTAAAACTTCTCCCCAAATCCCAAAGACTTGGTGTATTATCAAAGCAAGTCTAAGAGCTTCAAGAGAAATGAATTAAGGGGAAGAAGGAAAATAGCTTCTCTTAAAGAGATAAGAAGAAAAGAAAGATTAATTTTCTTTCCAACTTAAAATAGTGTCTTTGTTTGTAGAATTAGACTACCAATTATTTGTAAGACCTAGTAGGCAGGCAAAATGTGCACGTTCCAAGTTTGCAATTTAACAAAACATGTTTTAAATAAAGCAAGACAGGCATTAATTAAAAGCTTGTTTGTCTGTTTGTTTGTTTAAATTACAATAGGAGACCATGAAGTAGCTTAGTAAAGCCCTTCAGTTTTCAAAACGAACTGCAGGCTTAAAGTTCCTGAGTAGCTTAAAAGTAATTTATATCCATATCAACGTGCATAGATGCTTCGATACTCTGAAATCCAGAGACCATTGGAACAAATCAAACCTGGCCCAGAGGAGAACTAAGTGAGCCTTTATAATGTGGAAAGGTGAATCTGAGAGTGGTTATCTCATCCAAAAAGGACTCAGAGATTTAGAGCAAAAATGCAGAGTTTTGCCATATTCCTTGGTATAAAAATTGTTCTGAAAAGTTCTTTGAAATAAATTCATAGAGTTATTAATTTCTGAACCCTGTGCAAGGTCATCATGTGTTCCTTCCACCTCTTTTTTCTTTTCTCTAGCTTTTGTAGCTGGGTTTATACAGATGCGTCCCCCAGGATGCACCCAAGACCACCCCAGGGTCTGAGCCAACCAGGCCTTGGCATTTTGTTGTCTTGTCAACTAGTTCTGGGACAAAGCGTGCTGGGGATGAGCCCTGGGCTCCATCATGGGCAGTTGGTGTCCCCTAATCCAGCCAGGTGTGTTGACCTAAAACAAATAGACTGCCAGTTATTTCTCTAGCACAATTGGGTTTATTTGGAGATTTGCAAAGACTTACAATTGGGAGTCTGCAATCATGGTGAGCCATGTGCAAATCCCCCCACAAAAATGGAGGGGAGAACTCTTTTATAGAGGGGAAAAGGAAGTTGGGATGAGAGTGGAGTAAACAAAGAGTCCATGTTTTATCATTGGCTGAGCGTTAATAGTCCCTCATTGGCTGAGTCCTTGCCATGAAAGGACTGTTGGGTTCCGCTATCAGCATAGGGCATGAGAGCGCCCCCTTCTGGTCTTCCAACTCTATTTAATTGTGGTTTCTATGTGTTAACGTTTCCAGAGGCCTGGGCTACTCGGAAAGGCTGAGCCCTTGCAAAGCAGTGCAATACTCGTAGGCAATGAGACGGCGCTATACGTGTCAAGGGTCAATATGGCAATACTGCTGAGCTGCAAACTTAATATGTTGTGTGTGCAACAAAGCAAAGACTCATCTTTCCACTTACACAAAATGCAATGGTTTGTAGACCGTGCATCTGTACCATTTTAGACTTCTCCTATAGTAAGCTTATTAAATCACTATTTCTTGATGCCTGGTTTTTAGACAGAGAAATATAGTGGTGAAATTATCTTTAGGCCAGAAATGACAGTGGGAACAGTTGTCATTGAACTAGACTCCCTGCTTTCACCAGGGATTTCGGGATCCTGGGGTGTTGGTGTTAAGCAGAAACTTCGAGTCACAGATCAGGACATGTGGCAATGGACAGCAGAGCCAAAGCTATTCAGTCATCAAATGTGAAAAAACATAACTCAACCAAGTAAATTGTGAAGATCTAATTGACTTTATTGAACGATTCATGAGATTAGGTGGCTTATCTCATCTTCCTCTGGGGGCTAGAAAGGGCCCATGTGACAGATGACCTCATTGGTACTGACCAGAAAATTCCTGACTGGTTAAGACTACATTTCTAGGGGAGGTTGAAGCTTCAGTTAGGTTCAGTATTAAGCCCTGGTTCGGAGGTGTGGCCTCGCATATATGGCTCTATTTGGGGCCTGTGGTTTTCGTTTTAACACAGACCATGCAGTAATTAGAATAGTCTGACCTGCAGTGTCTTTGGTGTTGGTCACGGTGGCCCTAGAAGTGAGAGTTGGGAACTACCTAAAGTCTTATTTTGTGTACATGGCAAAGCTCTACATCTGTTGGACAGAAGTGTGAGCTGAGTCACCATGAGAGACTGTTACAGCCTGTCAACCAGTTCCCAGACTTGAGTCATTCAAGTTCAGCCCAGGGCTGGGCCTTGAGGGCGGCAAGAAAGATCCCTAGAGTGCAGTATCGGAGAAGGCACTACCTCCTAGATGATGAAAATGCAGGATCGCCCCTGCAGGACCTGAGAGCCTTTAATTCTGTGCCGGAGCCCCTTTTTTCCTTACCCGGGCCCCAGCCAACAGAGGCCCTTGCCTGAAAGGGAGGCCAAGCCCTCCAGAGGAAGGATCATGCTACACAGCAAATGTTTAGACTGTAAATCTTCCTCCAGAAGGCCCTGTGGCCATTTACCAGAGTGACTGTGTATTGAGGAAAGGTGAATAATCAGACTTTTCCAGGATTACAGGACAGTGGCTGTAAACTGAAACGAGTTTCTGGAGCCAAAACACCACTGTGCTCCACTTGCCAGGCAGAATGGGGGCTTATGAAGGGCAGGTGAGTAAGTTTTGTTTCCTTTTTTAATTTTTATTTATTTATTGGCTGCGTTGGGTCTTTGTTGCTGCACGTGGGCTTTCTCTAGTTGCGGCGAGCGGGGGCTACTCTTCGTGGTGGTGCACGGGCTTCTCGTTGCAGTGGCTTCTCTTGTTGCAGAGCACAGGCTCTAGGCATGCAGGCTTCAGTAGTTGTGGCACGCGAGCTCAGTAGTTGTGGCTCATGGGCTCTAGAGCGCAGGCTCAGTAGTTGTGGCGCACGGGCTTAGTTGCTCTGCAGCATGTGGGATCCTCCCAGACCAGAGCTCGAACCCGTGTCCCCTGCATTGGCAGGCGGATTCTTAACCACTGCGCCACCAGGGAAGCCCCTGGTGAGTAAGTTTTCATAGAAATCCATTTCATAGTGGACTCAGTGGGTCCTGAACCCACCCTTTGGTGATTTCCCCAGTTTGGAAGGCACACTGGAAACAAGCCCTGAGGCAGGGTGGGCTCTGGGTGAGGGTGATTCACAGGTTCCTTACAGGGAATGGGTTCCTTGTTTCTCCGCTACAGCACCTGCAGTGCAGCTTCTGCACAGCAGCTTCTTCCTGGGCTCCACGTGTTTATGGGGGATCTCACGGGAGGGTGGACGCAGCAGGTCCAGGAACGACCCAGAGGAATCTTGCAGGATCCTGGGCCTGGCCCCGTCCCCAGGCTGCATGGAGCGCCCTGCCAGGACCAAGGCTGCAATCACCATGGCCTCCGGCTCCATGTGTCATCGCATCAGTAGCACCTAACTCAGGCCAAGGATGGGAGTATCTGGTAGGTGTAGCTTCGGGCCCTTGCCTTTTCCTTTCCTTAGCTGCAAAGGAGGCTGGAAACGAGATCTCTGGCATGCAAAGAGGTGACCCATTCCCCAAACACAGGAAAGGGTTTAGATGCTGGGCAGCTAGAATGAATGTCAAGCTGAACTATGCTGTTTCATAACATTGCTGTGAAAAACAGTGAGATAATGTGTGTAAGAGCTTAGGATGTGCCTGGCACATAGGAAGTGAGCTGAATGAAGCTTATGTTTCATGAGGAGGAAGAGGGGAAGAAGGAAAAGTTTCTACTTGAGGAAGACTGAACTCTACAAATCTGCCTTATGTCTGGACACATCCAGAGGCATCCCAGGGGCGGGCCGTCAAATCAGGTCTCCTGATGGAATAGCAGAATAGAAGAAACACGGGCCACAGAAGGGCAGGCTCAGTCATACCATGGGGAGGGGACACCTCATCAAATTCCAGACTGTGAACAACTGGCTAAGACAAACCGGCAGTTTCTTTACCAAAGAAATTACCAGAGAGAGAGAGAGGGAGAGAGAGAGAGATGGAAGGGGTCCTTTAAATTAAAGGGATGCAAGATATTTCAACTAATTACAATGTATAAACCTTATGTAAATCCTAGTCAAACTAAAAAATATCACTGAATTAATTAGGGAAATTTGAATACTGAGCTGGTATTTTATGGTATCGAGAAATAGGGCTTCCCTGGTGGCGCAGTGGTTGAGAGTCCGCCTGCCGGTGCAGCGCACGCGGGTTCGTGCCCCAGTCCAGGAAGATCCCACATGCCGCGGAGCAGCTGGGCCCGTGAGCCATGGCCGCTGAGCCTGCGCATCCGGAGCGTGTGCTCCACAACCGGAGAGGCCACAGCAGTGAGAGGCCCACGTACTGCAAAGAGGAAAAAAAAAAAGAAAAAAAAAATAATATTTGAGGTGTGGCAATGGTGTTGTGGTTACATTTTTAAAAGTATCCTAATATTTCAGAAAGGCGTATTAAAATAGTTATCAATGAAATGATATGATATCTGATATTTTGCTCGAAAGAAACCCAGTGTGGCTTTAAGATGGGGAGCTGCAGATGAAACAAGACCAGCCGTGAGCTGGTAACTGCTGGAGCTGGCTCTGTGTCCAGGGGGCTTATTATCCCATCCTATTCTCTCCACATTTGTACCTGTTTGAAATTTTACATAATAAAAATGTAGAAAAAGAAGAAAAAGGAAAAAGCAAAACCCCTGAAGTAGAAAACAAGCTTAAGAAATGCTTCTAAGAGGAACGCAAGCGCTCAGAGAAGGTACAGTTACACATCTGGCAGGTTCCCCTTCCAGCCTCACAGGAGCTCTGGGAGATGGTAATACTGCCTGATGGACTTTATACCGTTTAAGAGCTTCCCCATAAATAATCCCACTTCATACTTGCAGCACACCTGAGGGTCCTGCAGGGCAGGAATTTCCTTTTTCTTTTTCAGTTGTGAACACTTGGGCCCAAAGCAGTCGCACGACTTGTCTAGGGTAACATAACAAGCTGGTCTCAGCTCAGCGACTTGAATTCGAACTTTAATGCTCCTTTCATGGTTCCGCGTATTTATGCCTACCCAAAGCGACCACGCTCAGCTGTCACTTGTGCTCCTGTGGCAGGAGGCCAGGCCAAAAGGCCCTGGTTTTGCTCATGCAGGTGTGGAGTGTCACACCCTCTCGGGTAAAGATGGGCAGGGTCCCTCCTACTAAGCCTCAGGTCTGTGGGATGGCAGGGGGGCTGCTTATCTGGGGTGGGGTGGTGGGCTGTACACGTACCTGGCGTTGGGTGCAATTATGTGAAACAGACCTGACGTTCGCGCAGCCCAATTTTCCTTCCACCAACAAGCTCAAGCACCGTCACACCATTTGGTCCTATTCTTTCCTGCTTTCCCTTCCATCTTTGCTCCCTTGACTCCCCAGTCTGCATAATTGGGAGAGTGGTCCTCCAGGGCCATCTGTCAGCCACGTAGACAGAATCAGACTTGCGGCAGCTGCAGGAAAGGAGCAGAACAGGGCCCAGGACAATCCTGGGTCTTCCAGCTATCAGTGTTGAAGTCTCTAGTTGGGGCTGTTTCCTAGGAACAGAGAGGGGATGGGCATCTCTTTATCCTAACCAGGCCTGTGGGACCATATTAGGAGCCCCGGAGCATTCCTCTCAAGAAGCTTCACTAGCCCTTAACTGCAGATGTTGGTTTGCGACGTTTCCAGCTCCAATGAAAGCTCTTCCTGGATGAGATCCACCCTGGGACATCAGAGTCATTCTGCAACAGCGAAGGTCCCCTCATCCTCTCCCAGTCAAGCGATGCATCCTCCAGGGCCCAGCTCAAAACACACCTTCTCCAAAACCCCTACTCTGACCACTCCAGCCTTTACTGATTTCTCTTCTTCTTCGTCACTTTCCATATGTTGATTTTTTTAAGTTTTTAATTGCGGTAAAATACGCATAACGTAAAATGTAGCATCTTAACCATTTTGAAGCGTATGGTTCACTGGCGTTAAGTACACTCACAGTGTTGTGCAACCATCACCACCATCCGTCTCCAGAGCTCTTTTCATCTTGCAAAACTGAAACTCTGTCCCCATTAAACAATAATGCCCATTTCCCCTCTCTCCAGGCCCTGTCAACCACATTCTTCTTTCCATCTCTACGAATGTGACTATTCTAGGCACCTCGTATAAGTGGAATCAGTATTTGTCTTCTTGTGCTCTGAGAGAACTCGGTACCTGGGAAACACTAGGTAAATGTTAGCTATTATCTTTTGTTAAGTATGTCCAAGTATTACAAGGTTGGTGGCCAAAATGCAATGCCAGCTCTCTCAATGGTAATTGTTATCCAGTAAGGTAGGTAATCTAAAGGGGTGGGAAAGGAATTCTTCCCCCCAGGAGCTCAGATAAAGGTATTTCCATTTTGAATGAAAAAAAGTAGCTCATGGATATTTAATAGTTTTAAAAATTTGGACCTTAGGTATAAGAGTCTGTTCACCAGTGATTTTTTTTGTTTCTTAAAAATTAATTAATTATTTATTTATTTTTGGCTGCATTGGGTCTTTGTTGCTGCGCACAGGCTTTCTTTAGTTGCAGCGAGCGGGGGCTACTCTTTGTTGAGGTGCATGGGCTTCCCATTGCGGTGGCTTCTCTTGTTGTGGAGCATGGGCTCCAGGCGTGCGGGCTTCAGTAGTTGTGGCATGTGGGCTCAGTAGTTGTGGCTCATGGGCTCTAGAGCGCAAGCTCAGTAGTTGTGGCGCTCAGGCTTAGCTGCTCCACAGCATGTGGGATTTTCCCGGACCAGGGCTCGAACCCCTGTCCCCTGCACTGGCAGGCGGATTCTTAACCACTGTGCCACCAGGGAAGTCCTACTCACCAGTGTTTTTGATTGTCTTAGTCTTTTCAGGACAGAAGCTATTCAAATGTACCTTTGATCCCTACTGTGTATCACAGTACATAGTCTCTGCAATAAAACAGAGGAAGGAAAGAAGGGACGGAGGGAGGGAGGGAAGGGGGGTGAATATATTAAATAACCAGCTCTATTTATATCAGGTGTTGAATATTCATTAGATACAGCAATTTTTTTTTTTTTTGGTTCCTACACATCAGAGGCTGATTCAAACCAGAACGATTGTCATATTATTCTGCAAACAATAGATTCTCCACTGATGGGATCCGAGCAAAATGAATGAAAGTGAACCTGCACAAAACAAAGCTGTGCAGTGTTAGCATTCCTGAGGAAACGACAAAGCCAAACAGAAGCTTTGCCCCTCTTCCCCGTGCCTCTCAGCTTGTCCTTGGCGGTTCACTCTCACAACCTTCCTCGTTTACTCCCTTATTTGTTAGGAGGCTAAACGCCCTGTTTCTGCTGGTTCACCATTCTTCCTGGAATCTTGCGGTGACCCAACTCTCACCTGCTTGGTTTTCCACGTTTACTGTGATCATAGCCACACTTTTCAAGAGCACACAGCACAGCCAATGGGTGTGCCAGGACTGCAGCCCAGGGCCAGGGACACAAACCACAGTCAGAGAGTCAGAAAGCTGTCCCCAATACCCAGTTCTCCCACTGCCCCTTACTATGAGCCAGAGCTTCTGCAAAGCTCTGTTTTCCCCATCCCTACACCAGGACATGGTGCCCACAAGTGTACAGCATCTGGTCAAATGAGATGGGCTGTATACGAATATTCCCCAAACCCATAAACCTATACACGTGCAATGAGCATGCACACACGCACTATTGTTACTCCTAAGTGTATTTGTACAGTAATTTAAACTTGGGTTAAGTCCTGAGTACCAGAAAACAGAACCAAGAATATGGTTACTGGGGATGTGAAAATATATAAGAGGGGGAGAAGACAAATGTGAACGTGTTTTGCCAGCCTGGCATTCAGTCGCCCCTGTGGAAATAGCGCCTCAATTCCTCTTTGGGGAACATCCCTCCCTCAGGTCCCGACCCTGGGATTGAAAGGGGCGGATCCTCCAATGGAAAAAGAATATCCAACTTTGGAAGAATTTTCTTTTTGTTCTGAAACATCAGTTCTCTACATCTGGAGTCTACATGTTCCTTGAGTTACCTAAACTGATGTCTGCTGGTAGCTACGAGAATTCCAGGCATAACATCAAAACAAAATAATCCATCATCTGGTGAGCCTTACAAACTGCTTCAGTGATGGAAATGTTACATAGTTAGCATTTTAAAATAAATTTTTTTTAATAAAAAGAAGAGTGTACATATGACTGTGTACATGTTTCTTTCTTTTGGAAACTACTGTGGGTTTACTTGGCTACATCAGCTGTTCTTCATTCCAGTTTGCATGGAGGTGAAAGAAATCTGGGTGGAAGGCGCTACCTTACCAGTGATGCAGCCTTATAAATGTTGCAGAAATGATGGTGACAGCTCGACTGTACAAATCTGCCTTTTAGATGATTCCTTTTCAAGCAGCAAGAAACAGAGGCCATCTGACTGGTGTATATCCAGGCTAAAGGGAGCCGTGGAGGTCCTGGATGGGCGCACACCAGTTAAGTTGAGCACTCACTGAAATTGCTTTCTCTGAACGGAGATGATCGATCAGGAGACAAACTGTACACATATTAGACTGAAAGAGTTTACAGGTAACTCTGGCCCAAAGCCATTGCCACTTCATTTCATGGGCTGAAACCCCTCAAGTGGTGAAGTGAGGGGGGGGGGAAAGCCACTTAATGCTTTGCACAGGGAGATCCAACAGCTGGGTCTTGCGTTGGTTTACATTTATCGGATGATGACAAGAAGGGAAAATTGGTCTTCATGTGCACGGTTGAAGATGGGCCTTTAGAAACTGCCGAGGAGTTTCAACAATAACAACAACAGCAAAAAAGCTCGAGATGCTCAGGGCTCGCCCAAGATCAATCACTCCGAATGTCTGGAGTTGGAGCCCAGGCATCAGGCACTTTTAACCAGTTGATACTACTCTGCCGTCACGGCTGACAACACTGGGTAAATAGTTCCAATCGGTAGCAAAGCCTCCTTCTTTGGGGAAGGCTTCCAGGGACCAAGGCTCCTTCAGAAGGGCTGATCCCCGCAGCCCGGGGGAATTTCAGCTCGCAGGTCCCATCCCGGGAACAGAGCTCGGGCAACGGCGCCCACCTGGAGCAGGACTGGTTTAGTAACACGCTCTCACGCACATCTCCTCGCAAACACCCCACGTAAGTCTAACACCGAGGCTGGAATACAGGGACGCGCAGAAGACCGGACCACTATCCTCCCACCCTAGACGGGCGGACGCCGCTCGCGGGGACCGGGGCTGAGAGCGGAGGGCGCATGCGCGGGCCGAGGCTGAATGGGGAGAGCGCATGCGCGGCCGAGAGGGCGGTGCTTCCGGCCGGCGGAGGTGGGGACTGCGGCGTTGCGGGGCGGACTCTGGGTCGCGACCCCGACCCCTGCCCCGTTCGGCGACTTCGACCCCGACCCCCCCGGGCCGTGACCCCCACCCGGTCATACCCGTATGGCCCGGCACGTGTTCCTGACGGGACCCCCAGGTAACCCCGCCCGGGTCTGCGCCTCCGGGAGGCCGAGGGGTGGACGTGAGGGGTGCGCGGGCTGGGGGCGGTCCGGTGCTTTGGGCAAGGGGCTCCGGCCGGTGGCCTCTAAAATTCCCCATGTAAGTTACACGCTTGGTGGTCTGAAGCCTGCGTGTTTTTCCCGGAAAACGTGACTGTGAGTCCATCAGATAAGTGAAATGAGGCCAACTACAGGAGAACAGGAACCAGCTTGTGATGGGGTCGCCCCCGGGCTTCGGTCTTAAATATTAAATAGCAGGGGCGGCGGCAGCAGTAATAACTCCCGCAGTTGTGAAGTTGTGATGGACACGAAAGGTATTTCAGAATCTCTACCACCACCGCGGTGGAATCGAAGGTGTGTGGTTTCTGTCGATAGATACACGTGCTCCTAACCTGCACTCATCATGAAAGGAAGAGCGGGATTTCAGTTGCAGGGTAGTGAAACTAAACATGCTGCCGTGTTCCCCATCCACGTTCACCGACCCACTGAATTCCCTCCATGAGTGAGGCCGCAGGTTAAGAGCTTTGGTACCTACAGGGCACCGCCCACCCAGGGCCTGCGTCTGCGTCTGTCTCTTCTAATGCAGATCCCTCAGCCCTCGGGCTGTGAAGGTCTCACCTTTGAAAGGAGATAGTGTGCTTTCAAATGAGAGTCTGGGGGAGGACGTAGATGCCTTTTAAGCCAAGATGCCGCACGTGGATAACTCATTATTGAAAGAAGAGGCAGAAAAGTTGTAGCAGCATCAGATACATTAAGGGGGAAAAAAAAAAAAAAGATGGGCCTAAGCAGAAAGTGATTTCTTCAGCTTCCTTGCAGTTTTCAAGTTAGCTGTGGGTTCAGATATCAACCATTGTTACCCTGGGCCTGAAATTCTCTTTCACTTTATTTTAATGATTATCGTTTTTAGCCTTCAGGAGCAAAGGCTAACTTAATATTGCAGATTCTGGGATTTTATTTTTACCAGGCAGTGGGGGAGTGCTGAGGAGGGAGGTGTTGTGAGAAATTTCTGATACCCAGAGGTAAAGGACCATCTTCTGAAAGTTGATTTGTCAGTCCTTTATTTGAAACTTGGAATGCAGTTTTCTCAGCAGGCTGGCCCCAAGACATCGATGTGTTTCATAACAGAGGTGGCTTGTTATTGTGATGGTACCTGGCTGCGTCCCGGAGGTGGGTGGGGACAGAGGCTCGCCTGGCCAATACTGGTTCTTCTTTCTGTTTCCTTCTTCATAAAAGTTTTATGTACATACACATAATTGGAAGACTCATTCCTACAGTATAGCTCTCTTAAGCCTGTCCTCAAACCCACTCACCTTCTCTTCCTCCTAATCTTCATAACGCAGTTATCCTGTAATTTTAATTAGCTCAGTGGTCAGTGTTTACAGTATTATTAGCAAAAGCTAATCACAGAAGAGCCTTGGAGTAATCTATCATTTCTTTTCCCTTTGTGAACAATTTTTTTTTTCTCTTTGGAGTTGTTGTCTAATGTTGTTTTCTCATTGACTTAGTTTCTTTCTCTCACCAACCCAATCCCAAACTCTGCCGGCGGTCTAAATCTCTACGTGTTCACAAATGTAAAATTGATAGCTAGTGGGAAGCAGCCACATAGCACAGGGAGAGCAGCTCGGTGCTTTGTGACCACCTAGAGGGGTGGGATAGGGAGGGTGGGAGGGAGACGCAAGAGGGAGGGGATATGGGGATATATGTATGCATATAGCTGATTCACTTTGTTGTACAACAGAAACTAACACAGCATTGTGAAGCAATTATACTCCAATAAAGTTGTGTAAAAAATAAATAAATATAAATCAATCAACCAATCAATCTCTACACGTTCAGACCATCGGGTAAGGTATCTTCTCAAAGAGGTCACTTTTTGTTTTCTACACTGTCAGGGCCTCACCCATGTGTCTTTGGCACTTAGCATTTTTTCCAGCTTCCAACTATACAGCCTCTGACCCATCCTGGAGGGCTTTCTCTGGTCCCTGGAGCCCACTCTGCCTGCACAGGGCAGGCCTGAGGGCCAGGGAATGCCTTCCCTCAGGAGCAGCCTTGACCCATGATAGATGGAAGTGAGCAGGTAAACTCCTTACTTCCTCACCCCTCAGACAGGAGAACTCGGAGCTTTGGGTCCAGAACTGTGTCCTAGGATTTCCCAGTGGGATTAAGCTACCCACAGTGGTAACTTACTTGATAATGCGATTATCTTCCTACCAGCATGTCGTCTTGGGGTGTTGCTTCCCAATTTAAACTGCCTGTATTTGAGTCTTTATTTCAGGGTCAGCTTTATGGGAGAACCAGAGCCAACATAATTCTGGAGCTTTCTGACCTGTTCTTGTCTGTGCATGGTGTGGACCTTTCAGCTTGGGGTCTCCTTCTCACACAGGCCACTTCTTAGCCAGTGTAGACAACACTAGGGTAGTAGCTTAATTAACGGAGGTGAAAAATTCACCGGAAGGTTTCTAGAGCCGAAGAGGAAGAAAGGGACTTGAGCCCAAGGCCTCCTCTTGCTTCATAATGTTCTCCCTCACAGATCGGACCCACAATGTCCCCTTTTGTTACAGCTGCTCCATTTTGTATTTTGCATAATGTAAATAGCTTTGTTTTTTCTTAAATTAATAGTAATAACCACTCACTATAAGACCAAAAAAAAAACAATGAAATCAAGAAAAATTTTAAAGAAGTGAAATCACATGGGTTTCCAACATACAGAAATAAATGCTGTAAACCTTTCTGTGTTCTCAAGATTTTCTTCAATAAACATATGCATACTTCACTTTTTTTTTAAATTGAGGTATAGTTGATTTACAATATTATATAAGTTTCAGGTGTACAACATAGTTATTCACAGTTTTTAAAGATTATACTCCATTTATAGTTATTATAAAATATTGGCTATATTCTCTGTGTTGTACAGTGTATCCTTGCAGGTTATTTATTTTATACATAGTAGTTTTTAACTGTTTATTCCCTGTCTTGCCCCTCCTACCTTCCCTCTCCCCACTGGTAACCACTAGTTTGTTCTTTATATTTTTCTTTTTTGTTATATTCACTAGTTTGTTTTATTTTTTAGATTCCATATATAAGTGATAACATACAGTATTTGTCTTTCTCTGACTTATTTCAGTAAGCGTAATAACCTTCGGGTCCATCCATGTTGCTGCAAATGGCAAAATTTCAATCTTTTTTACGACTGAGTAATATTCCATTGTATATATGTACCACATCTTCTTTATCCATTCATCTGTTGATGGAAATTTCCATATCTTGGCTGTTGTAAATAATTCTGCTATGAACATTGGGGTACATTTATCTTTTCAAATTAGTGTTTTTGTTTTCTTTGGGTATATACCCAGGAGTGGAATTCCTGGATAATATGGTAGTTCTGTTTTTAGTTTTTTGAGGAACCTCCATACTGTTTTCCACAGTGGCTACATCAATTTACATTCACATCAATAGTGTACAAGGGTTCCCTTTTCTCTACATCCTCACCAACATTTGTTATTTGTGGCCTTTAAAAAATATAATGGGGCTTCCCTGGTGGCGCAGTGGTTGAGAGTCCGCCTGCCGATGCAGGGGACACGGGTTCGTGCCCCGGTCCGGGAAGATTCCCACATGCCGTGGAGCTGCTGGGCCCGTGAGCCATGGCCGCTGAGCCTGCGCATCCGGAGCCTGTGCTCCGCAACGGAAGAGGCCACAGCAGTGAGAGGCCCGCGTACCGCAAAAAAAAAAAAAATGTATATATATATATATATATATATATATATATATACACACACACACATATATATATAATAGAATACTACTATGTGTGTCTGCTGTTTCTTTTTTATTTTTTTTAAATTTATTTATTTTATTTATTTTATTGTTTCTGGCTGCGTTGAGTCTTCATTGCTGCACAGGCTTTCTCTAGTTGCAGCAAACGGGGGCTACTCCTCATTGCGGTGCACGGGCTTCTCATTGCGGTGGCTTCTCGTTGCGGAGCACAGGCCCTAGAGCTTGCGGGCTTCAGTAGTTGTGGCACACAGGCTCAGTAGTTGTGGCTCGCGGGCTTAGTTGCTCCGTGGCATGTGGGATCTTCCTGGACCAGGGCTCAAACCCGTGTCCCCTGCATTGGCAGGCAGATTCTCAACCACTGTGCCACCAGGGAAGCCCTGTCTGCTGTTTCTTAACCTGCTTCTTCTCCATATATTATTTTCATACACTGTGGTCTGTTTTCCATGCTAACCAGTAAACTGTTTCCATAGGTAAAGAGTATTCTCTTTAATAATGGCTGCATGAGATTCCTGTGTGTTTGTGTCATTACACACATGATACCATAATTTAACAGTCAGCATTACAGATCAACATTAAATTGTTTCTGTGTTTTGCACAATTACGAAGAATGCTGACGTGAACATCCGGTTCCTTGTGTCTCTGTACCGTTGTCAGATTCATTGCTGAGGATGAATTCCTAGCTGTGGCATTGCCGTGTACTGTGGTAGAAATGGCCCTTCGGGAAAGTCCCAGCTTACACATCCCTCAAGGCCGCTTGCCTTCATTAAGCAGATTCTTCAGCGACTCCTAAAGCGGCAGTTACCAAAGGACAGAGCTGGGGTCACGACCCTGCATAGTTCTTTCCTAGTCACGGGAGCGTGGGCTGCTGCTCGTGTTCCAGAAGGCCACGTGCCATTGTTTGCTAGTATGAAGTCTGGAGGAGAGATGCTTTAAATGACAGATCGTATTTTATTTCAAGGAAGGTTAAAAGGCCCGTTGGGGATCCCTGATGGCTCTGGGCAGCCATAGAAATAATATGATTTGCAACCCTGTTGTATTTCAGAATAGCTCTGTTACAGACCTTTTTGTCCCCCTTTTTTGGTAATCATGATGCCATTGACTTTAATCTGTATGGGAGCAAGTCTCCTATAAACAAAGTCATGGTGGCAGATGAAGGCCCCTGTTAAAATGTATGGTCCTTCCTAGGTGTGTAACCGTGGCCAAGTTACCTAACCTCTCTGTGCCTCAGTTTCTTCATCTGTAAAATAGGGACAAGGATGGTAACTGCTTCAGAGGGTGGTTGTGAGAATTCAACCAACAAAATGCTTGCGAGGCATGCGAGACCAGGGCCTGGCTCCACGGTGTCAGTGATTAGTATCCTTATGTTACTTGTAAACACCCAAGAGTTAATCCGAGTAGTCCAGGGGCCAGGCCGGAAGGAAAGGAAGGGGTCCTGGGTGTGGAGGCTGGGCAGGTGCAAGTGCACAGCCTGTAATCTGGGAAGGGGTTGTGGGCAAGCAGAAGGAATGCTTAGTGACACTCCAAGGGGTGGCCACCCTGATGGGATTGCTCTTGTGGAAAAAGTTGAAAAGCTGCCATTTCTAGTGGTGTTCGTGGTATTTGAGAGTCCTGCTTTCGGGACACACACAATGTAAGTTTGTGGAGGACTGAAGTGAGGTTCCCACTGTTAAATGGTGGTCCAGAGTGTCTTAAAATCCTAACTTAAAGCATGCAGCCTTTGACCGAAGCTTGACCAGCTTTACTTTCTAGGGGAAAAAGTTTGCTCCCCCAAGGAGAGTAAACCTAGGAGAAAGTAGAAGCTCGTCTCCTAGGATGTAAATTGCACTTGAGATTTTTATCAGCAAACCACTCACCTGGTTCTGGGATGGTGTATGTGACAAAACCAATACTGTTTCAGAATTTAAAAATAAACTTCAAGATACCATTCATATTTTTATTATGCTTGTTTCTACTTGAAATTCAAGAGTTTTAACACCTGGAGCAGTCAAAATTAAGTGACATTAACATTCATAAAATCCATTTGCAGCCTGTTTCTCTCCTCCTGGTGATTCCTGTGCTCCAGCAAAGCAGTGGTTCCTAATGGGCTTTTTTTTTTTTTTTTTTTTTTTTTAGGGGTTGGAAAAACAACGTTGATCCAGAAAGTCAGTGAAGTTTTAAAGTCCTCTGGCGTGCCTGTCGACGGGTTCTATACAGAAGAAGTCAGACAGGGAGGAAGAAGAATAGGGTTCGATGTTGTCACGTTGTCTGGCGCCCGCGGACCTTTATCCAGGATTGGGATTGGGTACTGCAGCTTCATTTCCGTGGTGTTTTATTCTCCCTGGGCCCAGGGCTGAGCCAGGTGATCTCTTCTATCTTGAAGAATCCTGAGCCTTTACGGATTTCTTGGAAAAAGAAAACAGAGGTTGAAATCATCACATAAAAAACAAAGTTGAAAATATCATATTCCACTTAGAACGTACTCCACTGAGTAGTAAGCTCTTCTCACTTGGTACTTCGTAGCCCTGTTTCTCACGTCACTCTTCTAAGATAGGTGACGTGCCAGCTCCCCGAAGGCAGCTGCCGGGCCGTGGGTGGTGGTGTGCCCACCGGTGTTAGCCCTGCTCTCAGGAGAGGGTGTGGAATCAGGTCAGCTTTGCTCACTGCCACTTTCTGTTTGGTTTAGCACACGCAGAAGGCCAGAGGCTCAGTGGAGTAGCTAAAACCCAGAAATCAGTAGAGGGGTCTTTCGACAAAGGATGTACTATCTTTTCTTTCAGGTCAGAGCTTCCGCCTGGAAAGCGTGAGTGCTGTGTTGGGCAGTATGTGGTGGATCTGACTTCCTTCGAGCAGCTGGTGCTTCCTGTCTTGAGGAATGTGAGTGCGTGTTTCTGGTTTTTTGAGCCCGTCTGTTCTCCATGCCTTGTGGGAATTGCTGGCTTTCGCTCTTATAGAGAGGCCAGTTTTGCATTTACAGCTTAAAAGTCTTCAATTGATTGAGCCTTAGTAAGGATATGCCACATAATTTACTGTCACTCCGAACTACAAGTAAACTCCTTGTTACAGAAATTCAGCATATGTAAGTATTTTACATTGGGAGGGCTCTGATGCCTAGCTACCATGGTCCCCAAAGATGAGTCTTTCCTCTGCTTTCCCCTTGTGTATATCTTAACCCTGTTTTCACAGCACAGCACATAAACATTTAGGAAGGTAAAATGTCATATGAACATAATGGTAAGCACGTAACACATTATATCACTGTATTACCTGTATTTTTTTAAACAGCTTTATTGAGATATAATTCACATACCATACAGTTCACCCATTTAAAATATACAGTTCATTTTTTTCTCAGGTATTCATAGGATTGTGCAACCAATTAACACAGCCTAATTTTAGAACATTTTTGTCATCCCGAAAAGAAACCCCACACCCATGAAGCAGTCTCCATTCCTGTGTCCCCAGCCCCTGGCAGGCACTACCCTGCTTCTTTGTAGATTTGAGGATTCTGGAGATTTCCTAGAAAGGGAATGATACCATATGTGGTCTTTCTGTGACGAGCCTGTTTCACTTGGCATAATATTTACGGGGTTTATCCACATCACAGTGCATACCAGTGCTTCGTTCCTTTTCATGGCTGTGTGATATTCCATTATATGGATATACCTTATTTTATTTATCTATTCTTCAGCTGGTGAACATTTGGATGAGTTTCTACTTTTTGGCTATTATGAATAATGCTGCCCTGAACAATTGTGTCCAAGTTTTTGGGTAGACATCTGTTTTTAGGTCTCTTGAGTATATACCTACGAGTGGAAATGCTGGGTCATGAGGTAGTTCTATATATAACTTTTTGGGAAATGACTAGAGTGTTTTCCAAACTAGCTGTGCTGTTTTACATTCCTGCCAGCAATGGATGATGGTTTCAGTTTCTCCACATCCTTGCTAATCGTTACTGTCTTTGTAACTGTACCCCTTCTAGTAGGTGTGAAGCGTTGTCGCACTGTGTTTTCATTTGCATTTCCCTATTGACCTACTGATGTTGAGCATCGTGTCATGTACTTATTGGCCATCTGGATGTGATATGCAGGTATACAGTTGGCTCTCCGTATCCAGGGGTTCCATGGATATGGGGGACCATTGTGCCATCTTATCTGAGGGACTTGAGCATCCGTGGATTCGGTGTGTGGGGGAGGACCCTGGAACCAGTGCCCTGCGGATGCCCAGGGACGACTGTATTCATCAACTCTGTAGTTGTCTTTACTTTCTCGATGTGATGACACACATGTTTTTATTTATTTATTTTTTAAAAACTTTTTTGGCCGCGTGGCGCGGCATGCAAAACTTCCCCGATCAGGGATTGAACCCGTGCCCCCTGCAGTGGCAGCACAGAGTCTTAACCACTGGGCCACCAGGAAAGGCCACAAATGTTCTTATTTTTGAAAAGTCCAGTGTATCTATTTTTCTTAATGTTGTTTGTGCTTTTGGTGCTTTACTAACACAGTTTCAGGAAGATTAACTCCCATGTGTTCTTCCAAGAGTTTTACAGTTTTACTAATGCATTTAGGTCTGTGGTCTGTTCTGAATTGATTTTTGTATATGTTGTAAGGTGTGGATCGAAAGTCATTCTTTTGCATATAAATATCCAGTTGTTTCAGAACCATTTGTTGACAAGACTATTCTTTTTCCATTTAATTGTCTTGGCACTCTTTTAGAAATCAATTGACCATGAGTATAAGGATTGATTTTAGATTTTCAATTCTATTCTGTTTATCCTCATGTCAGTTCCATCTATTCTTATATCAGAAGCACACTGTTTGATTACTGAAGCTAGAATTTTGATAGAGATTGTATTGAATCTATAAATCAATTTGGGGAGTATTGCTATCTTAACAATATTAAATCTTTAGATCCATGAACATGAATGACATGTCTTTTTATTTACTTAGAGTGTCTTTAATTTCGTTCAGCCATGTTGTTTTGTAGTTTCCAGCATATAAGTCTTATGCTTCTTTTTAAAAAATTTATACCTTATGATATGATATGATATGATATTGTAAATAGAATTATTTTCCTAATTTTATTTTTGGAATGTTCATTACTAATGTACAGAAATACTGTTGATTTTTGTGTATAGACCTTGTATCCTGCAAACTAATAGTTGTCAAACTAATAGTTCTTTAATGAATTCCTTAGAATTTTCTAGTTACAAAATGATATCATCTGCAAACGGGGATCATTTTACTTTTTCCTGTCCACTTTGGATGCCTTTTATTTTGTTTTCTTTCCTAACCACCTCAGCCAGAAGCTCAGTTCAGTGATGAATAGAAGCGTCGCAAGTGGACCTCCTGGTCTCGTTCCTGATCTCAGGAAGAAAGCTCTCATTCCCTCGCCGTCACGTATGATGTTAGGGGTAGGTTGTTTGTGGACGGCTAACACCAGGTTGACGATGTTCCTTTCTGTTTCTAGCTTGTGGTTTAACATTTGTTTTTTAAAGTGAAGAAGTGTTGGGTTTTGTCAGATCCTTTTTCTGCATTTATAGCGGTGACTATGTGATTTTTATCCTATATTATATTAATATAGTATATTACATTCGTATTTGGATGTTAAACCTACTTTGTTTTCTTGAAATAAATCCCTCTTGGTCATGGCATATGTATATTTCTTTTATATGTTGCCGGATTCTGTTTGCTAGTATTTTGTTGAGGATTTCTGCATCTACATTCATAAGGGATGTGGACCGTAGCTCTCTTTTCTTGTAGTATCTTTGTCTAATTTTGATATCAGGGTAATTGTGGTCTTGTAGAATGAGCTAGGCAGTATTCCTTCCTCTTCTAATTTTTGGAAGAGTTTGTAAAAGACTGGTATTAATTTTTCTTGGAATGTTTGATAGAATTCACCAGTGAAACCATGTGGGCCTGGGTTTTTCTTCATAGGAATCTTTTAAATTATGAATTCAATTTCTTTATTTGTTATAGGTCTGCTGATTTTTTTATTTCACGTTGAATCAGTTGTGGTAATTTGTGTCTTTTAGTAATTTATTGGACCGTTTCATTAGATAGTAAGTTATCTAATTCGTCGGCATACGGTTGTTTATATATTCCCCTATAATCCTTTTTATTTTGTAAGGTCTGTGGTATTTTCCCTTCTTTCATGCATTTTAATTATTTAAGTCCTCTCTTTATGGACTTCAGTAATAGTTAAAGGTTGTCAATTTAGTTGCTCTTTTCAAAGAACCAACTTTCGGTTTTGTTGACTATGTATTACTTGTTTTTTGCATTCATTCATCAAATATTTATCAAATCCCAGATATACAGTCAGGAAAAAAACATGTTTTCTACTCTCCCCAAACTCTCATTCTAGTGGGAAATGTAGACATTAAACAAATAAATGTATAATTGTCATAAATGCAGCCAAGAAGAAAAGCAGGGTGCTGTGAGAGAAGGAGGAGGAACTGACTTTAGATCTGGTGACAGGAAAGAGCTCTGAGGAGGTGACATTTGGATGAAATGAAAAGATCAGAGGGCACCGTCCCTTCCGGGAGGGAATCCTGGGGTGTTGTATGGGGGTGTCTGGGAGAACGTCACGGATGATAGAAGCAGAGACACCGAGGCCGGGGGCCCTGGGCAGGAGCAGGTGGGGGAGGTGCGGTGGGCGAGCCGGGTAGAGTCCCATGATGCAGGGTTTTGTGGCGCCTGTTAAGGAATATGGGTTTTATATCATCTATTATAGACTCACACCATTGATTTATAATACTGTCGTGAAGATTGAAGAGTATGGACCTGTCTCAAGAGGCAATTCTTTATCAACTTTGCGGCGGTCTCCGTCGTACCAGCAGTCGAGTCCAAGGTCCTCCCCGGGGCCCGGAAGGCCGGCTCTGTCCGGGCCTCCTGCCCTCCGTCCTCCCCATCTCCCGCCTGCCAGCTCAGCCTGTTCCCCTTGTGCCCGGCCCCCAGCCTTCCGCCCTTGGCACTGCTGTTTCTGTGGTTGGCAGGCTCCTCATATCTTGGCCTCTCTGCTCATTCAGGGCTCAGCTAAAAGGGGCGGTGAGGGCTTTGGCAGGTGCCAAAGCTTTGGCTGCTGGAAAGGTCAGGTTTGCCTGCTGAGGGCAGCTTCTGACTCCCGGGGCTGGCGGGATGTTGCACTGTGTTGGTAGCGGCTGCTGCCCCTCCAAGCCCACCTGCTCCTTGGCTTCGCCCCCCCTCGCCTGCTCCCCTCACCTTTCTTCCTGATTTCTTCCTCTAGGAACTTTCGTTCCCTGCACTGGGGACTCTCGTGCCTGTTGTCTTGTGCGGAAACAGTCAGGAAGCATGATATTTTTCTCTCTAGTTCTTTTCCCGTCAAATACCTACCTCTCTACTTAAATGCTCAAGAAGCAAGTGAAATACTTCAAATCAAATTCCAGATGATGACTCTGGCTTTGGGTACTGGATCCATCCAAAGAATTGATTTTTACTTACCTTGCTTAGAGCAGACAGTCCTCGGAGAGCAGTGTGCACATACGGCTTTGACGTCTATCTGCAGGATTATATAAGAAATCGTGTACTGACCGGAATAAGAACTTGAATCGCTTTTTTTTCTTAGTTAAAAAAGAAAGAAAAGCAGACTCTTCCAATATTTTATACTTTGATTACCAAACCCAGACTTCCAACATTCTAGGTAGGAAAATTTCCCAGGCTGCAGGTTCGTATCCATGGGTTTCTTTTCTGAAGCAGAATTTTTTCTCCCATCTCCTGTATTTTACTGGGGACAAAGAAAGGAAAAGGAATTAGTGTTTTGCCTTTATACTTAAAAAAGAAAGAAAGAAAGAAAAGAAAGTTTAAGTAACAGGCAGCAAAAATAGGGTATTATAGAGGGACGGGTTCTATTATTGGCAATTGGAGTGACCGACTAAAGTAAGCGGAAAGTTTTAGAAACCACATTTAGGCCGGTGACAGCCTTTATTTTTCTGTTGCTTTTTTATTTTTTATTGAAATATAGTTGAGTTACAATGTTGCATTAAGTTCTGCTGTGCAGCCAAGTGGCACCATTATACACATATAGACACTCTTTTTACATTGTTTTCCATTATGTTTTATCCCAGGTTATCGAATACAGTTCCCTGTTTTGTATAGTAGGACCTTGCTGTTTATCCATCCTTTATGTAATAGTTTACATCTGTTAACCCCAAACTCCCAATTCTTCCTTCCCCTCCTCCCCTGTCCCCCTTGGCAACCACAAGTCTGTTCTCTATGTCTGTGAGTCTGTTTCTGTTGTGTAGCTAAGTTCATTCGTGCCGTATATTAGATTCCACATATAAGTGATATCATATGGTATCTGTCTTTCTGACTCACTTCACTTAGTGTGCTAATCGCTAGGTCCATCCATGTTGCTGCAAGTGGCATTATTTCGTTCTTTTTTTATGGCTGAGTAATATTCCATTGTGTATATGTACCACATCTTCTTTATCCATTCATCTGTCAGTGGACATTCAGGTTATTTCCATGTCTTGGCTATTGTAAATAGTGCTGCTATGAACATAGGGGTGCATGTATCTTTTTTTTTTTTTTTTTTGCGGTACGCAGGCCTCACTGTTGTGGCCTCTCCCGTTGCGGAGCACAGGCTCTGGACGCACAGGCTCAGCGGCCATGGCTCATGGGCCCAGCCGCTCCGCGGCATGTGGGATCTTCCCGGACCGGGGCACGAACCCATGTCCCCTGCATCGGCAGGCGGACTCTCAACCACTGTGCCACCAGGGAAGCCCCGCATGTATCTTTTTGAATTATGGTTTTGTCCAGATATATGCCCAGGAGTGGAATTGCTGGATCATACGGTAACTCTATTTTTAGTTTTTTTTTTTTTTTTAAAAGGAATAGACTGCCCTTAAATATAATAGTGTTTATTTATTTTTACTTGTTGACAGTTTGCTTTATTTATTTATTTATGGCTGTGTTGGGTCTTTGTTTCTGTGCGAGGGCTTTCTCTAGTTGTGGCAAGCAGGGTCCACTCTTCATCGCGGTGCGTGGGCCTCTCACTATCACCGCCTCTCTTGTTGCGGAGCACAGGCTCCAGACGCACAGGCTTAGTAATTGTGGCTCACGGGCCCAGTTGCTCCGCGGCATGTGGGATCTTCCCAGACCAGGGCTCGAACCCATGTCCCCTGCATTGGCAGGCAGATTCTCAACCACTGTGCCACCAGGGAAGCCCTATTTTTAGTTTTTTGAGGAACCTCCATACTGTTTTCCGTAGTGGCTGCACCAACTTACATGCCCATCAACAGTGTTTCAGCATTCTCTTTTCTCCACACCCTTTCCGGCATTTATTATTCGCAGATTTTTTAATGATGGCCATTCTGACCAGTATGAGGTAGTACCTCACTGTAGTTTTGATTTGTATTTCTCTAATAGTTAGTGATGTTGAGCATCTTTTCCTGTGCCTATTGGCCATCTGTATGTCTTTGAAGAAATGTCTATTTAGGTCTTCTGCCCATTTTTCGATTGGGTTGTTTGTTTTTTTGTTGTTGAGTTGTATGAGCTGTTTGTATATTTTGGAAATTAAGCCCTTGTCACTCACATTGTTTGCAAATATTTTCTCCCATTCTGTAGGTTGTTTTTTTGTTTTGTTTATGGTTTCTTTTGCTGTGCAAAAGCTTGTAAGTTTGATTAGGTCCCATTTGTTTATTTTTGTGTTTATTTCTATTGCCTTGGGAGACTGACCTAAGAAAACATTGGTATGATTTATGTCATAGAATGTTTTGCCTGTGTTCTCCTCTAGGAGTTTTATGGTGTCTTGTTTTATATTTAAGTCTTTAAGCCATTTTGAGTCTATTTTTGTGCATGGTGTGAAGGTGCGTTCTAGCTTCATTGATTTACATGCAGCTGTCCAGTTTTCCCGGCACCACTTGCTGAAGAGACTTTTTCCCATTTTATTGATATATTCTTGCCTCCTTTGTTGAAGATTAATTAACCATAAGTGTGTGGGGTTTTTGTTTTTTTTTTTTTGGTGGTGGCTTATGGGATCTTAGTTCCTGGATCAGGGATTGAACCCCGGCCCCTGTCAGGGAAAGCGAGGAGTCCTAACGACTCGACTGCCAGGGAATTGGGTAAGTGTGTAGATTTAATTTCTGGGCTCTATTCTATTCCATTGATCCGTATTCTGTTTTTGTGCCAACACTACGCTGTTTTGATGACTGTAGCTTTGTAGTGTAGTCTGAGGTTTGGGAGGGTTATGCCTCCAGGCAGGTGAGAGCCTTTAAACAGACAGTGGGTTAGCTTCTAGTGCCCAGGGTATATGAAAACACAAACTCTGACAATAAGTTAAGGAATATCTATTAAGTGCTTCCTATGTGTGAGAAATTTCACTATCGTTGAAAAATATTTTGAGTTGTTTTTTTTAGGTACTGTGAAAAACATAAGAAAAATTATTCTTTGGGCCAGCAGGGCCATGCCTGTGGGTTGGGGAGTAAGAATGGGTCTGGGAGCCAAAAAGCAGCAGCCTGAGGCCAGGCAGAAGCCAGCCTGCTGTGGGGCTCTTGCTGCTCTTCCCCAGGCAGGAGTGGAGGCCAGCCCACCACCATGGGCACATGGGAAATCGACACAGAATAGATGGTAAACATTCTAGACTCAGTAAGGCTTTTAGAAAGCCCTTGTAGACTTTACTATTGTTGATTTTTCTTTTCATTCCATGGCTACGTCTTCCCTCATTTGACAACATTTACTGTTTTCTTGAGTATTGAAGTTCTACATACTTAAGGTAGAAAATATGTAAAAAGTATAAAATAAGAAAAGAAAATATGGATAACTCAGTCTTATCACTGAGTTAACCACTTTTAGCATATTTTGTTTCTGCCCTTTTTCTATACCTCGTTTCTTTACTATAGTCATCCAAAATTGGGGAAAATGCCAAATATAGTTTTATAGGTTTGGGCTTTTTCATTTAATACAATTGAGTGACATGGGAATGGTCTCACAACATGATAATCTTCAAAACTGTGATACTTTGGGAATTCCCTGGCGGTCCAGTGGTTAGGACTCCATGATTCCACTGCAGGAGGCATGGGTTCAATCCCCGGTCAGGGAACTAAGATCCCACAAGCGGTGCGGTGTGGCAAAAAAACAACAACAACAACTGTGATACTTTAATGATTGCATAATATATGGTGGTATGGATTTCCATCTCTGATTTAACTGTTACTCCCTCAGTGTCGGACATTGAATTTATTTATCACTGTTGCAGGTAACTTTGCAGGAAGCCCTCTTTGTGGATCATCCTTAATCCAGCCGTGACTGTCTCCCTGTGGGGGACCTACGGGTGGAATACGGGGTGGAGGGGTGTGAATTTCCAGGGTGTTGCTGTGTGTGTGTGACAGTTGTGTCACTTTGCACCCCCTGCCATGTGCATGTGTGTTTCTCTTGCTGCACTTCTGCCAACACTGAGCACTATACTGACTTTTGATACTAAAACACGTTGCTTTGCTTTGATTTATCTTTTTAAAGTACTAATGAGGTTAAAAGTTTTTCAGTTATTTATTGGGTATTTTTAAGAATCTAAGTTGTTTGTTCATTTCCGCATTTTTTTCTTTTAGCTTAAAGAGATCTTTTATAAGGTAAATAACTTTTTTTATTTTTATTGATTCTCTTTCTCAGTTTGTCGCTTTGGTGATTTCCTTTTTTTTTCTTTTTTAATATTGAGAAAGTCTGTTCCTATTCCAAGTTAATATAAAATTTTTTACCTATATGTTTCTTCTTCTGTGTGCTTTTTTTTTTTGACATTTTTTTAATCCATCTGGATTTATCTGGAATGTAATATTCAATGAGACTCTCAATTGATTTTCTTCCAAATACTTAGCTGGTTTTCCAAAACCGTCTGTTAATAACTCATTTCTCATTAGTTTATTATGCTGCATTTATTATATTAAAAAAATACCTGTGTGTGTATAATGTTTTAGGGTTGTCTGTTCTCTTTCGTTGATCTGTTTGATGCTTGCATCAGTACTCTGGTAATTACTTGTATTACTCTTCTTCAAAACAATGTCTTATCCGTTCTTGTTTGCTTGTTCTTCCAAATTGTGGCAATGTTGGTGATAATAGTAATGATGGTGGTAAACAGTTACTGAGTTCAAATTATGCTTCAGACACTAACTCATTTAATCCTCAGGACAACACTGTCACTGTTTTCCTGTTTTACAGATGAGGAAACTGAGGCATAGAATAGAAAGTAATTTGCCCAACGACAAACAGCTTATAAGCAGCAGTACTGGTATGAACTGTAATCTGTTACAAAAAGTCTTGTATGAAGTGACTGGAATTTAACAAAAATGTAGTTATTATAATATAAAGAACATCCTCATCTTCCAGACAGTCTTCATTCTCTACAGCCAAAACAGAATCTCTCTCTCTTTCCGTTTCTTTTAAAAAATTTTTTGTAAGGTTATTCATAGATCTTTTGTATTTTCTGATGCTGCTGTAATTAAGATTGCTTTTTCAGTTTTCTAATGATCAAGGCTGTTAGGATAACGCTGGCCTTTTGCATAATGGTCTTTTTGACAGCCACCTTGAATGCTTTATTAGAATTTGATGCAGTATAGGATTTAACATTTTGTTGGTTCCCGGTGTATCTCCTACTCACACAAAACGATAACAGCAGATTATAAGGTTGTGAAGAACAAGAGACGTCTACTCAAAGCCTTATTTTTTAGGCTGAGCAGTGTCATTTTTGATAAAGATCCGTGGAAGGGATAATGAGCTAGAACCAGAATACCCACTGAAAACCCACACGCTTGGTTGCGTTTTTCTGTTTTGTTCAAAATATGGCTTTCAGTGCATATTCTTTCTGAGAGCAGGATCTGCTTTTGATTCTGAAAGAAGAGTCTGCTTCAGATCTTTGAAACTTCATTTGAAGGTGCGAGATCAACTGTCCAGGGAAAGGTTCTTTTTTTTCATACCTTGACCTGGAAAGGCCACTTAGTATTTCAGGCCACTGAGCTTTAGAAAGAATTTAGAAAAATCGAGTCAGGAGCCGTTCTTGAAAGGCTGACAAGAGCCCAAGCATGCTTTAGAATCTCCTTCGCTGTTAGCAAGCCTGGCATTCGCTTCTTGGTTCCGCCCCACTTTCTGTACCTCACGATCACACATACGTATTACAAGATCAGCAAGGGGAATTAGAAGCTATCTGGTGCAGACATGAAACGTAAAAATTTTTCAGTAAAAGCATTCCTGCAGTGAATCAAAATAGGAAGAAGAACTGCAAGCATCGTATAAGGTTGGCTCCTTAGTTCACCGTGCAGGCTTTGTCGTGGCCGCCCTTCCAGTGATCTCCCGGGTTCCACCGGGCAGGTGGGCTGCTCATCACTTCCCACTGCCGGCCGGGGTGCAGTTCTGTGCAGTTAGATGCCAAGCCGGCTGCTGCCCTGGGTTTCCTCTCCTTCGCGTGACTCTTCTGCACCCCCTCCCAAGAAGCACGGGGAAGTCACGTGCTCCGGAAGTGTGCCTGGAGAAGGATGTGTGCGACTGGCCTTTCTTTCTCCCTCTGACCACCCGCTCTGTCCTTCCTCCTGGCCCTTGTCCTGTGCACATTGGTCTGAAGCCCTGTGCGCCGTCAGAAGGAAGCTCTCATGCCAGGAGTTGGTGCTTTTCTTGAACCAGATACTGAGAAAGTATGCATGTGAGTGTTTTCCTTTTTTGTATTGAGTCTTAACTTTTAAAAACTTTATTTGGATATAATTTTACTCTTAGAGAACCTTGTAAAGATAAGGATAGTGCAAGACCCCCTGTGGACTTGGTATCCAGAGTCACCTATTTTTAACATTTGCCCTGTTTATTCCCTCTCTCTTCTTGTGTGTGTGTGTGTCTGTATGTTTGTATAAACATATAAATTGGGGGAGGACCATTTGAGAGTATGTTGTAATCATCACAGTACGTAAGTCCTAAACGTGCAGTATTTTTCCCGAAGCGTAAGGATGTGCTGTTACGTAATTGGCACAGTTGTCAACCTCAGTCAGTTTACTGAGAAAATCCTTTGATCTACCCTGCCCCTCATATGCTGGTTTTATAAGTTGACTTAACAGTGTTGTTCGTAACATTTCTTTTCCTTCAGTCTAGAGCCAGGCATTACCTTTAGTTGTCGTGTCTTGATAGCCTCCTTTAATGTGGAACATTTCCACAGTCATTTTTTTTGTCCTTTGTGACAGTGACATTTTTGAAGAGTGCAGCTCTATTTTAATAGGATGTTCCTCTTTTGGGGCTTTCTGATGGTTCCTTGTGATTGGGTTCAGCTGGAATTCTGTAGTGTGTGGTGAGGCATCCTTCCTGGCCTCTCATCTGGAGGCATGTGATGGTTGGTGATGGTAATTTGATTACCCGATCAAGGAATTGACCAGTTTCTTCCCTGTACGTTTATTCTTTTTTTCCTTTGAACTAGTAGCTGTGAGTAGGGAGCTGTTTATGACCAAGCACATCCTCCTCAGCACAATTTCTCCCAGTTAATTTTTCTAATTTATTTATTTGCGGTACGCGGGCCTCTCACCTCTGTGGCCTCTCCCGTCACGGAGCACAGGCTCCAGACGCGCAGGCTCAGCGGCCGTGGCTCACGGGCCCAGCCGCTCTGCAGCATGTGGGATCTTCCCAGACCAGGGCACGAACCTGTGTCCCCTGCATCGGCAGGCGGACCCTCAACCACTGCGCCACCAGGGAAGCCCTTTTCTAATACTTTATAAACTTTATTAGGTTATCTTAAGATAATAACTTTCTCTTGAGTCTTCAACTGGAAAGCAAATTTAGCTACCCCGTTTTGAAATACTTTCTATAGCAAGGTGAAACAAACATAAAATCACTGTACATTCAAAAACTGAACAAGACAAATCCATAAAGATTGATTTTTCCCTGATCTAAGCTGTACTCCTCTCCTCTCTTTGTATCCATTTACCTCATTAGTTAGAAAAAAAAAGTCGTCACCATTTCACTGTAGCAAAAATTATCAACTTTTATCTCCTTCAGAGAATTTCTAATAGAAGGTTATCAGGCATCAAAAATACCAAACTTTTATCAAAAGCTTAAGTAGTGATTAAAATTTTTACTAAGCAATTGAAATTTAAAAAAAACAGTTATTGTAAACACCATCAGCTGATAAGGAGGATTTAGAAGTTAGTACAGGCATACCTCGTTGTCTTGTGCTTTGCAGATACTGCCTTTTTTTACAAACTGAAGGTTTGCGGCCTCCAAGCATTCAAGTGAAAGGAAGAGTTGCACGTCTTTTCACTTTTCAAAAGCTGGAAATGATTAAGCTCAGCGAGGAAGGTACGTTGAAAGCCGAGACAGGCAGAAAGCTATGCCTCCTGTGCCAGTTAGCCAAGCTGTGAGTGCAAAGGAAAAGTTCTTGAAGGGAATTAAAAGTGAACACACAAATGATAAGAAAGCAGAGCACCCTTACTGCTGATAGGAAGAAAGTTTTAGTGTTTGGAGAGAGGATCAAAACAGCGACAACATTCCATTAAGCCAGAGCGTAATCCAGAGCAAAGCCCTAACTCTCTTCAGTTCTTTGAGGGTTGAGAGAGGTGAGGAAACCGCAGAAGAAGAGCTTGAAGCCAGCAGAGGTTGGTTCATGAGGTTTGAGGAAAGAAGCTGTCTCCATAACATGAAAGTACAGGGTAAAGCCCCAGGTGCTGATGCCCAAGCTGCAGCAAGTTCTCCAGAAGGCCTAGCTGAGATATTCATGAAGGTGGCTACACCAAACAACAGATTTTCAATGTAGAAGAAACAGCCTTCTGTCGGAAGAAGATGCCACATAGGACCTTCATAGCTGGAGAGGAGAAGTCAATGCCTGGCTTCAAAGCTTCAAAGGACAGGCTGACTCTCTTGGTAGGGGCCAGTGCAGCTGGTGACTTGAAGTTGAAGCCAGTGTTTATTTACCATTCTGGAAATCCTAGAGCCCTTAAGAACTATGCGAAATCTACTCTTCCTGTGCTCTGTACGTGGACTAACAAAGCCTGGTGACAGCACATCTGTTGACAACATAGTTTGCTGAATATATGAAGCCCACTGCTGAGACCTACTGCTCAGAAAAAAAGATTCCTTTCAAAATTGACAATGCACCTGGTCACCCAAGAGCTCTGATGGAGAAGCTGGAGATTCATGTTTTCTTCATGCCTGCTCAGAAAACATCCATTCTACAGCCCATGGATCAAAGAGTAACTTCAACTTTTAGGTCTTATTATTTAAGGAATATATTTTGTAAGGCTATAGCTGCCAGAGATAGTGATTCTTCTGATGGATCTGGGCAAAGTCAATTGAAAACCTTCTGGAAAGGATTCACTGTTCTAGATGCCATTAAGAATGTTCATGATTCATGGGAAGAGGTCAGAATATCAACATTAACAGGAATTTGAAAGAAGTTGCTTCCAATCCTCATGGGTGACTTTGAGGGGTTCAAGACCTCAGTGGATGATCCAGTGATTCCACTTTTGGAGGTTCATCCTAATGAGAGAGTCAAATGTGTGTATAAGGATATTCTGTGCAGCGTTTTAATAAAAGCCATAATATTGAAAAAAAAAGACCTCAGTGGAGGAAGTAACCACAGATGTGGTGGAAACAGCAAGAGAACTAGAAGTGGAGCCTGAAGATGGGACTGAACTGCTGCCATCTCAGGATACAACTTTAATGGATGAGGAGTTGCTTCTTATGGACGAGCAAGAAAAGAGGTTTCTTGAGATGGAAGCTACTCCTGGTGAAGATGCTGTGAGATTGTTGACATGACAACAGAGATTTAGGGTATTCCATAAACTTAGTCGATAAAGCAGTAGCAGGGTTTGAGACGATTGACTCCAATTTTGAAAGAAGGTCTATGCTGTCAAACAGCATTGCCTGCTGCCGAGAAATCATTCATGAAAGCAGGAGCCAATCAATGCGACAGACCTCATTGTTGTCTTATTTTAAGACATTGTCATGGCCACCCCACCCTTCAGCAACCACCGTCCGGATCGGTCAGCAGCCTTCAGCACTGAGGCAAGACCGTCCACCGGCAGAAAGATTACTCCTTGCTAAAAGCTCAGATGATGGTTAGCAGTTTTTAGTAATAAAGTATTTTTTAATTAAGGTACGTACATCGTTCTTTTAGACATAATGCGATTGCACACTTTTTAGATGCACCAAGAAACTAAAAAATTCATGCGACTCACCTTAGTGTGATACTGGCTTTATTCCGGGTGCCTGGAAGCGAGCTCCGCATCTCGCCGAGGTAAGCCTGTGCACATTGGGATACCCGCTCCTGTCTTCTCTACTGTGTGCAAAGAGGTGAGCTCCTGGCAGAGGGTAGAGGCCCCTTCACCTGCAGGGCCATTCTCTGTACGTGATAAAATGAGGTTGGTGATATTTTTGCTCTGGGACCCCAAATAGGTAGGGTTTTTTGAGTAATATAATTAATCCAAAAAAATAGCGTTTTTGTGGCTATACCTCTGTAGGGCCCTAGAAACTAAGGCACTCTTCCTTCTCTCATTGGCGAGAAAAGTGGTTTCTTCATGGTGAGATGACTTTCTGAGACTCAGTTCTTTCCTTAGTTCATGTGGAAACTGTGCAGATGGAATTGCCTACGGTGGGTGGCAGAGGCCATGGAGTTGGGTGATACTGGGTCAGCCTCCCCAGCCCTGTCCCTTGGGAGCTCGGGGACTGGATGAGTCACTTACCCCCTGGCTTCCCTTCCTTCGTTGTAGCGCAGAGATGTCGATGTCTGCTACGTGAAGTTATTAGGACTGAAGGCGGTCATGCTTGTAAAGTGTGTTAGTCCCGGCTGCCAGGAGGTGCAGAGCATAGGGATGGTTATGGTCACTTTTCTTGAGAAGTTGAGGGAGGTGATGGGCGCAGGACCTTGGGAGGACGTCACATCAACAGTCTGATTTGTGTTCGCTGGGAACCGGGGCCCGTCATGGGACCCACGAGCCCAAACATCTAGTCCGGTCCCACGGCGCTGGGATCACGAGGGGGACTGGGTTCTTGATCCCCCTGGGCTGACAGTCAGCCCCAGGGTCCTTCTCGTAGCTTGGAAGATGCCAAGGCGCTCTGCGGTCAGGTGCTGGTGTGGAGCCGGGGGAGGCCCGTGGGGACACCAGGAAGAGCCTCAGGACCAGCCTCCGGCACGTGGTGGGAGCAGCTCTGCCCCGCGCGTGCTCAGTGCCGCGGGGCGCACAGGGCCGCCTGAACGCCTCGTCCTGGCCGCCAGCCTGGCGTTTTACTCCCCGGGGACACGCAGCCGACATGCCACCAGACTGCTGAGGGATCCTAAAACTTTAAAGCTTGGAATAAACACACATAAAAGTCTAACTGGAGCCCTGCCTTACAGCTAATGACTTAAGAGGGTCGAGGAACTTGCTCAGCCTTGGCCGCTGTTGGCACCATTTGCCTTTCCAGCTTCCCCAGAACTTGTGGCTATTCAGGGGGCAGGGCTCCAGTTCTGTTGTCTACCTTCTGGCCGACGGCCGCCTGGTTCCCTCCCGTCACTTCTGAGACTTGCTGTCCCAGACAGGCGAGCTCAGAAGCCAGTCTGTGTCTGATGTTTAAAAAAAAACAAATGGCAACCTTAATACCACTGGAAATATGTATTATTTAAATAATTCAGAATAAGGCAAAGGCAACTTTAATTAGCTTTTTCTTCGTTCAGTATTTTGGTTGAAGGAAATTGCTTATTTTATGTTTACATTTTCTTTGTATCCTTAAAAGTCCACATAAGGATGAAACAAAGGACCAAAAGAATCACACTGTTTTTCAGCTCTCCAGCAAAGCTGATACGGAGGTATTTCATTGTCGCTCTAAATTGATTTACTCTTTCTGGAAAGCAAGCTAGCTGGGTGTAACCAAAGCTATAACATTATTCATAACTTCTCTCACTCCTGGCTTATCAACGTTAGGACTCTATCCCAAGAAAATATCTTCTCCCTCAGAACCAACATAGGGACTGAAATATGCTTTACACAGAGAAGGTTTTCCCACTCTTTGTGACAGTGAAAATGTATAACGAGCTGAAATGCAAGCACAGGAGCAGAGCGTGGGGATTGGCACAGAGGACCGCAGTGATGCCGCCTGAGTTGTCTTCTGCGGGGAGGGGATGCCCGGAGAACGGCTGCTCCCATAGGGTGTGCTCAGTGCTTTTAACCACGTGGCCCAGAGCCACCCAGAGTCCTGCACGGGCTCCTTACTCCGTACCCACGGCTGGAACCCACGGCCGGAAACGGGGAAGCCGGAGCCAGGCTACTGATGGTTTTCAAACCTGGGCCCTAGTGCTGTACCCCTGTGTCTTCATCAACTCAGAAGAGCATTTAGAATAATGGAAAACAGGGTGAATGGTCACTGAGTTTTTTTTGTTTCCTTTTAAAATTGAAACAATTTCTTTCCATGTAGAAAGGAAACAATTCTGAACATAATTGTAGTTCTTTTATTAAGCTCATTCATATATGTTCATGTGTTATTCAGAAAAACAGGCTGACTGTTTACAGGTGTCTGAGTGGCTTAGCCTCTGACATCTGTCTCAACTGAGCGTGAATAACTCAATTTTTCATTAAAAATCCCAGCCTTTTTGAGATTCCTATAGTTTCTGGATAAAGAAAGTCCCTAATTCTGGACAGAATGGGGATTTTATATAAGCTAAGGTTTTAAAATGAGCATTTCCAGTTGGTAGAAAATAATGTCTACGTGTGTGTCCGGAAGTTTAAATGATGTAGGTGAGCTCTCATTGGTGCACGTTGCAGAGAAAGGCAGGCAGGGTGGCTGTGGAGCCGTGTGCTTTATCGTGGGCCTGCTCACGTGTATCTGACCGCCCGCGTACGTGCACCCACTAAACACAGAGCCATGGGTGCTCACGCATGCTTTGATGTTGTTTCTCTCGGAACTAACCGCTTTCAAAACTGTCGTTCTGATGTGCTGGAGTGGAGTTCTGTTTGCTGTTTAGATTGTAGCCTCCAGAAAGACAGCGTCCACAGGTATTCATAGTCTCTGGGGGCAGCAAAATGCCCCAGACACTCCTTACTCAGAGGCAGGTCAGTTGGGATGGCTCGCTGTTGTGGGAGTGTCTGTTTTTATGCTGACACACGGGTGGCCGATAGCTGTTTTCTTTCTCCCCAGTTTGACTGCGTTGGGTCTTCGTTGCTGCGCGTGGGCTTTCTCTAGTTGCAGCTAGCGGGGGCTGCTCTTTGTCGCGGTGCACGGGCTTCTCATCGCAGTGGCTTCTCTTGTTGTGGAGCACGGGCTCTAGGCGAGCAGGCTCAGTAGTTGTGGCGCACGGTCTCTGTAGTGGTGGCTCACGGGCTCTACAGCGCAGGCTCGGTAGTTGTGGTGCACGGGTTTAGTTGCTCCGCGGCATGTGGGATCTTCCCGGACCAGGGATCAAACCCGTGTCCCCTGCAGTGGCAGGCGGATTCTTAACCACTGCGCCACCAGGGAAGCCCTGGCATTCATTTTTTGAAGAAAATGTTGAAATAGGAACTGACCCCTCACTCTCCCTCGCTTAGCTGCCCTGCCAGTGCAGGGCCACATCAGCTGCCTCAGCCCAGCTTTGCGCTGTTCAACTCCATGGGAAGGAAAAAGATGAATACAGCGTCATCTCTGCCTCTAGCGGGGAGACGGGGCAGCTATGTGTATACAAACGCACGCAGGTCCACCCAGAGGTGAACGGGAAGTGATGAGCAACACAGAAGCCTGGGTGCTTGTTTAGACCTCTCTCGCACGACGACAGTGGGCCCCTTCCTGGTCTTTCTGCCAATAAAAGGAGTGGAAAAATATGTTATATGTATTTGATAATAAGCAGGAGAATTAAGAGTACCACTTACAGAAAAGTTTGAAAACCACTGCTCTAAGGCTTCCCTCCAATCCCATGCTGTCTGTTCCAAAAGAAGTCCCCCCTGTCTTCCTGAATCCACACAGTGAGCAGCCTTTCAAGCACAATGTGTGATCCTGACTTTGAGTCTCAGCCTTTGGACAGCATCCCACCCCTCTGTGCACCATACGAGGCTCCAGGATCTGCCCTCAGCCCCATCTGTCACTGGTCACCACATGCACGCCACCCATGGCCACACTGTGTAAGAGCTTTGGTATTTAGAACTGGAGCAAAATCTAGCTTAACTTAGCCATTCATTCTGAGAATGTATTGATGTTAGTATTTAAGGAATCTGAGAACTTACAGTGAAAAGTACTTTGTAAATCAGCTTTACATACCGTTTTCAAAATAATCATTTATATAAAGATATAGAAATGTATTTGTCACTCAGCATTCACTGAAGTGCTTATTGTATGTTCTATTGTGTCCCTGCTGTGGAAAAACTACTGAAAGTCCTATCAGCTTTCTCTGGGAAGGCTTTCTAGAGAGGACATGTGTATTAGTTCCCTGTTGCTGTGTAACAAATTACCCCAAGATCTAGCAGTTTAAAACAACGAACACTTATAATCTCACAGTTTCCCTGGATCAGGAATCCAGGAACGGCTTTGCTGAATGGTTCAGGCTCAGGGTCTCTCATGAAGCTACAGTGCCCTGAGGCTTCCAAGTTCACGGTCATGGTTGCTGGGAGGCCTGAGATCCTCCCTGGCTGTTGACATGAGGCCTCAGTTCCTTATCACCTGGACCTCACCGTCAGCTGCCTGCGTGTCCTCGCAACATGGCAGGCATCTTCCCTGTGAGCAGGTGATCCAGGATAGGTGGATGGATGGATGGATGAATGGATAGAGATTGAGACCAAGACAGAAACAGCAGTCTCTTTTGCGTGCTGTCAGTCTCTGGTGATCACACAGACCCACCTTGGTACTGTGGGGAGGGGTCTGCACAGGGTGCACATCCCAGGAGCTGGGAATAATGAGGACTCTTGGAGGCTGGCTGCCCCACCTCTTCCTAGAGGGTTCTTCAAGGACATAGTGGAAGTGCATCGGTATAAAGACACTAGCAGGGGAAGCTGAGATTAAAGGGCACACAACGTGCTCACTTTTTTTTTTTTTTAACCAGGACTCCTTCTCTTTTCATTTTCATTCCTTTCCACCGACCCTCGTAGCGCAGATTGGGAAATACACAGGCATCTGGCCGCAGCGGTCACCCCCTCCCAGCAGACAGGCCATCATACAACTCAAAATCGAAACAACTGACAAGGGCTCCCAGGCCTGCTGCCTCAGTTCCTCTAAGCCTGCTTATTGCCTGGGTGTCTATAAATACAAAGCTTGGTCGTTATCAGGACCCTTCCAGAAGAGCGGAAATCGCCAGGGAGACTGGGTGCTCAGGGAACGGAGTTTTCTGGGTGCTGTGGTCTCCAGGGGAGCTCCCCTGGATTCTCCCACCAGTTGATTGCTCTGGGTGGACGGAGAGACGGCCTCCTGCTTCCCGAAGTGGGGCTGCCTTCCCTGCTCTGACGGTCAGTTGGTGAGTGGCGGGGGAGGGGGACCCCTGGGCCCGTTGCCTCATGTGACCTGGTGTCCCAGTTAGTGTCTCTGTCATCCTCAGGCAGGTCCCAGAGGTGGCCCGGGGCAGAGCGTGTGTGTCATCGACGAGGTGGGGAAGATGGAGCTCTTCAGTCAGCCGTTCATCCAGGCCGTTCGCCAGGTGCTGTCCACCCTGGGGACTGTCGTCCTTGGCACCATCCCAGTACCCAAAGGAAAACCGCTGGCCCTCGTGGAAGAGATAAGAACCCGAAACGACATTAAGGTGTTCAGTGTGAGTACCCCCGGGCCTCTCTACCCGCAGGCGTGGAGCGGGTGCCCTGAAACAGCACATGGCTCTAGATATACCTTTGGCTTTGAGTTAGTGGTATTTTTTTCCTCTCGCGGCAGAATATAGGTGAGTTATAGAAGCGAAGTTACACCTCTGCTGGATGCCAAAGCAGACGTGCCTGCGGGGAGCCGCCCGAGGCGTCCGCCCCTCCTGCGGTGCCCTCCTCACCGGGCACCGGGGCCTTGCCAGCATCAGCGGCAGGCAGCAGTGCTCTGGGCCTGAGCGCATCTCCCCCAGGGCGATGAGGGTGCAGAGGCAAGTGAGTGCCGTCTCCTTTTAAAGGTCTCCCTCTGAAACTGGCTGCCTCCTGCTGTGGGGAGAAGCTGCGGCTACAGTTTGAAGCACAGTCTCCGATGCTGTAGAGTAGCACCGTCCAGAGAAGTGTCCACGAGGGTGGAAGTGTGCCGTCTGCAGCGTGCGGTGCCGTGGCCATCAGCCACACGGGACGATCTACATTTAAACTAAACGGAATTAAGTTAGAGGAATCTGTTCCTCAGTCACAGTGGCCACGTGTCAGGTACCCAGCTGGTGAGACACCCTGCCCAGAACAGGTGAATCAGGCTCTGGGCGCGGCCCAGGAACTTGTCTTCGCCAGCCCTCGGGGGCTCTGGGGCCCCTGCAGTGGGAGAAGCCCTGGGGTGGAGCATGTGTGGAGGACGCGTACGTCAGGGGCAGCGTCCGGGCCGGTTGTCAGGGGCTCTGGTGGCACTGCCGGCGCTTTGCCCGCAGACCTGCCCGTCTCTCCCGCCGTCTCTCTGTGCCCCTCTTTGTCAGGCACTGTCCTCCCTGTGCCGCCTCGGTTGGTTTGCATCAGTGCGGCCACGTCGCTCTGCTGTCCCTCTCCGCCAGCCCTCTGCCGGCGCCAGGTGAAACAGTGGGGCTGGCAGGGCCACTTCTGTGGGAGGGCCGGGCGTGTGCTCTAGCTGCAGAGAGCCAGTGAGCGCCTCACACCGCTGGTTACTTGTCCCCAGGGCCGACTGGCCCCAGGGGGACATCCCCACGTTGTCACCCAGGTGTCCAGGGTACCTTTGGGGCAGCAGACAGCCGCCAGGATGATTAGCCCAGCCAGACTTGGAGGAGTCTGTGCGCGCTGCTGCGTTCGTTTATCCTCTCACTTGGTGAATATGGATTGAGCATCTCCTGTGCGCCCGGCCTCACACTACGTCTTGGTGGTGAACCAGACAGACCGCGTCTTTGTCCTCATGGAGCCGACATTCTCATGGAGGGGCTCGATGAGAGAAACGCAAGCAAGCATGTAGGCAATGGCAGATGTGGATAAATGCAACACCAGGGCACGGTGGTCCCTGGGGACCGGCGGTGGGGGAGGAGGTGGCGAACCGGGGAGGCCTGAGAGCCAGGCAGGGTCACTTCCTCGGTGGACATGGGCCTTGTCTGCGGAGTTGTATGTCACCTCCTCTATCCGTTATTTCACGTGGCTTCCGTATTAGAGTCTTTGGTTGTGATTGTCGAGTTTCTGTGGAAATAGAGACAATGGATAATGAGAGATCATGAAAGACAATTAGTCTTCAGGTCAGACAGCTTCCAGGCTGGAGGGCTGGGGAAGCGCTGATGCTAAAGTCCAAGGCCTGGCTGTCTCTGCAGACTAATAACCCAGCAGTGGGACTGCGGTTGACTCTCACGTCCAGAAACCAGTGCTGTATATTAAGACACCACCACGTTTTCTCCTCTCTAAGCTAGGGGGTTATTCTCTAGGCAAGGTAATCCTGGCTCCTAATGATGTAAAGTGATTAGCTTCTGGTTAATTCTGTAAGCGACCCCGTTATTCTTGTCTGTCTTGTGTTCCTCTGGGGCTCGTGTGATCTTTTGGTGCGTATTTTATAAATGAAGAATCTTATTTTCCTTATCTGCAAATTTAGGGGCTGGATTAGATACTTCTTTGGTCCCTTCCCTTTCTAATATGCAGCAAAGTCACCTGAATTCATTTTTGAGAGCATCCTTTGCATCCGACGCTTAGTCCATGGTACAAGCACACGTGAGGTGTATTCCCTTCCCTCAAGAAAAACAGACCAAGGGACAGTCCAAATCTGGAGGTGGGAAGAGAGATTTGTGTGAACAGGAGTAGGGAGAGTTGTCCAGAAGGAAGTGGTTCTTGGCTGGGTTTTTGAAGGGGGAAGTGGGGAAACGAAGGAACATTCCAGATCAGGATTATGCTATGTAAAATGCGGAGGGCAGCTTCCCTGTGCTGACAGATGATGTGGAGATGGGACTGAGGTCATGATATTGGGAAAGTATTCACAATAACTCAGAAGTTATTCACATTATCTAGACTGTTCTTCTTAACAGGGTCAGGTAAACAGAGCCTTACTTTTCAGAAAAACCCCTGAGGACACTTCCAGTCCTAGACAAAGTGGGATAGACACACTGCTCCCTGTCGCTCCTCCTAAGTCAGATAAAAACCTTGGACGTTGTACATAAAACAGACATAAGAAGACCTGAATGGTAGAGGGAAGAAGGCGCACTGGCCAGGGACCCCAGGGAGAGCACGAGAGACACGATTGGAAATCACTTGTCATTCCAAGAACCAGGAAAATCAGCCAGAGTGAGAGAAACAGCCGACATGCCAACAGCAAGACGTCATAGATGTTGGAATTATAGGGCAGAGATTTTCAAACAGCCATCATAAAAATGCCTCAGTGAGCAATTACAAACCCACTGGAAACAAATGAAAAATAGAAATTCTCAGCCAAGAAATTGAAAGCTTCAGCAAAGATACAGAAGCTGTAAGGAAGAATGAAGTGAGCATTTTAGAATGCAAAATAGCGTAACTGACGCCAGAGTCCGTGGGTAGACCCGCCAGCAGAATGGAGATGACAGAGGATGGAGTCAGTGAACCTGAGGGTGAAACGGTAGAAACTGCCCAGGAAAGAACAGACTGAAAAAATAAAATCCAGGGCCACAGGGACCTCTGGAATTCAGTAATATAGAAACTTCTATCCTGGTGCAGGTTCAGGCGTCGAAGCTTCTCTTCCCGAAAATTATGTTTCCCTCTCAGAAATTTGGTTAAATGTTTTCCTAATTTCTTCTGTAGTTTAATGCCAAGTGTAGCCACTGAAAACTGTTATAAATTTATTTCAATATTAGGTTATGGGAGACCACATGTCAGAAAACATTTAATGGTAATGTCAGTGCCACAGAAACGAGAGGTGAAGACCTTCACGGGTCCAGATTCCAGCAGGAGCTCTCGTACTGCTTTCATCCTTCTCTGACTCACAACGTGAAAAAATATGTCTCTCCCTGCCTGTCACTTCTAACAAAAAAATGTGAGCTTGGTCGTGCTGGTGGCATTTCCAAAGCATATTTCACTTGATTTCCTGTGAAATCTCTCCTTCATGAAGATGCTGGAGAATGTTGTCCCCTGAGGGGACAGGAGAGAGGAGAGACGCCCGGAGTCTCAGGAACGGGGATTGAGCTGCCAGGGTGGCCGCCAGTCCTGGGGCACCTGGGGGAGGTGCTGAGGTCCATCAGCGCGTCGGGGACGTCACGGCAGCCTGGTCATCAGTGACAGCTGGCGGGCCTTGTCCGAGGTTGTTCGGTTAGTAGGGGCACAGCCAGGATTCAGACCTCGGTCTGTTGACTCCCAAGCCTGAGCGTTACCGTAGCCCTGATGTGTGTTACCTTCGTGGGTAGGGGTGGTTCAGATGATTTGAAATCTAAGATCCCTGGAAAGTACTTGGTCTTTCTACTTTAGAAAAATGTTACTGTAACTAAAATCTGTTCTACTGTTCTGAATTCAGAGCCACTTAAACTTGTTTTAGTCCATAAAGCAGTTTTTCTTCTTTTAGTTTTTGCCCGTGGATTGCAAGATCACAAGAAAAATGGGAACTACGTCCCAGCTTCCCTCCAATTTGGAAATTTTTAGACCTCCTCTTACTCTGCCTGGCCATGGGTTTTTTAACCAAGCAGGGTATAAACCATTTTCATCTCACCAGGAATTTGATGCTGTTTCTGGGTCACAGACTCCTGTAGGTACAGGAATGAGCATACACCTGCCGACCTTTAGGTCAAGAGTCAGTAGGCAGGGTTTTCTGTAGAAATTAACAAGGTAATCCTAAAATTCATATGGAAATTTAAAGGACCCAGCTCAAACAATCATAAAATGTTGGAAGACTCATACTTCCCGATTTCAAAACTTACTGCAAAGCTACAGGAATCAAGACAGTGTGGTGCTGGCACAGGGGACAGACACGTAGATTGTCAGAATAGAGTTGAAAGTCCAAAAATAAACCCTTGCATCTGCGATCAACTGATTTTCAACAAGAGTGCCAGGACAAGTTAATGAAGAAAAAATTGTTTTTCAGCCAAAGGTGCTGGAAAACTGGACATCCACATCCAAAAGAATGAAGCCAGACCCTTACCTCACATCAGACACAAAAATTAACTCAAAACAGACCGTAGATCTACATGTAAGAATGAAACTATAGAACTCTTAGAAGAAAATATAGGAGTAATTCTCTGTAAACTTGGGTTAGGCAGAGTCTTATTTGTTCCAACACCAAAAGCACAAGTGACGAGAGAAAAGTAGATACAGTGAACTTCACCAAAATTTAAAATTTTTGTGCTTCAAAGGACACTGTCAAGAAAGTAAAAGGACAAGCCACAGGATGGGAAAAACTATTTAAGAATCATATATCTGATAAGGGACTTTGTGTATCCCAGAATACATAGAGAACTCTTACAACTCAATAATAAAACAACAAATAAACCAATTAAAAAAGGAGCAAAGAATCTGAAAAGACGTTTCTCCAAAGATAGGCAAATAGTTGATAAGCACATGAAAATGTAACACCATTAGTTTTTAGGGCAGTGCAAACCAAAACCACAGTGAGCTAGCACTGCACATTGCTGGGATGGCTATAATGAAATTAAAGGAAAGAAATGGAAAATAGTGTCAGTGAGGATGTGGAGAAATTGGAGGCCTCATACCCTGCTGCTGGGACTGTAAAAATGCAGCAGTTCGTCAGAAAGGTAGACGTGGGATCACCCTATAACTCAGCAATTCCACTTCTAAGTGTGTACCCAGAAGAATTGAAAACGTGTGTTCAAACAAAAACTCGTACACTGGTGTACATAGCAGCCAAAAAGTGACAACCCAAATGTCCATCAGCTGATGAACAAACAAACAGGATGTGGTACACACACGATGGGGCATCACTGGACAGTAAGAGGGAATGCCGTGGTGACGTGTGTTCAACGTGGAGGAGTTTACGTCACGTGACACCAAGGGAAGGAAGCCTGTCACAGAGGATTCCACACTGTACGATTCCATCTGCACGAAATGTCCAGAATAGGCAAATCTATAGACCAAAAAAATTGGTTAGTGGTTGCCAACACCTGGGGGGAAGGAGTGAGTGTAGTGGTTGAGAGTGAGGGTAATTGGGGGCGGGCGGGGAGGGCGTGATGAAAATACTCCAGATAGATAGTGCTGATGACTGCACGGCTGGGAATCTACTAAAAGCCACCGAATTCTGCCCGAGGTTGAATTTTTTGGTATATGAATTATAGCTCAGTAAAGCTACGCTGTACACTCAACGCAGAAGTCAGGACACCCAAACAAAGAACCATCACCTCTCCTTCCTCCTCCCGAGAGAAGTGGCGTTGCCATGGAAACAAAGAACCATTGCGCCCCTCCTGAGAGAAGCGGCGTTGCCATGGAAGCATAGTCCCATCCCACGGGCACTGGGTTCCCGAAACCCCACTGGCAAAATAATTCTTGGTTTAGAGCCTTTAAACTTCAAGGGAAAGTAGGGTTAGAGGGTTTGAATTCATGAATGAGCCTATTTTTAGGTTCAATAAAATGAAATGGAGACAATGTGAAACGGAGAGACTAGTAATCCTTTTGTTATGTGTTAATGTATAATAATGAGCATTGTCAAATTAATTTCTTTTTTCAATCCCCTGCTTATTTAAAACTTGTCAGGGTACTTCCCACACAGTTTCAAGGAAATGTATGTGGTTTTGTTTTGCTTTCTTGCACATAGTGTATACATGAAGAGGCATTTTTTTCCCCTGCCTGTTCCTCTGTCCATATGTTCACAGCCTTCCTGACGTTACGGCGCCCAAGTCATTGACTGGTAGGCCAGTCTTAGGCCCTTCCCTGGTCCCAGGAGGCTCAGAGCCACTCAGATGCCTAATAGGCCAGAGTCTTCATAATCTGTATTTAACCGCTCAGCTCTATTTCAAAGACCCTCCTCTGCTTAGAATATAAGAAGCATTGACGGAGCACCCACCCTGTGCTAGACGCAGGAGGAATGTGACGCAGCCCTGTCACCCTGGAACTCGCCGTCCAATTTTCTAGGGGCCCGAGGCCGGGCACCTCCTGCAGCCCTGGGCAGGGCATGGTGGGAGGAGAGGGCGAGGACGCCGGGGTCCTTTCTGCAGTCGTCCTCACCTCCTTTTCCCTCCCAGCCCCCAGTGCCCTCTTCTCGTTAGCCTCTCAGGAAGGGCTTTTCTGCCACCAAAAGTCTGGGGGTAGAATAAAAAGTAGACCAGAATTCTGCCGAAAGGGAAGCGTCCCTGAGTTGACAGACGATGCTGTGCTTATTCTCGCATCTGAGGGTTTGTCTTGGCTGGAAAGGAACGTGGCAACTGAACGCTGTAAACGGCTTTGCATGAAGATCTTACTGCATAATCTTCAGAAGTCATCCTAGAAAAATCCAAGGGGGCGGCGGAATATTAGTATTCTGTTCACCAGTTTTTAGTGAGAAGTCATCAGAATGTGTCTTTTCTAGTTTTTATCCTTTGTTCTTTTTCTGTGCAAGGCTTGGAGACGTTCTCTGCGCGCTGGGGGCGGGTGGACCCTGTCCCTGCTGCAGCCCCGCAAGCTCCCGGAGGACGGTGGGCGGGGCTCCAGCAGGACACCTGCGTGACCACGGAACTGTGGCCCTGCAGCTTGGCGGTGCTCTCTGGGGCTCTTCTTTTATCATCTCTGAGCCTCCCGCCTGTTAAATCCTGCTTCTCTGCAGGCCTCCGCTGGGCCACTTGAACAGCCTGCCCCCAGGACCGGGGTCTTGGGTAGCGGGGTTTCCACCTCGTCACCCTTCACTTCCCTTCAGCCCCCCGCCCCAGCCATTCTTTCCGAGGGCTGAGGTCTTCAAAGACTGGAAGTGAAGCCTTAGTGATGACCCAGGGGAAGAAATCCTACCAGCAGCCTGCAGACCCTGTTTCTTCACGTGTCTCATCGCACCGGCTTCAGTTTACACTTGAACGACGTCAGAAGTGTCCAGTGCGGACCTGCCGACCTCCGGTGCCCGAGATCCACCAGCGGCGGCTCCTCTGGAGCTGGATGGCGGAGCCGGGGCCCCCTTGGGGATGTCCGAGGGAGCGGGGCGGTGCCTGGCCCCTCCTCCCCCACCCCCGCTGCCACCGTTGCCCCTGTTTTTCTTCCCTCTTGGGTCCGTCTCTCTCCTCCTCTCCCAGCTCAGCATCTCACCGTCTCTCTCACGTGTGTAAAGGGGGTGATGAAATGTCCCCATCAGAGGAGGTGGCCCTTCTGGGCCTGCAGTGAGCCCTCAGGGACCCTGATGGCAGAGCCTCGGGGACTCCTCGTGAGGCCAGGGCGGAGGCGGGGGCCGAGGGCCCGCGTGTCCTCCTGCCCTCCCTGCGTGCCGCTGCCACCCCGATCCTCCGTCCACGGCGGGGACTCCCTCGGATGCTCTCCGCAAGAACGGGCTCGGGCCAGTGTAGGCCAGAACGGCAACGAAGCCTCATGCGGATGGGCGGTTCGTCATCAAGGCGAAGACGGGGCGGATGGTCCTCCTTTCGGTGGAGCCAGGGCTGCCCGGGGTCCAGTGGGCGGCATCCTCGGACACCACCGTCAGGGGACCGGCCTCCGCCGCCTGGCTCCGTCCTTTCGGGACTCAGATGGTCAGGAGGTCCCCGGGGCCGTGGGCAGCTCTGGTGCGGCAGAGGCGCCGCGCTCTTGCAAGAAGGATGTGGGATGCAGGAGCCCCAGGCGGTGAGGTCCACTGCGCGTTTCCTCCAGACGCGCGTTCACCTCCCGAGCCGGGGCCCCTGCCCCCCGCGGCGGGGGGAGGGCCTGTAGCGGGACCAGGCCCGTCTCCTCTCGGGGACCTCGCACCCCGAACCCGCTCAAGGTCTTCCGGCCACACGCACCTCCTCTCCGTGTGATTCTCTGCCCGGCCCTTCTCTCTGCCAGTGCCCTTCTCCCGGCGTCCACCTGTCAGATGCAACTCGGGCATAACCTCCTGCGGTTCCTCTGCAACCCTGCTCTCACTGCTGTCCACGTCTGCCCCCCGTCTGGTCTGCGGGCTCCGTAAGGTCAAGGTCCTGGTCTGAGTCTCGCCATCCCCAGCACCTTGCCCACCAGCAGAGCGTGCTGAATGTTGTGTGGGCCACCGAGGAAGGCACTGGTGATGGGAGGAGAGGCGGCTCTGCCCGTGCTCGGGGCGCAGCCCCCCACCCAGCTGCCTGGGGGCGTCTGGATGCTCGAGCTATACTCCATGGGCCTGTGGTAGTGACAGAAAGAAAAATATAACACAGATCATCGGAGAGAGCTTGAATAAACTGTTAGTTTTGTTTGTTTTTGTAACTGTTGATCATAGAGGTAGCACACCGGGATGCAGGGGCCTGTGTCCTAGTCTGCACTGCGCCCGCGCTACCTCTGAGAGCTCAGGAAAAGCCCTGCCCTTCTCTGGGCTCCTGGTTCCTCGTCATTCACATTGACTGGTGTCGGAGGTTTCTTGCAACGTGCAAATTTGCTAAGCTCACGGAGAGGTGAGTAGATTACTGACCTTCAGAGCATCCCAGAACCCTGGGTGTGACCCAGCGCCAGTGGGTCCACCTCCAGTGCCCACCTGAAGAAGGTTCTCCCGGCTTCACTCAGGCATCCTTCTTTCCAGGTCAGGCTGAGCTCAGGGGCCACGTCCCAGCCTGCATTCCCATCATCCCTCCCAGGGTTCAATTCGTAGCCCTTTTCCGGTTAAAAATCCTTCCGTCATCAAAACCCACTGTCACTGTTTGAGCCGCAGCTTCACAGAAGATGGTGGTGGGATTCGAGTCCACCGGCCCAGTTTTCAGAGTGCTCTGGAGGACCTGGGCTTCCTCCCTTGGTCGTACCTCGCCTGGGTCACACTTTCTAAAACACCCCTCACCTTTCAGGCTCTTCTTTTAGAATATTACCTGGCAGAGTAGGTAATTGAAGGAAAAGAAAGGGACTCTGAAGCGCGCTTTCTTGCTTCTTCCCACAGGTCACCAAGGAAAACAGAAACCACCTTCTGCCAGAGATTGTGACGTGTGTGCAGAGTGGCCGGAAGTGAAGACGACTTGTCACTGCTTTTCTGCACGTGAACACATCTCTTGGAGAGGAGCCTCAGTTCCCTGCCTGTCCAGGTTTTTGGCCTTCGGGTTTATGAAATCTTGGAGGCTTTTCCAAAGAAAGCCTGACAGCTGTTTTCCATAAAATGTTTAAAAGATCAAATTAGCCTTAATGCTGGATTGACTTGACAAGATTAACAGTCCACTGTGGCTTATTCATGCTGAGAGATTTCTGTTTATTTCCTCTTGCAGTTGTGCATATGATTTGGGTAAATTATGAAATGAGAAATGGTTTTCGGAGTATTAGTTGGAATTTGCCCCCATTGATTGAAGTTTATAAATGTGTTCAGGGAAAAGGGGGAGAAAAGCGTTCACTGCCTAATCAGTTTTGCATGTCAGGAAAATTAAATCCCTCTCCAGGAGCAGCTGGAGTCTCCCGCAACTTAGAGTGATAACAGTTACTTGATTTTTTAAAAAATCAGTATTTCAAAAAAAGCCATTTTCGGTCCTCCCCCCTCCCCATCTCTTATTGTTTATCTGTTTGCTTATTGCTTAATAAAATAAAGGTAGATGTGATGATTGCACGCATGTGGGTCCCTGCGTGGGAGGGACGAGCAGTCTGTAGAAATGTTGGTAGTGCTGGGTACCCAGCAGGGCTTCAGATCAGAGCCGCACTTTGGCCCCGTTCATTTAGACAAGTTCGCAAACCTTCCTGGGCCCCGTTTCCCTCCCAGAAAAGAGGGAAGTGGGTACCATCAAAGGAAGGCGTCGCCACAGCCTGAAGGAAACCACCCTCAGGCGTCCTCGTGATCCCCTGGGGGGCGCCCGGGGCCGGGGCCCGGGCTGCGGGGAAGACGGTGCAGAGAGAGAAGGTGCAGCCTGGGCAGGGCCCCGTGGGACAGACCACTGAAGCCCCAGAGCTCACAGAGGATAACAGCTGCCCTCCCAGGGGTTGATGGGACACAGTGACGATAACCAGTGCAGTGTCTTTAGGCCAGTTTTGGTGAAGAACTATGAATTACCAGGATTTCTTTAGCCTTAGCTACAAGCCCAGCTGGTGCTAATGCCGGGTGTGCCCTTGAATATGACCTCTGCCCGGTCCGGGCATCTGTGGAGCGAGGTGTCCCGTGAGCTGGGCCCTGGGGCAGCAGACAGTGCAGGAAGCAAGTCAGAAAGAGAAAAACAAATACCGTATGCTAACACATATATATGGAATCTTAAAAAAAAAAAAAATGGTTCTGAAGAACCTAGGGGCAGGACACACGCAGTATTTTAAAAAATGGGTTTTTTTTGGCCAAGCCGAGGGGCATGTGGGATCTTAGTTCCCTGACCAGGGATCGAACCTGGGGCCCTAACCACTGGACCGCCAGGGAAGTCCCCCAAATGGTTTCTTTTCTTCTCTGAATTGGCACGTGTCAGGGAGATGGTCCTTTAAAGTCATGGCCTGTGAACTCTCTGACTGTGGTGGCTGAGGAAGAGGGGGCACCGTCAAGCCGTAAGTGGTCAGGTGCGGGGCGGGGAGCAGTGGTGGCCCAGGAAAGTGGGATGGGCCTCCCCCCTCCTCCTCCGTCTGTCTCGTGTTCGTAGAATGCTGTGTCTGGGAAGACCGCGTGGGAGTAGGGGCGCTGGGGGCAGCTGATGGCAGGTGCTTGTGACTTGGGACAAAGCAGTAGGAAAGTGGAGCAGGCTTGGGAGGAGGGCTTGGGGAACAGGCCTTGCGATGCCCGTTTCATGGGCCAGGAGAGGTCAGTGCACCAAAGCGGTTTTAGAAAACGACTTGCCAGGCAGGTGGCTTTAACACACAGGGCAGAAATGAATTATCAGTAATGCCAGGTTAGCCCCGTGATTTATAGAAGGCCAAGCACTACAGTTTATATTATCTTTAGAGGAGAAGCAGTTTTGTTCAGTGTCCAAATGTAGAAAATAAATAACTCTTTAGCTGTGTTCTGACAGAACAGGTGAATAACTCCAGCAAGAAATGTCACCTTCGGAAAATCTCCTCTAAATGGGGGCTAATAATACAGTATTTTGCAAGGAATACGCTCTGATAAACAGTTGACTCGCTGAAGATCAGATTAACAAGCTCATGAGTTGTAAATATAAAAGTTGTTTGCAACACTTGAAAAAGTCACGTGGCCGCGTCGTTGACAGTCCGTTAAGAATCCTGGAGGGGATCCAGCCACGATCTCACCCGTGGGTCTACGTGTGCACACGCTCAGAGCGTACACTCAGGTGGCTTTACTGCCACAGACAACGCAGAGGGCGGCATCCCTGTCTGAGGAGTCTGGCCCCGATGTGGGTAAACTACACCTTTCCTTCTCCCGCTGCGTCCCAAGAGGCTGCCAGAGAAGCGGGATGAGCAGTAACCCAGCAGTCGGAAAAGCAGCTCTCGAATCTCCGGTGGCAGGAGTACCCGCGTCGTGTCTGCCTTCTCACCTGCATCGCGCTGTCCCTGCAGACTGCTCTCCCAGCTCTTTGAGCAGCTCTCACTGGCTGGGGAAGCGGTGACTCTGTGTTTCTTACCTGTGGAGGCCCGAGGAGTGCCCAGTCTGAATGCTGCTGGGCGTGGGTCATTGTCTTACCTAATTCAAGTGGCCACCCTATATGGGGAGGCCATGCTCACAGCTCAAGGCTGCCCTTTACCTGAGGGCTTGGCTGCAATGTTGCCCAAAAGAATTTCGGGAACTGCCAGCCAGGTTTGCTTGAGCCGACTTGGAGGACTGCGGTGAGGTTCTATCAGCTTCTCTTCAGACAGATGTCTGCAAATCCATCAGAAATAAGAAGGCGTGCACCTCCAGGGATTGCTGATTTGAGAATCATGCACTGTGTCTCCGATTATACAGAGTCTACCTATTGTTATTAATTTCTAATTCTTATTTTATAAAAAAAAAGAATATTGCCATCTACTTCCAAGGGGTAAGGAATTCTCTGCAATACCCTCCCCTCTGCCTACACTTCCAAACTCCAGGTACCTTTAAGAAATTTGTGTGACTGTTTCCAAATTGCATATCCCTAACTATTTAGGGCTTTCCAAAAGGGACGGTTCGCCAGGTCAGGGATGATATTCTCCATGGGCTGTGTTCTACGATCCCTTCTTCCTCCCTCGTGTCAGGAAGAAGCCAGGTTTCTGCTCTACCTGATGGGAATCTTAAGATGAGAAAAGCTGTCTCAGAATTTGCCTACAGCATTATAAATCAACTATACTTCAATTAAAAAAAAGAATCTGAAAAAGAATATATATGTGTATAACTGAATCACTTTGCTGTATACCTGAAACTAACACAACATTGTAAATCAACTATACTTCAATAAAAAATAATTTTTTTTTTTAAAAAGAAGTTGCCTAAATCATTCTTACAGTGAAGGATGTGGTATTTCTTTTGTTGTTTTTTGGTTTTTTTTTAGAAGTGACAACAGTTTCAGCAGAACTCAAACAACTGGACACAGCAATAACTGTAAACATTTTAATTCCAAAAACAAAGGTATGTGCAAATGTCCTGTGACGCGGTAAGGATTGCTTGGCTTGGAAACAGGCGTGCATTCCTGGGAAGCACACAGGAGCGCTGGGCGAGACGGGGCCTGGCTTCTTGCAGGACGTTGCTGTGACTGCAGTTACCATCATGCCTAGGCGGCCCTCCGTGACCTGCCTCAACTAGACTTCTGCACTCACGTTGCTGGGGATGCTTGGCTCCTTTCACAGGATGCTCTGGACGTGACTGCATGCACTATCACATTTTTTGCAGTAAAGCTGCCACTGGTTTATACTTACTTAACATCTGCATAACTATTATAAAGAAGTGAGATGTTTGTATGTAGACTGGACATCAGCGCATTGGACCAGCTGCTGGTGTGATACGCACCGCTGTCCGCCTCTTTTCCACAGTAACAGTGGCATACAGAATGCCAGTTGTTTAGCATGCAGCTGTCTTATTTTCATCAGGACCGGAAGGAGTTATTTATGTGCTCTATTTGAGTTGTCTTAAGATGTTAACATGGCTTTTATCTGAATTTTCCAGTTCTGGGAGGGGTGCTTCCCGCGTCCCGCCTCTCTGGGGCCGCGAGTGCCAGAGCAGGAGGGAGGCCTGGTGTCAAGGTTTGTGTTCATCACGTGAGATATTTTTCAAGAACCTGAGATCAAGTTATTCTGTTTTGTACACAGCACTCATCTTCCACAGGATGGATCTCCCGGCTCTCATTCTTTGTGCTGTTTAGTTTGGGGAGCACAGGGGAGAAGCTGGGGAGGGCTTGCGTCCCTCCCCAACGGCGTGGCTTCTCCGGCCCGAGCTCAGCTACTGCTCGTCGGAAGCGCTCTGCTGGGAGGCCGTGTCGTCCAGGCCCATGTCCTCCTGGCTTGCCCTTCTGCACATCACCCGCAGGTTCTCGGCCACGTGACGATCTCGAAGCAGCCCCTGCTCGGTGGCCTCCGTGGGTTCGCACGGCTCGGAAAAGTGCTTCCAAAGAGAAAACAGAAGCAACAAGTGATGGCTCAGCAAAGCTGATTGCTTCCCCTGATGACCACCCCACGGCTGTAGGTACCAGCCAGCAGTGTGGCAGGAACCTGGGGTCAGAGTCTAAAGTCAGGTCCAGTTACAGAGGACCAAAGCGGGGGGGGGGGGTCTTTGAGGACAGAGCATGCAGCCCGAGCCACGGGCAGAGGGAGGCGCCTCTGCACACAGGGCCCTCTTCTCGGGTAACCTGGAAAAACATGACCTTGGGCAAGAGGTCGCTTGTGAGCCTGGATTTCCTGAGTTTGGGTCAATGTCACTTCATATACATTGAGTCCTGCACAGCTGCTCAGTCCTGCAGGTTTGACGCCAAACAGTATGACCGAGGCCTTTTTATTGTGGCTGCACGCGGTCCCAAGGACCCAGCCATCCCTGTGGGAGAGAGAATTGGCCAGAATCCCAGAGCTGCATCCACAGACTGTCTTAAACACACATTGGGGGCGGCAGAGAGCTGCGATACCTTGTGCACCGTTACTGAGGAAATGAAAAAGCGAAGTTTGTTTATGCTTAGCTATCTAACTTAAACTCCTAAAGTAACCCGGGGCTCCGGGATGCTCATAACCCACCCTGAAGGCTAGCGCACCATCGCTGCAACGCCACGGCTCTACTAAGGGTGGTGCATGCCGGCCTGGTTTCAGGGTGGCTGCAGGTGCCACTGTATGGCTTCTCCTGCGGGCGGGGGCAGGCGCCGGCCTGTAGGGCTTCTCCCTTTGGGAAGAGGGTAAGGGCAGAGCCCCCATCATCCACCTCCAAAAAGCCACGCCCGGGACCAGAAGGCCAGCAGCCTGCGGCTCTGCCCCATCGCGGGCAGGACGGCGTGTGACCGTTCAAACGGAGCGTGGAAGTCTCCAACCTGATGCCGGCTTTTGCCTTAACATCTCCGATTTCTCCCTCCCTACCACAGTACAGAAGAGAGCGGCTGGGTGTTTACTTACGTACTTAACTTGTGAAGCCCAGTTATTCACCCAGCGCCAGCCAGCTTGGGATTCTCGATAAGGAACTGTTTATTTGGGCAAAGTCCTCAAAACTCTCTAACATTTAACTGCGTAAAAGTAGAAAGCCATCTCAGGAGCCACCATTAAATCTAGTGGCTCGGAACTGATGGTGAGCTGCCTGCAGTGCTGACGTGTGTCCTTTCCTCTCCCTCAGCCAGAGGAACGTGGAAAGAGAAGGTTCTGTCTGCACCCGTGGAGGACATGCCCCCCCCCCCGCCCCCGACATCCTGGGTTCAGGGCGAAGGGGACTCTGACACCGGCTCCCTCCACCGCCTGCCTGGGCGTCGTCATTACGGTACACGTGCCATACATCCTGTCCGCTTCCGAGCGCGGCCAGTCCAGCTCCCGTCTCGTTGCCTGTCTGTTACTCTGGGAACCCTACAGGGCAGGTGATGGGAGCCTGCAGGCCCGGGGGACCGGGCTCATCGGCCAGGAGTGCCCCCCACCCCCCGAGCTCCTCACCCGTGCGGGCTGGCTGGTGGTCCTGGCCGAGGGGCCCAGGGTGATGTTGACACTGCTGGAGGACTGGGTGTCACTGGTGTTACCCCCCTCGGCGGCAGACAGCCCGGAAATGACCAGGACGCTCGAGAAGCTCCTCTTGCCAAAGAGGAAGCTGAGGGTGGAGCTGGTGGACGAGCCCAGGCTGGACCTGATGAGGGCCTCGGCCCGCTCGCGGACGCTCAGGTGGCCGGCAGCGGGGGCGGGCGGGGGCTGGGAGCGCAGGGATGCCGCCGAGGTGCACGGGGACAGCCGGCTGCCCGAGAGCCTCCGGGCCAGCTCGTGGACCGACGTGGACGTCTGCAGGAAGGCCGGGTGGCTGTCCACGGTGGGGCCGGATGAGCGCGGGATGGGCGGCGTTTGGCTTAAGACCCTGGGGGCCTGGACGGACTGAGTCCTGCCTTTTCTCCTGCCTTTAAAGGAAAGCAGAGCAGAATAGGTAAACGACAAGGACCTACCGTAGAGCACAGGGACCTCTACTCAATAGTCTGTAATAACCCATGTGGGAAAAGAATCTGAAAAAGAACGGATATATCTGTATGGATAACTGAATCGCTTTGCCGTGCACCTGAAATTAACACGACATCGTAAACCCACCATAAATTAATTTAATAAAAACAACAACACATAAGTGTGGGAATTAAAGACAAAGAGGGAAAAGCAAGGGCATTCAAAAAGTCACTTATCTAGTCAACCAGAGCTTTCTAAAAAGGGGGATTTAAAAAAAAAAAAACAGCAGAGCAGACCGGCTTGCCGTGGCAGGCAGCTGCCCATGTCAGTGTCCGCGTGCTGAGGCAGGCGGGCTGCTCTGCGGGGCCCGAGGGACCCAGGCTGGCCTCCCACCTTCTGGGCTGGGATGGAGGGTTGGGAGCCCAGCTCGGGGCTCCACTGAGGCCTGAGAACTGAAGGATGGGGCAGGGGCGTTGGTGTGGGCCACAGGCCAGGGCGATGGGCCCGTCCGGTTTGCCCAGGCCTGTCCTGGGTTTCGCACTGAAGCCCCTCGTCCCTGGGAGCCCCTGTCCTAGGCAAACCCATAACGTGGCCTCATCAGGCAAATCCCATCATGTCCCTGCTTCGGGACTGGGTTCCCGGGCTCCTCTGATAAGCAGTGATGAAGGGAAAGCATGCAGGTTTGCATAATGTCTAGTTGCCTTCTAAAGAGGAAAAACGGGTTGAGCCACATGCTGTGGCCTTTTTTTTCTAGAAAAGTTTTCCCTTAAGATCAAGGTCTTTGAGAGGAAGCCCTCCCCGGCCCAACTCGGGCGTGCACGGCCCGGGTTCCCACGTCTGTCAGGGCTCCCAGCTCCCTTTGGCCAGTTGTCCCTCCCCTCAGGGGTCCTTCCTGGCCCAGCTCTTGCTGAGACTTGCTGAGACGAGGCCTTTATTTTATTTTTTACTGGAGTCTAGTTGATTTACAACGTTGTATTAGTTTCAGGTGTGCAGCAAAGTGAATCAGTTATACATATACATATAACCACCCTGGCCTAAATCTAAAAAAAGAGAGAGAGAAAAACAAGGCCATTTTGGACCCAAGGGACCGGACCGCCCGAGGCTTTCTTTGGTCCTGGCACATCTCTGGAGGAAGGCGGGCTTAAAGCGCCTGTCTTGTGCCTGACTTACCTCTGCGGCGTTAGAGACGAGGCGGGTGGACGAGCCTGGAATTGCTGGAACGCCGAGTTCCTTGACTTAAGCCTCAGTACTCACCAGGGTCTAATTCTAAAATATTATTTTAACCACAAGGTCCTACTGGGAAGCACAGAGAACTATATTCAGTAGCCTATGATAAACCGTAACGGAAAAGAATATGAAAAAGAAGGTATATATACGTTTAATCGAATCACCTTGCTGTACAGAAATTAACACAACATTTGTAAATCAACTGTACTTCAGTTTAAAAAATAAACATCAATAAAATATTATTCTGAAGGGGGCAGCTGGTGACGTCACGGTGCTACCAGTTGCCCTACTGACGTGTCTGCAGGAGTGGGTACAGTTACATTCAACGGGTAAAAATAGAGGGGGCTGCAGGGTGGGTACCCCCAAGGAATGTCACCTCACCCCAAAGGCCCAAGTGATTAACCGGGCACCCGGTGATTCTGAAATATTTACGTTTGTCTATGGGAACACGTCTTTTGCGAGGTAACTCCTTAGGGCACAGATGTTACTGTGGACATTCCCCGGGTCCTCTCTAGCCCTGCCCTTCCCACAGAGGCGGACTGGCTGAAAGGGCCCTCCTGCCTCACGTTGACCTTACTGCCATGTGCCCACTGTGGTGGTGGGGGCCCGTTTCCAGAGGGCACTGGTGCTCCCACCTGGCTCCCTCCTGCCCGTCTGCTGAGAAATCGGGGTGCCCCCCCCCCGCAATGCTGCTCACAGAGTGGTACTGGGATCAGGCTCCCCGGGTGAGTGCAGGCAGCTCCCCGGCATGGGGCTCCCCCTCCCCCCGGGGATGGGCCCATCTGAACGGTCCCGCTGCAGAGCTGAGTATGTTACTCTTATAGAGGAAGAAAGAGGGAGAAAGGGACCCTGACGAATCAGAATGAAGAACAGAGATGGTGATTTGTTAGTTTATTCAGAGCTTGGCAAGGCCAAACATCTGCTTGTGATTTATACGGTAACGCTGATTGCTGCCCCAGAATAGTCCACATTCATCCGCAAGCCAGTGATTTTGATGTTGGAGAGACCACCCGTACTTAGTGGGGGAACTTAGCTCATTCCAGTAACAAAGGGGAATGGTCCGTGTTCCATGCAAGATGGGGTAACCCCTGCCCCGATTTCACTGCTTCACATTTTCTTGGGTTTTTTTTTTTTTGTCGCTCTTGATTTTTTAAAAGTTAATTTTGCAAATGGAACAAGTACGAAACCAAGCTAAATACATCTATGCTACTTATTATTCTGTAGTTTAACTTAGTTTGCCAGTTACTTCGTTATCAAATTAGGAGCGTTTCTAGGAAAAACCTCCTTAGGACCTGGGTTGAAGTGCCATGTAAATTACCCGCCCCTGTTCATTATCCCAGCACTATTCCTTTGTCTTTGATTGTTATCTGAAAGGTGGTGGTGCAAATCCTTAGAATAGGATAGAAGAGAGAAATTATATGTATCAAATGTTAACTATTGAATCTAGATGAAATGTATGTAGGTATTCATTGCCTTATTCTTGAAGTTTTTCTGTAAAAAATTTCAAAATAAAACACTAAACTATTAAAAAAATAGGATAGAAGAGATAGCCTTCCTGTGCAATATGGGATTCAGATTAGTTACAAATTCCTAACTGCTCTCCTCAGCAAGCAGCCCACCAGCCTCCACCAGTGGGCTGAGTCCCCTTCCAGCAAGAAGTCTGCAGGTTGTCAGGCCGCACTTAGGGCTGCATAGTGAGTTCCTGGCCGTAGGGCGTTAGGGCCCGCGAGTCAGGCATGAGGTGCTGGGCGTCCACACACTGTGCCCACCTGGGGTTGCAGTCCTCTGGGAATCTGGCAAGGGCCAGGATGGGGATACTCGGCTGGGGACTGAAGCAGGGACCCAGGGAGCGAGGGAGCAGTTGGGACTCCAGTTATGGGCACTGAGCCTTGGGCACTGTGAGTAAAACAAGAGTCTGTTCTTAGAATTTCGTTCACATTCCCCCTTGAGAGCGGCTCAATCATTGCTGCATAGTTAGGCTTCTCTGTCATGCCCTGCCCGGGAAGTCAGGTCCTTCACCTCGGCCCCAGGGACTCCCACAGGGCACAGCACACTGGTCATCACTGGTTGCCTACGTGGCATCACGCGGTGCTCTCCACCCTCCGCCCTTCCTCTCTGATTGCATCGGCGCATCGACAGGCTCGGCACGCGGCACACTGACCAGGAAACAACGACCCAACCTGCAAAACTCACCTCGCACGGAAACCCAGAGCTTCTTCAACCCCTGACTGGGAACAGAGCCAGCCCCAGGCGGTTTGGGTTTGGCCAAGGGCTTCTTAACCTTAGCCATTGGAACCATCTGGGAAGCTTCAAAAGTGCCTTGACCTAGACACTGAGACCCCCCCCCCCGACCCGTGTGCCCCTGCAGACTGGGCCCTGGGCCTCCCCTGTAGCCTGGGAGGCGAGCTACGGAACAGGAGCTGGGAAGGTGAGTCTTCCAGGTCGAGTACAAAGATACGGGATCAGGAATATCCCCCCCAGGACTGGAGACCGACCTCCTGGCTTGCTTTCTGGAAGCTGCGGGCACCATGGTTTGATTCAGTCGGAGGGAGGGCGAGGAGGCGGCCAGAGAAGCCAGAGGTTAGAAGGAAACCCAGCAACTGCACAGCACAGAGGCCCCTTTGGCGATGCCGTCCTGCTGGGAATGGCAGCGGGTGGGGGGGGTGGCTTCCCAGGCCGCCCTCCCTCTTCCAGGGGCCTTCGGGCATCTCACCACTGGCTGCGTCATCTGGGAAGAGTCCTTGGTGGCGCCGGGCAGGGCCGTCCCCCTCCCCATGTGCGGCTCCTTCTGGGGCCGGTGTCCTTGGGGTCACGAGGGCTACTGCACTCGGGGCTTTGGTAACTGACAGCTTTGCGCCTGGCCCTGTCAGGGCACGGGAGTCCCCCTACCCCATCCCCACTCTGCACCGGCTCAGGGGCGGCGGCCTGTGGGTGGAGGCCTGAGCCGGGCGGGGGCAGCTCTCCTCTAGCCTGCAGCGTGGACGCGTGTGAGCACCTGCGTTTATCGGGCGCTGAGGGATGCAGCCTGGGATCCCACCAGAAGCTTACCCCCTCCTGGGCTTTGTTCTCCAAGCCCCGGGGTTCCGACACGGTGCTTACTCACAGGTGGGGCGTGTTTCTAGCTGCCGCCGAGGGACGTGGAGAGAAGGGACAGGGGTCCTGGCCTTGAACTTCCCCAGGGAGTGAGCGCGTGCAGTGAACCAAGCCAAAGGTGGCCATGTCCCCGTATGGCTTTAACCAGAGTGGTAGTAAAAAGAAGGGGACATTTCCGTTTTCCAGGGGCAGGAGGAGGTGTCTGTGTCCTGGGTGTGGGGAGTAAGGTTGTCCCCTTCTGATGCCAGCTTCGAGCTTTTCTAGATGTCTCTCAGGGGCCTGCTGTGCCCTGACGTCCCGAGATTTCCCTGCTGCCTTGAGGCGTGGCTGTGAGTCCCAGTGGCTGGTTTCAAGCCAACTGTCTCATGGTGTTTCATCCTTTTGAAGGCAAGTTTGGACTCCATCCCTGTCCAGCCCCGCAGAATGGGTGTCTGGCTTATGCCACCAGCTGTGATGCCCCCTGGTGAGTTTCAGGAAAGCCTCGCCCTGGGCAGCCACTGAGGCAGGGGGATGGTGAGGCTTCAGGCAGGGCTGGAGGGCAGAAGGGGCCATCTGTCATGTCATTCCCCCTCCAGGACTCACGCCCCACCAGCTTCTCTCAGCCCACTGGGGCCCCCTTGGGACTCTAAGCCAGATGGTCTGAAAGGTGGTCACTCTTGGTGGCCTTGGGAGAAGCGATTTTAAGAAGCAATGATGGAGGACTTCCCTGGTGGCGCAGTGGTTGAGAGTCCACCTGCCGATGCAGGGGACGCGGGTTCTTGCCCCGGTCCGGGAGGATCCCACGTGCCGTGGGGCGGCTGGGCCCGTGAGCCATGGCCGCTGAGCCTGCGCGTCCAGAGCCTGTGCTCCGCAACGGGAGAGGCCACGATGGTGAGAGGCCCGCGTACCGCAAAAAAAAAAAAAAAAAAAGCAACGATGGAAAATGCACAGCTGGTTTGGGCTCTGGAAGATGCAGCTCCGACATCTGCCACGAAAACCTGTGACTGCTCCCAGCCTCAGGCTCCGGCGGTGAATGGGGGGGTGTTCACAACCTATGGGGCCTGGATTTTAGGACAGGAAGCAGCGCTAGCCCCAAGCGCCGGCACAGCTTCACTTCTACGAAAGGGAAGAGGCAGCTCACTGAGTCAGAGCCCGTCCAGCACGCCCATCTTCGGCTCTTTAAAAGCCTGCGGCCCCGCCAGCCAGAAACCCCCAGACTCCAGCCTCCCTGTGGTTCCCACAGGTCACCTGGTTAGACGTGCCAAGCGCTGAGGAATTTCTCCATTTGGAACCCACCTTGCATTTTCCCACCTGGAAGATCCCTTTATGTGATTTTGAAACTTAAAATTCTCATGCGATAACAACTGTTAACTAAGCAATGAGAAACTCCTGGCCTGAGAGCCCAACACTGGAGGCCTCTGGCTGGGCGACCGCTCTGCTTGGGGTTGGGGCAGACGGCACGGGGCGGGGAAGGCGGCCTTCTTCCCCCTAAGCAGCTAATGGCAATCACTTTGCCCATCTACCTACCTATCTACCTCTCCCTCCCTTCCTTCCATCTCTCATCTATCTTCTATTACCTAGCTATCATCTATTGATTCATCTCTATCTATCATGTATCCATCCATCCATCTATCATCCATCATCTGTCTTCTACCCATCATCTGTCTGCCTCTCTGTCTCCCCATCTATCTACCATCTTGCCCATCTTTGTATAAATCCTCACTATTTCAGTGAAATCCTCAGCCTTGCTTCCAGGAGACAGGGACCGTTCCTCATTACTCATTCGGTGCAGAGCTGGCAGGGGAACACGCACAAAAAGGCACTTAATGAACCCTTCTGGATGGTAAAAGCACTGAGGCCAAAAGGCGAAGCCACTAACAGGTTCTGAAGGGCAAAGCTGAGTGCCAGTGTGCCAGCAGGAACCAGGGCCAAGCATCTGTCTCTCCCGCATCCACCCGGGTGCGTCCTCTGCGGGCCCTCGGGGTCATCTTTTCTAAGCAGCCCCCTCCTCCCAGTGGACTGGGGTTTTGGGACTTCATCCATCTGGTTGAGCCTAACTGCTTTTAAACTTTAAACTCAGCCCAAACGTGAACAAAGCCACCCCCGCCATCCACACCTGCTGCCACCCTTCTTCCCTCTTTTCTTTTTTTGTGGTACGCGGGCCTCCCACCACTGCGGCCTCTCCCGCCGCGGAGCACAGGGTCCGGACGCGCAGGCTCAGTGGCCACGGCTCATGGGCCCAGCCGCTCCGCGGCACGTGGGATCTTCCCGGACCGGGGCACGAACCCGCGTCCCCTGCATCGGCAGGCGGACTCTCAACCACTGCGCCACCAGGGAAGCCCCCTTCCCTCTTTTCTTATGCTCTGAAATGTCAGGTGTAAGTGCAGGAAGGGGAGAGCTGTAGACAGTGGGCAACGGAGAGCAGGAGCCTGGCTCCCTCGCCACAGACTTGGAGACGGCGGCTCAACTCACAGAAAGACGGAGGCACCATCATAGATCAAGAGCTACAACACAGCCCGACACAAAGGCACGTGAGCCAATAGGCACTGAATGAGTGAGAGACGGGGTGGAAGGGAGTGACCGCTGGGCCAACGGACAGACACATGGCTGGCTGGCTGGCTGGCTGAGGTGATGGATAGACAGATGGATAAAGGTTAAATGCTGAATCTAACACATGGAGAGTTGTTTTCTGAGTAGAACCTATAAGAGTCGTGGATATTTGGGGCATCTTTTGTCCCAACACTGATTTTTCCTGCAAAAAGGGGCTCTCAGAGGTTAGAACGACAACACAACCCACAGTGTTGGCCAGTGGGACGACAGGAGCCTTATCAGTAACACGAAGCCCCCGCTGCACCCACCTGTCGTCCTTGTCCCTTCAGGGGGTGACCGGTGGCGGCTCCCATCCTTTCTGGGCTGTTCCGAGCTGCTCTCCCGACTCTCACCACTGGGGGCGCTGCTGCCGCCTACGGGCGGGGCGCCCCCGCCGTCGGCATCCTGGCTGTTGCCAGCGCCGGGCTGGCCGGCGGCATCGCAGTCCTTCCGCACCCTGTGAGAGGGAGAAACGCTTCAAGGGTCTCACCAAAACATTTCTGATTGTCCCAAACGCCCCATCACATTCGTGTCCAAATCAGGGTGGCAGACCGGACTCTACAGGTGAGCAGCACACCTGGGACATCGGTGGAGAGAGGGGCTTCCGTTCCCCAAACCTCAGAGTCTGATAAACGAATACACCACGCCCGGATGAAGAAGCCGCAGGTCCCACCAGCCACAGGAACCCTCAGCTCTGGGGCCTGACATGGAGCTCTGCCAGATTCAGACAGAACATCTTAGAATTCGTTCCAACTCACCAGGGACACCGTTACAACGGGGTGAGAAGACTTAACGGGATGAGAGATGAGTGCCGGGTGGGAGGAGGGATTTCAAGCCCCGTTCTTTGAGACAGATGTGTAACAGCCACTCCCAAAGACCCATGACCTCGGCAGTACCGCAAGGACTCAAGCCCAAGTCTCAGCCCGTGGATGCAAGGGGGAGGGAGACGGACTCATCTGATGAAACAAAGGATGCGCTGCGGCGCACTTGGGCACGGCAGTTTTCATCTCAGGAGGAAAGAGCCATGGACAGTGACATTCCAACCAGAAGCCCTGGAGTCGCAGCCCCGCCCCATCCAGCATCCGGGTAAATAATGGCCTTTGTTGTCAAGACCCACCTTAACCACTTGGCTCGGAACCACGCCCTGACGCTGTCCAAGGTGATGGGTCCGCTCCAGACGTTCTTCAGCTGCCTGTGGGTCCCTAGGTAGGAGGTGGTGAGCGGGGAGACATACATGGGGTAGCCCAGGGGCTGGTCGCAGGAGGAACTGATCAGGTTCCGGAGGACCTGCTTGTGGTTCTGAATGCTGCCGCGCTCGGGATTGCAGTTGCGGAGGAAGATGAGCTCTTGCTGCTGCCCCGCCCAAAGGCCACGGACACACTCTCTGTTCACCTGCAGGGCGGGGAAGACGCGGAGAGAAAAGCAGATGGCGGGGGCCGCCAGCATGTTGGTTCTGGGTCTGAGTACCTGGGACCGCAATACTTTGGCCTGAAGCTTTCATAGTCAAGCCCGAATGGCAGCCCCGTAAGGTGGATGTGATGCCACTTTCACGGGGCCACAGAGATCAAATTAAAAGGAAGGAAGGCTTTGTTTCAGCGCGGTGGTTTGAAGCTATAGGAAGAAGAGAATCTCTGGGAAGGGAGTTCTCGGGTTCAGGAACAGGTTATGAGAGGAAGGTCTGGAATTTTAGAGAACTGTAAAGTCTTTAAGAATAAGCTAGGGGCTTCCCTGGCGGCACAGTGGTTAAGAATCCGCCTGCCAGTGCAGGGGACGCGGGTTCGAGCCCTGGTCCGGGAAGATCCCACATGCCGTGGAGCAACTAAGCCCGTGCGCCACAACTATTGAGCCTGCTCTCTAGAGCCCACGAGCCACAACTACTGAGCCCACGTGCCACAATTACTGAAGTCCACGTGCCTAGAGCCCATGCTCCGCAACAAGAGAATGAGAAGCCTGTGCACCGCAACGAAGAGTAGCCCCCGCTCGCCGCAGCTAGAGAAAGCCTGCGTGGAACAAAGACCCAATGCAGCCAAAAATAAATAAATTAATTAATTAAAAAAAAAGAATAAGCTAGATCCTGACCCTCAGCGACATGTGTGTCTAGCCTACCAGGACTTCTTGCCAAAGCTGTCACCTGGGCACCGGCTCTCTGGGTGGGAAAGGGCCCTGGAGGAGATGCACCGCCTGCCCCGGGGGTGCCCTGCATGCTGGGCAATGCTGCCCCCCCAACCCTGGGACCGTGGGTCTAGACGGAGGACGCTGGCCCAGGGCGAGGGCATCGGTGCCAATCCATCCTATTTCTTCTCACATTCCCCCCAGCTGGGAGGATGGGCCCCGTACCTTGATCACCTTGAAGCTCAGGAAGCTCCTGTGCAGCATGATGACCTTGTACTCGTCCGTGCCCTCGTCTACCACGTGCCGCAGGGTCAGCAGCTCCTCCTTGTTGGCCAGCACGGCGCCCCTCCAGGCCGGGTCGCCCTCATGGCAGATGACCACTTTCTTCTCAAAGGACTGTATGGCCTCGTAGAGGACCACGGGGTCCTCGTACTCGTCGGGGCAAGTGAACTGGTCCTGGGGAAGGAAGTCCATCTTTGGGTCAGGAGGACCAGAGAGCTGGCCCCGGGTGGGTGCAAGGCCAAGCCCACCTGCACGTCTCACAGTGGCCCTGAGTGGATGGAGGACACCTTGCCAACCCAGCACCCTTGGCCTCGGGGCTGTGCTAGGCAAGGAGCGTGTGGCTTAGGTGCCTATGACTTTTTGAGACAGCGTGGGCACTTCTGATGTCATTTTCTCTGGCCAAGTCCCCTCTTCCATCCTAGTGGGAGATCGCCACCTCCTAGGGGTCTTGAGGACACACTGTCACGGACACCGTCAAGAATATGCGATGCCTCAACGCTTAGTTACTAAATCAGAAGCCCACTCATCAATGTCATGCCGAGGAAGGGGACTGCGTTTTTGAAAGGTCATTTTTTCCCCTGATGTTTCAGGCTTACACTTTTTTTAAAAAAAGGAATGTTTACCTGATGCAGCTTCAGGGACATCCTGAGAGCTGGGGCAACAACTTTGTGCAGCAGGTCGATGTCTGCAAACACCCACTCATCCTGGGCTGTTATTCTGAAGTCACCTTTGAAGAGGGTGTGGAGGCCGTACAGGAAAGAATCCAGGCTGCGAAACAAAGTCGAGTTTGTCCGTTCATACGGAGCAAAGGTGTTCAGGCTCCTGTCACCCTGAGCTGGCCTGAGTTTCCCTTGTGTCACCTCAGGAAGGATTTTACTGTCTTTAGGCTGATCCAGCAGAGGTCCCAGCGAACACCTGACACTGCAGGCCGTATTCGGACCCTCGTGACAACTGCTGTAACGGTCACCTTCAGGGATAGCCCCTGATGCTCTGGGTCCCTGAGTGTGATGGTGGAGGTCCTGGTCAAAGCTGGCCTGCTATGTCCACAGGCAGAGTGAGTGCTGAGACACGGGGCCGTCTGGTCCAGGAGCCCTGGGGCCTCCACTTCTTGGGAGGGAGGCAGGGAGGCCAGGGCAAGAACCCAGGCCCTTCCACTGGTCGTCTCTGTGTTTCTGGATAGCGCTTTCGGACTATGTCACTCATAATAAAAATTGGATTCTCCCACCATATGGAGAGAAAATGACACCAAATCCAATCTCAAACTGGCCATTTAGATTCTCAGAGAACCTCCAGCTCCCAATCCCACCTTTTTTTTAATGACTAGAGGATGAGGCACGATAGAGGGGATTAAAATGAATGACGGAAGGATTTCTCGGGCTGTCCAGGTTTTTATGTTTCTAGGCTTTTGGGCTTTGTTTCCATTTCCTGCATGTAATTAAGCATCGCCTGGGTGGAGAGCAGAGAGGTGCCCGAGGGACATCTTTCACGGTCTGGGTCCTTTACCTTTTGGGTCAACGCAGGGAGTGGGTCTGGGAAAGCGACTCACCCTGTATTATGAGGAGGGAAAGAATGGTTCTTCCCTCATTCGTCGCCTCGAGTTCCAGTGATACACTCAGTCCCAGCGTCCTCTAAACACCCTGGCCTCTGACATCCCTGAGCGGGAGTGTGGGCAGCTGTACGAGAAACAGCATCCCCGACGGGGTTGAACTGGGACAGAACGAGTGTGCGGAAGACACGCTCCGAGGATGGAACTGAGAAGGATCTAATGAGCTGGCTCGCCCAGCAAGACTTTGGATCCCACGCAGCACGCCAGACCCACACGTCAGGGAAATAGCTCCACTGTTGGCTGCTGGAGCACGTCGTTGCGAAACACCCCAGCATCATCAACCTCCTTCCAGAACTCCCTTGAGAGGGATGCCGGGGCTTGGAGTCAGAGCAGGCCGTGGGAAACGGGAGCAGCCAGGGTCTAGGCAGGTCAGGTGGGGCAGATGCTGTGGCCTCGAGGAGCCCAGAACCTTCCAGAAAGAGTCCAGGAGGCAGCCCTCCTGAACAGGCTCCCCCGACACAGAACAGAGACTTCCTGGAGCTGCCTGCGGTCCTGGGAGGGGAGGGGTGGACCGCAGAGCCAGGCTGGAGCAGTGCAGATGCAGGGAGGGAAGCTTTGAAACGGTGCTAACTGCTGTCACTGAAAATGGTCCAAAATGCCCCTGTCATCAGATAGGGGTGAAGTCCTGAAAAGAGGGGGTTAAACGTGGGTGGGTTTTTTTTCTGGAAAGGATTAGAAGCATGCCTCGCTGCTTGCACACAGGCGCAGAGAAATCACTCCTCTTGAGGTGGGGCTGGGGACGGTGGCAGAGGGAGATAGAGGGACCTGCGCAGATGCCCAGGGCGACATGGGCAGATGGAAGAGGAGGCCCGGAGAGTCAGCCCATCCTTTGCTCGGCGCCGTGTGAAAGCAGCCATAGGCCCGACTGCGCGGTCGGGAAAAGGCCCTTCCACGGGACCGCCCTGAGTGAGTGTGAGCCCACCCCAGGGCCCCAACGGTAGATGCTTTACCGGCCCTTTCTATTTTCAGAGGAAAATGACACTTCGTGACGCTTACTGCCGTTCCATTAAAATGAGCCTCAGTGCACAAATGAACGTATCTATGACACAGAAACAGAATCACAGGCACAGAGAACAGACCGCTGGTGGCCAAGGGGGAGTGGGAGGAGGAGGGAAGGACTGGGAGTCTGGGATTAGCAGATGCAAACTATTATCTATAGGATGCATAAACAACAAGGTCCTACTGTAGAGCACAGGGAACTCTATTCAGTATCCTGTGATAAACCATCACGGAAAAGAATATGAAAAAGGATGTATATGTGTGCATAACTGAGTCACTTTGCTGTACAGCAGAAATGAACACAACATTGGAAATCAACTACATTTCAATTTAAAAAACAAGTTTTTTTTAATGAGTCTCCATGTAGAAAACAAAGCCTCGGGTAGAATTCCACTAGATGGATGGCATTACCCCCAGCACCTTAAAGGTACAGGCATCCTCAAAGTGAGGGTGTCTCATTACCTGCCTTTTAATCTCGGGAGGATGAGGAGGAGGAAAGCAGAGATGTGACGAGCTGGGAGGCTTTGGCGGGGAGAGCACAGGTCTCCAGGTTGCCTGCAGCACATTGCTGACTTGGAGCACCATCGGGCTTGGTCTTGTTAAAACTCTACTGAGAGATGACAGGCTCCCACCCCCAGGCCAACAGCTGGAGCGGGGAAACAGGGTTACATCTGAGTCGATCAAGGTTGGCCTTCGTGGGGACCAGAACAGCCACCGCCCGGCCCCCAGCGCTGCCTTTATTTACTAAGTTTCTAGCACGTGTGCAGTGCCATGTAAGGCCGGGCTTATCTCGGTGCTGCGGTCTGGCTCTCTACCTGTGGATGTAGAGACTGTCCCTGCGCTGAGGACTGCTTGGCGACAAACTCTATAAAGGGCCTTCTGTACCTCTTCTGCTGCACTCAACCCACGTTCCACGGAGTCAGGACTTGAATCATACGTCGCCTTCATAACTGTGTGTGCACGTGTGTATGTGTGTGTGTGTGTGTGTACACGAGCACGGGTGCACATCTGTGTGTGCGTGTGCATGTGTGTGTGCGCGCATGTACATAGGTGCACATTTGTGTGTGTGCATGAGCATGGGTGCACGTTTGTGTGTACATGTGTGTACATGTGTGCATTTACATGGGTACACGCGTGTGTGCTCATGCGTGTGTTGGAAAGGATGATCCAGCCTCCACCTCAGAGTGACTCTCCACCCCCAGCAGACACCAACGACCACCAAGCCGGGTCTTCGCGACACTCTGCTTGTACCGCCTCCTATTCTTTCTGGTTCTGACCCCGCTTCCTGTTCTACGATGACATAACCCCTGGTGCTGCACAGATGAGAGGCTGGAGCCACCAGTACTGGAGCACAGTCACTCATAGCCTTCGTGGAAATGGCCACGTTCCAGCTGGAGGCTCCGGCTGTTGCCTGCAGTGCCAGCGGAAACTCCAGCCCCAGGTTAGCCTAAGGCTCATGCTTTAACGGGTCCCGCCCAGTTCAGCATTCTCACCCATCACCTTTCACGGCAACGACAGCTTGAGGACGGCCAGTTGAAGCAAAGGTTGTTTTCACTCCTTGTATCGCATCTTTCTTTATCCACAGAGGAGTCCTCAGAGCTCTGTGCAGGCCAGATGCTCCTTAAGCCCCTCGAAGCCCTACTTTTGTTCAAAATCACTGACCAACTCAGCCCAGTTTTCACATGCACCCTCTCACTGGACATTTTGGCCCCCGGGGGACATCTGACAATATCTGGAGACATATTTTGGACATCACAGCCTAAGGGGGTGATGCTCCTGGCACCCAGTGGGTAGAGGCCAGGCAGCAACGTCCAGGACAGTCCCCCCCCAACAAAGAACCACACAGCCTAAAATGTGAATAGTGCCACTGCTGAGAAACCCTGCTCTCTAAGAAAAAGTAGCCTTCAAGATAGAGATTTTAAGTTTTGGACAATGCGTCATTACCTTGGGTGCAGCGCCAGTGAACCTGAGGATTCAGGTGGAAACAAGTCTAATGCTGGGGCCTGGGGCCTATATTCTGACTCAGCTGCTCGGGTGATCCTGAGGCGCCAGGGGTGATTCTGGGGACCAGAACACCCAGACATTTCAGGGAGCCTGGGCAGGCTGGGCAAGGCTGGTCCAGGGCAGGGTGCACGGTGTTAGCTGGGGGATGGAGAGGGACAGAAATGATGCCCACCAGCACCCGGCCAGCGACGTGGAAAGAGAGGGGAAAAAAGGCACCTGGGGACTTCCCTGGTGGTCCAGTGGGTAAGACTCTGTGCTCCCAGTGCCAGCGGCCCAGGTTCGATCCCTGGCTGGGGAACTAAGATCCCGCACGCCGCAACTAAGGCCTGGTGCAGCCATAACAAATAAGTAAATATTTTTAAAAGAAAAAGAAAAAAAGGCGCCTGCCAGCGCTTCTGTCCCTTGAGAAAGTCCCGCCAGATCCCTGCCCCTCTGGCAAGTGCCTTAAGATTAATCGATGTACAATCCAGGTGCCTTTCAATCCAGTGTGCTGGCGCTCGGAACAGGTGAGTTTGGGCACAAGCTCTTCAGAGCTGAGTCTTGGTTTCCCACAGCCCTCGGGCTCTCCTGGACGTGAGCCCCACTGGTTTCAAAGCCAGATTTTATGGGGCTTGTTTTTCTGCTTCAGGTCCCCCAGCTGGGGAGCCCAATGTGGGCCTCCGACCCCTCGCTCCTCAGGGGGGACCCCGTCGGTGGTGACTTCCCTCCCACTTGTGGGTCGTCATACTGGAGGTGCAGGTTCTGACTGGACCGTGTCTCCGCCCCTCCTACCCTTCTCGATCTGGCCTTTTCTGATATCCTTAGTTGCAGAAAATCTGTCCTGCTAGTCTTCTCAGGGATCGTTGTTCTACGTGACGTGGTAGGTTTGGTGTGATTGTGAGAACAGGTGACCTCAGAATCTTCCTACACCACCATCTTGACCTGAGCTGGACGACTTGATTTTAATCTCTGGTTCAGGACCGTGCGTCGTGTTTACTTTATTTCTCTTCTAGATCCTGATTTCTGAGTTTCCTACCCCAGTCTATCAGGCAGACCTCAGTCTTGTCTGCAAGAGGATTCACTATGACGTCTGGCCCTAGTTTGGCATCTCGTCTCCAGTAGAAGGTCGGCAGGGAAACTGAGATTATGTCCGGGATTCTTGAAGAACGCGATTTTCCTCAGTCCGCTGTGGGTGAGAGCAGTGTGGACATGGTAGATGTGACCCCAGACTAGGACAGTGACCCCCTGCCACAAGGTCATCTGTAAGGGCTCTCAGCCTCCAGCACAGGACATCTAGGGCTGGACTCTTTGTCATTTTTCAAGCTTACATTTATCTTGACATGTTCTATTCTCTTAGAAGCCTCGTTACTCCAAGAGTCAGTAAAATTTCTCTTCAAGCAAACATGTTGCTGCTGTGGATACAGCCACCTTCTCACCTTTTATCTCTATAAATGGACCATCAGCTAGGATCCACTCATCACCTCTCATGTACCTGAAGACAGTCACCAAGCCATCTTTTAGCCCCTGTGGTCAGTGAAACTATCTTGATTTCCTCCTAAACATGCCTTTATATTTGTGTGCTCTTGTTCAGCAGGAGACACAGTTCTACGAAGGGGATAGGCCCCAAACTCCAAATTAAAACCATCATCAGGGTTTGCTTGTCACAACCCTATTAACTCATCCTATCTCCGTAACATATGGACATCTTATCTGAAGACATTGTACATACCTGTACTCCTTTGCTCCCTTGCGTTCAGCTTATCATGTAAGCTGATTCTCAATTTGCTCATCCTCTCTAACTTTTCATGCGTGTATTTTTCTTCCTTGAGGATAGCCTATCAAAGCTATGTCACTGCTGTGAAGACAAAATATTTCCCCAAGAAACCCATCAAATGAAGCAGAGCTTGTGACTTACGCTAGGCTGCTATATAAGACTTATCTGTGGAGTAAGGGTTCAAAAATCATCTGTTAGTCTTTAATACTAAATATGTGAGAATGACTTGTTAGGTCTCAGAAAGTATACTTAAGGGCATACTCCTGAGTTAAAATTATACGAGGATAAAGCGCATGTGCGCACACGCGCACACGCACACGCACGCGCGCACACGCACACGCACGCACGCGCACACACACACACACAGATCATAAGCCACTCCTACTTTGAACATGAATAAAATATTAGCAAAGTGAATCCATCATTGCATAGATAGAATGTATCGTGACCAAGAAGAGCTTATCTCAGAATTGTAAGGATGTTTTAATGAAGAAATCTATTCATATACCCTAGTACGTTAATAGATTTAAGAAGAATTTCATCTGAATGTGAGCCCTCAAACTTTGAAAGAATTCCACATTGTTTCCTGATGAAAGCTTTAGCAATCTAGGAAGAGGAGGACACTCCTGACGATGAAAATGGTCTAACAGAATCCTAAAACAAACCTTATTTTTTAACGCTGAAATACGACACTTGTTTCCCATTAATGTCTGGATTAACGTGAGGATGCTGTGTTAGACCGAACAATGGCCCCCAACATGTCCATGTCCTAATCTCTGGAACCCGTGGTTCTGTTACCTTACAGGGCACAAGGAATTTTGCAGATGTGATTAAATTGAGCATTTTGAGATGCGGAGATTTTCCTGGATTATCTGGGAGGGTCCAGATAATAAGATAAGCAAAAGGATCCTCATAAGTAAAAGAAGGAAGTGGGTGAGGTAGAGTTTGTCAGAGAGAGATTGGAAAAGGCTACACGTTTGGCTGGGAAGATGGAGGAAGGGGTCGCTGCGACGCAGGCGGCCTCTAGAACAGGGGATGGATTCTCCCCTCAGAGCCTCCAGAAGGAATGCAGACACCTTGATTTTAGCCTAGTGAAACCCGTTTTCTACTTTTGATCTCCAGAGCTGTAAGACAGCTAATGTATGCTGCTGTAAGCCACCGACTTTGTGGTAAGTTGTTATAGCAGCAACTGGAAACTAACACAGACGCCCACCTCCAACTGGAGGTCAGAGCCAACGGAACAGGAAAAAGAACTGAGGTAGAAATACAGGAAAGAAAAAGGCAAAACTGTCATTGTTTGCAGATATGTCTTTTCAGCAGAAAATCAAATAGAACTAATTGAAATAATGTTTATAACAGAGTTCAGTAGAGGTGCCCAGGATGAAATCGGTATAAAAAACTAAATACAGTAAGTCCCCTACATACATACGAGTTCCATTACAAGAGCACATTCGTTAAGTCCAAGTTGTTCGTAAGCCCAACAAATTAGCCTAGGTACCCAACTAACACAATCGGCTATATAGTACTGTACTGTAATCGGTTTATAATACTTTCCACATAAATAATACATAAAAAACAAACACAGTAAAGTACACAAAAGCACAACCACTTGCAGAGGATGCACGCGTGTAACAATGTACGCCAGACACGGGAACTAACTTACATGACTGGGCATGCAAACGCATGTTCGCATCTTTGAAAGTTTGAAACTTGAAGGTTCGTATGTAGGGGACTTACTGTAACCTTCCTGTATACCAGCAGTAGCCAATTAGAAAAGGTGACAGGAAAAAAAGGATCTTATTCATGATCACAATAAAACTATAAAATACCTAGAGACAATTCCATTAGGGATTACAAATCTCCCAAAAAATGATAAACTATTATGGAAAGACATTTAAAAAACGGAATGATTACAAAGATACACCATATTATTGACTGATGTCCGTTCTTTCCCCAAATTAATCTGTGAATTTAATATATTCTAAATCAAAATTCCAAATGAGGTTTTTTATAAGATATGAGTCTAAATTTCACCTGAGGAGAAAATGAGGAGTAGCAGGCCCACCATAAAAACAAGTGCACCTTGAAATACGGTACAGGACTGCTCAGTGAAGTGACTCAGTCCCAGATAATCAAATCTTTCCCTAGACTAGCAAGAGTATCATTCCCAGATTTATCTCATCGCTATGTTTGCAACAAGCAGAGCCGACTTGGAGTATGAGAAGCTGTTTGAAACAAAAAAAAAATCCCATCAAAGCAAGGCTGACCAAAGCAGCTGCTAGGCACGGTGCTTATTCAAGGAAAAAATAAATAAAACAGACCAAGTTAGATACAGCTGGATCAGGAATATTGGAACAAGTAACACAAAGAACAAGATGGAAGAAATCTGAAAATATGTTGTACGGGAATGGAAAGAGTGAAATCGTTGAAGCATTTTTTTGCAGTTTGTAAAGAAAATTTGAAATTTATTAAAAAAAGAAAAAAGAAAAACCTTCTCATTGATCCAACAAAAGATCATGTGCTTGGATGCTGTGAATATCTGACGACTCATTTTGTGATGTGGAGTCCAGAATCTTCTGAGGCCCTTCTCAAAGAGTATTCCCTATGTACAGATTATAGGGGACTGTTTTACAAAGCCCACGAAGGAGGCTTCTGCTAGACTTTCAATCATCAGATTCAGTCCCAGATGACCACAGAGGGAACTGCCTGGGTCTAGTATGAGGCTGAGTCAGGTAGGAGGGAAGAGAGGGGCTAGAAGCAGGTCAGCTCCTCCCCGGAGTATTTCCTAGAACACAGATCAACACAATACTTTAACTGGTGAGCATTTCTCATCTATGAAGAAAATCATAAAGTTCTGGGATGTGGGTGTTGAAAGACTAGCTGTCACGAATTCCAACCACCTTGGTTCTCACCTTTTCCTCTTAGTGACTCAAGGCTATAGCCTCCAGAGGGGGATGGAGGGACTGCCAACCACATCACGTCACCCCTTACCAATGCACACACGTCACGGAGGACGCCTGTCCAGGGCTCGCCAACAGGAATGACTCAGAGCCATCCCCTGCAGGAAGGGCATTCGGAAACACCTTTGACAAGTCTCCCTGGACTTGTTCACCCAAAGGCCAGGCACTGTGACGGCTGTTAAACAAGCACACATGTGGCTTTTGCCCTTAAGCAGCCTGTCATCCCACCTAATAACCCCCACACACACTCAAGGAGGGTATCAGAAGGACCGCTTTGCAGAGCACCGGATCAACGATACAACACAGACATCTTGAAGGAAGTCCAAGTGAAGGAGAAACCACTACCTAGAAGCTCTTTCTTTTTCAGCTCCCTGGGTCTGTATGATTCTCAGCCTCGGCTGCACGTCGATGCACCCGGGGAGCCCTAAAAATGTCCCGACGCGTGGTCCACCCGCAGGGCCCGGGATGTAATCGCTCTGTCCTGGGCTAAGGCCTGGGCATCGGGATATGTACAAGCCCCTCGGGAGATTTTCATGTGCGCCAATCAAGAGGCCTCTGACGGACAGGCAGAATCTGGAACATCTGGTGCACAGCGCTAACTACCAAAGGGGCAGCGTGTGACACGGCCACCAGCCGGGGCCATGAGCAGGTGACTGTGAAATTCACAAGGGCGGTTTCCCTGGAGAAGGAGGAGGTCGGGGCAAAGAGCACAGCTCCATCTGCGATGCCAGTTCAGGGGCTTGTGTGTGAAGGCAAGACCTCAGGGACCGAGGGTGAAGGAGGGTGGAAGGGGCCAGGAGAGAGTTTAAGGCTAAACACAAAATTGTTTTGTTCTTTAAGAAGAGAGACTTGCAGAAAGAGAGTTTGAAACAAAACAGGAGAAGCAGTATCCAGTCATCAAAGCCCCAGGGAGTCAGGGTGGGGCAGAGGCTGGCGTTAAAGCACAGAAGTGACAATTTTCTTTTGTGAAGAAAAACGGGGGAAGGGAACTAACGTTCTTTTGAGCATTAATTCCGCTAAATACCAGGCTAGGCGCTTTGCATGCATGATTTCATTTAATCTTCCCAGAAAATTTGCAAGGAACCTTGTAACATAGAACAACGCCCTAGACCCAGAATTCTGGGGTTTTGACTGTTCTGTGTTACGGCTGTTTCCACATCTAATTCTCCAGATCACTGTGGTTAAAAAGTCTTCTCAGAGGCCCAACGTGATTTATTAGGGAGAAAACACTCCGGAAGAAGTAGGAGCAGTCTACTTTAAAATAAAGAAAACGATGGACAAAAATCTGTCCAACGTATAAAATGCCAACTGGTGTCTGTGACAACTGCTTCCCCAGGTACCTGAGGGCCATGTTGTGAGCCGCAGTCCCCAGAGCTCTCCTGCCCAGGATGCAGAGTGCGAACGACAAAGTCACCAGAGGAGAGTCCTCGTCACTGTCCAGGGGCTTCGAGGGCTGGAAGAACAAGGATGTTAATTCAGCTTTCACGTGGGTTCTGGACCAACAGACAACTATAAATGCAGAGGCTTTCCCTGTGTCACCCACGGTGGTCACCCGGGCCCCATTAAAGTGACCTGACAGATGGGAAACTCTGCTTCCTGAGTTTCTCTTGAGGTTGGACGTGGAAAAAAAATTTAAATGGGGGGCTTCCCTGGTGGCGCAGTGGTTGAGAGTCCGCCTGCCGATGCGGGGGATGCAGGTTCGTGCCCCGGTCCGGGAAGATCCCACATGCCGCGGAGCGGCTGGGCCCATGAGCCATGGCCGCTGAGCCTGCGCGTCTGGAGCCTGTGCTTCGCAGCGGGATAGGCCGCAACAGTGAGAGGCCCGCGTACCGCAAAAAAAAAAAAAAAAAGAAAAGAAAAAGAAAAATTTAAATGGGGAAACTACCTTAGGGAAGTAAAGGGACTAACACGAGGCTGGCTGGACTGTTTCCCTGGAATTGTGCATATGGTACCTCGAGGTCAGGAAGATGGTGAGAGCTTGCAGTCAAATGAACCGCCACCTGACCCTGTGCAACGCCCACCTTAACCCTGTGCAACGCCCACCTTAACACTGTCCAAGCCCATCTTAACCCTATTCAATGCCCACCTTAACCCTATTCAACGCCCACTTTAACCCTATTCAACGCCCACCTTAACCCTATTCAACGCCCATCTTAACCCTATTCAATGCCCACCTTAACCCTATTCAACGCCCACCTTAACCCTATTCAACGCCCACCTTAACCCTATTCAACGCCCACCTTAACCCTATTCAACGCCCATCTTAACCCTGTCCAATGACCACCTTAACCGTGTCCAATGCAGGGCACAGGCACACCAGCAGGGAGAGAAGTATGGGAATCAAGTGCAAATGAGGGTTTTCTGTTGCCTCGACAACAAGAAGCCCATGAGCTGACCATAACTCCAACAATTAAATGAAGGGCGTCATCCATAGCTTAAAAAGAGGGGCATGGGGAGATGCAGAAGGAATTTAAACTTAAAGTCTCTTTTGCAAGAAAAGAGAAATAATTTCATTTTTATGAGCCAGCTGAGCAAAGAGGAGTGCCGCCATTGTGGGGATAGCCAGGAAAATCAGTAGATTCTTTGACCATTTCAGCCACCAGGAGAGGCTCAGCGTGGGTTAGGATCTCAGCACACATTCTTCTGGCTGCACCTGGAGGAAGCAGACTCTGCCGCCTACTCTTTCTCCCACCTGTTTTCCATCACTCATGCAAAGGTCAAGGACCTGGGCTAGTGTCATCATTTGGCTTACCCTCTACAGGTCACACGACACACCCCATCAGCTGCTGAGAAGGCCATTTCAACTGGATCTACCACTTCCTTCAAAAACACATTGCGAGAAGCTTGCCAAATCCAGAGAAGCAGAGGTGACCGACCCCCTCCACTTGCCTACCTCCCCTTTCTCCTCCTTGTCTGCTTCCTTGTCTTCCTTTTCTAAGATGTCATTGGCCTTGGTTTCATTTCTAAGAGGCTGCTTTCATCCCCAGAAGTGTCCTCAGCACGTGAGCAACGATGCGCGCACGCACACACACACGAACCTACGGGAGTAGCTTGGACTGTCTGATTGCTAAACAGAGTGTGCTGGTCCACGATTCAACACGTTCGGCAAATCCTCCGCATTTCAGCACCGATATACTCGGTACGGAAATCTCAAAAAGTAGCTCTAAACAAAGAATTGTCCAGAGTTTTAAAACCGTGAAGGAGGCTTAACACTGCACTGACGCTGAACACAGTAAAGAGGAAAACGTACCTTCAAGGCCCCTTCACTGGACACGTGGTATATGAATTCTTCCATTTCATTTTGCTTAATTGTTAAACAAACATTTATCCAAATACTAGCGTCCTGGGACTTCCCTGGTGGCGCAGTGGTTAAGAATCCACCTGCCAATGCAGGGGACACGGGTTCAAGCCCTGGTCCGGGAAGATCCCACATGTCGCGGAACAACTAAGCCCGTGCGCCACAACTACTGAGCCTGCGCTCTAGAGCCCATGTGCCACAACTAGTGAGCCTGTGTGCCACAACTACTGAAGCCTGCGCACCTAGAGCCCATGCTCCACAAGAGAGGCCACCGCAATGAGAAGCCTGTGCACTGCAACAAAGAGTAGCCCCCGCTCGCCAAAACTAGAGAAAGCCCACACGCAGCAACGAAGACCCAATGCAGCCAAAAATAAATAAAATAAATAAATTTATATATATTAAAAAAAGCAAATACTAGTATCCTTCCTTGCCTCTATTTCATTATAGTCTATAGTATAAGAAAGAGATTATTAGAGAAATGCAAATTTAAACTACAGTGAGGTATCACCTCACACCAGTTAGAATGGGCATCATCAGAAAATCTACAAACAACAAATGCTGGAGAGGGTGTGGAGAAAAGGGAACCCTCTTTCATTGTTGGTGGGAATGTAAATTGATACAGCCACTATGGAAAAGAGTATGGAGGTTCCTTAAAGAACTAAAAATAGAACTACCATATGACCCAGCAATCCCACTACTGGGCATATACCCAGAGAAAACCATAATTCAAAAAGACACATGCACCCCAATGTTCATTGCAGCACTATTTACAATAACCAGGACATGGAAGCAACCTAAATGCCTATCGACAGACGAATGGATAAAGAAGATGTGGCACATATATACAATGGAATATTACTCAGCCATAAAAAGGAACGAAATTGGGTCATTTGTAGAGACGTGGATGAATCTAGAGACTGTCATACACAGTGAAGTAAATCAGAAAGAGAAAAACAAATATCGTATATTAACGCATATATGTGGACTCTAGAAAAATGGTACAGATGAACCCGTTTGCAGGGCAGAAATTGAGACACAGATGTAGAGAACAAACGTATGGACACCAAGGGGGGAAAGCGGCAGCGGGAGGTGGTGGGATGAACTGGGAGACTGGGATTAACATGTATGCACTAATATGTATACAATGGATAACTAATAAGAACCTGCCGTGTAAAAAATAAATTAAATTAAACTTTAAAAAAAGAAAAGAAAGAGATGGTCTTTACATGGCTCCTTCCTTTTTAAACTCACACTCGACTCCTCAGCCCCACCTCCCCTGCCTACCTCTTGCCTCTTCCGTGCACAGTACTGAATCCACTCCAGATACACGTTGCAGTAGCTGGCTCGAGTGATCCCCTGGAGACACGGGACATAGTCGTCATCGATGTTCATGTTGAACATTGCAAGGTCGCGCTCAATGTAATGCCACTTGGCAAAGGGCTGCAGGGACTTGAGAAGGGATTCGTTTTTGATCCAGGAAAACAGTTTGGGGGACGTCACCATATAGTATATTATACTCTGCCAAGAGAAAGCAAAATTTTGAGCCCTTATAGCCATTCCAAAGCCAGAAAGGCTTTTCCAACGATACTTCATAGAGTAAATCAACATCAGGGAGGTATGAGACATGAGATCCCCACAGGTGGTATCATTTGTTTTTCCTGCTAGACTTTCTTTTTTTTTTTTTTGCTGTACGGGGGCCTCTCACTGTTGTGGCCTCTCCCATTGCGGAGCAATGGCTCCGGACGCGCAGGCTCAGCGGCCATGGCTCACGGGCCCAGCCGCTCCACGGCACGTGGGATCCTCCCGGACCGGGGCACGAACCCGTGTCCCCCGCATCGGCAGGCGGACTCCTAACCACTGCGCCACCAGGGAAGCCCCCTGCTAGATTTAATGCACAGAACCCACTGGAGATGTTTTAAAATGTTCTCTCTTGAGAGTCAGTGGAGGGAAGAGGGACGTGAGAAGAGGAGCATGCTAGCAGAATGTACTAGAACAGAATCTCCTTGGTGTGAAAGAATGGCAGCCAGCGCCATCCTTCCTGAGAGACGCACACAAAAGCATCGTGGTTTCTTTAGGCTCCTGGAGGCCAGGCTGGGCTGATGCTGCTCGGAGAGATCAGGGCACGTCCTCCTCCAGGGCCTCAGCCAGAGTGTGTCATGAGCTAAGGCAACAAGGTACTTATGGAAAGTACTTAGGACGTAAAATTGTTCACACACACACGTATACATAATCCTGGGTACCCAGACAGTGGACATCTGTGATGTCTTCAAAAATAACCCATGTGTCCTCCTTCATCAGACATTCCACTTATGAATCCAAATGGGGAAAATGCCACCTTCGGGCTTTATGATTCTGAGTTACAGATTTATTGAAAGCCATCTCACAGTTTTTGAATGAGTTCATCCTTCAAGAAGGCTAGCATCCAGCCTGGAGAAGTAAACATGTGACAGAGAAAAAGAAAAATCCAAGTCTGCTGTGGACACATCAGGAACAGACGGTAGCATCTACGGACAAGTCCCTTGCAACCCCACTCCACTTGCGTTATCACAGGAAAAGGGAAGTGGCTGGTGCCACCAGGGCTGAGATGGGTCCGGGAACACAGCTCACATCCTGTATGCAAACGGAGAGTGACGGGAGAGGCAGGGGCGGCGTTTGATGCAAAGAAGGCAGTGGCTCATGCTCCCAGAGAATCCAACCCTTCACTGATGCCTTTTCCGATTATAAAAGGCATTCTGGCCAGGTGAGAAGACAGAAAGTAATGCACACGGGACGAACGTGAGCAGGGCTTAGGCGACGGAGGTGAGTGGGCAGAGGGGCTCTTTGCTAGGCAGCACCCCCCAGCTCTCCTTCTCTTCCTCCCTTTAGCTGGGACGGGAAATCCAGAGCACCAAGGTCAGAGGTTGCCGAGGCGCCTGATTTCAGGTTCCTGCAGGAGTCTGAATGCTGACCCGACAGACACAAGCGGTCTCTGGATTTGGGCAAAACCACGGCAAATGCCTGACTCAGCCTCTCTCTGCTGTTAGGACCGAGCGCAGCCTGCATGTTGGAGAAGGCTCATCTGTGGCTCATGATGTGTGGTCTTCCTTCTTTGGGGCATAATCTCTGTTAGGCTCCATCATTCACCTGACCCCCAAGCGGGGGAGCGGAAGCATGAAGTCCGCAGACAGCAAAATTCAGTAGCTCACATGTTTCCCCAACCTCTGCAGCTTTGCGTCCAAGCAGCACTGCTGGCCTTAGGAAACCCCTTCAGGGGAGGGAGGGAGGGAGAGAAGGAGGGAAGGAAAGAGGAAAGGAGGAAGAGGCCAGGGGAAGCTGAAAGCAGAGGGGCAAAAGACAGAGGCACTAATCACGGCCACTCTTCATCACTGTTTTGAGGGTGAGATCATGCATATGAAGCAGGTAGCACCTGGCCTGGCACATGGGACATGTGCAAAAATCATAACCATCTTCCTATCTTTGGCATCTATGACTTACCTACCCCGCAAGCTTGAGGCCCAGGGCGGGCAGCAGTAGCAGAGCTCAGGAGAGGTTTCGAGCAGGGCATTCGGAAAAGAGGAGACAGCTGAATCTCCCATGGTCACCAGAGTGCACATCTAATATTCAAATACGTAAATCAAGACTCTGGAGGGTGTTCTATTTTCTACCAGCTGGCGGGGTAACTTAAAGCTTCTATGAGGTAGACGGTCTAAGTGCTCGGTCCAAAGTCACGAGCCAAAGAGGAAACGTGACCGTGATCAAAGGCACGGCTTCTCAGCTGACAATTACAAAAGCAAGACAGAAATCTGGTCTGTCTAAACACCTGGCTCGAGCAAACATCTGGTCGAGTTTTTCCTCGATATGTCCTAATCACGTGTACCAGACAGAAATAACAAACAAAAATGGAAAGCTGAGCGCTAACCTTTTCACTCGTTTCTAGGGAGGAATGAAAATAACCCCTCCGCCGATGAAATCAGAATAGTTAACAAGGACTTTGAATCCCAGAGGCTCAAACTCCCTCCTCTAGTTCTGGCAAACTTGCAGCGCTGGCTTCTGAGTGGAACGCTTGGCTCTCCCTCGGAGTCAGTACCAACTCCTCTCACTGGGAGGAAACAGAACCACTCCAACTGGCTGCAAACCGTACCCCATTTCCCCTTTATTTAAGCAGAAATTCTGTCAATGAACGGTGTGAAATCCTTCAGAATCTGTCAGGATGAAACGGATCTCACACTAAGTCAAACTGCTAAGTCAGGATGGTGACACGAATTGACTGCATGGAACCTGATCCGTGTTGAAAGCAGGGCCTCTTCTGAATTAATTCACTATATCTGGCTCCTCTAGCAGGGATCCTCCTGGCCTCTCATTTTCATCGTAGATCAGCAATATTCTCCCAGACAGCGCATTCTAAGAGGGGGACCTGGCAGGCAGGCCCACATCCCTGGGTACTTTCCACCGTATCCTGCAGGGCAGGTGATAAGCGTATCTCCTTTCTAAGAGCTGTGCAGAAACAATGGTGGCTGGGAAAGCAGGCCCTCGCAGAAAGCTGATTTCTTGACGGCTAGAGGGTTTTAATCACTAATGAATGCAGGAGAGATGGACGAGGCACCAGGGAAGACCTCCAGTCGTCAGAAAGGAAATGATTTCAAATATATTCATAGAGGGTGGTGAGAACTGACCCAGTTTATTACAAGATAAAAAAAAAGAATCCTTTTGTGCAAAGGAATTATTCCAAGCTTTTCTTTCTGTCCAATAAAAATAATAAAAAGAATGAAACCAAACCCCTGAAACTTGAAGCAGTTCAGGGCTACAAAGGCAATTTCGTTCACTGAGTAGCCTAGGCCAAAGAAGAAAAAGAATTTTTTTTATTGGAGTCTAATTGCTTTACAATGTTGCATTAGTTTCTGCTGTACAACGAAGTGAATCGGCTGTATGTAAACGTATATCCCTTCCCTCCCACCACCCCGATCCCACCTATCTAGGTCTTCACAGAGCACCGAGATATAGTTCCCTGTGCTATACAGTGGACTGACATATATTCATTTGGTTTTACCTTAAAGTGCTGTTTTTTCAGTCGTCACAGGCACTCAGCACTCCTGAAATTTCCTTGAACTAACTGTACCAGGGAGATGAGCAGACTTTCTGAGCTGCCGGTCCCCGAAGGGTAGGAAGGCACTGAGCGTGATGTTTACAGAAAGTCTCGTGTGAACAGGCCTTACTGGTGCTGATGTGAATTACCAGGAGGTACCATGAGATCTATCTGCCCCCAAATCTCAGCCTCTCCTGAGCACTGATTCTGTTTCCACTGAGCACAAATGTCTATAGTGGTCCCCAAGCCTAGCTGCATATCAACTCACCTAGGGAACTTAGTTCAAAATATAGGTGTTCGGGGCACTCCCCAGGTGCAGAGAATGGGAATTTCTGGGTAGGACGTGGCAATCTGTAATGATCTGGCTGGCTGGGGGATCCTGATGCCGCAGGTCTGTCCCCTGGCTCCTGGGAATCACCTGATGGGTGACAAACCATCGCCCTGTGTGCCTCTCCTGCCCGCCCGCCCCCCCCCCCCCCCCGCCAAGCTCTCACGTCGGCATCACTGCCCGCTCATAGAAAACAAGGTCAATGGACAGTCTTCCCACAAGCCCACCGTCTCCCGGCGGATTCTGGGGGCCTCCCTCAGCCCTCCACCACTCACACGTTATCCTGGGTTTGTTTATCAGATTGCAAACTGTCATTTTAGAAAACGTATAGGGAATCAGGAGGCACGTTGCCAGGAGTTAGCATTACCGAGTCCAAGCTCGCTCTGCTCGCTGCACGACAGGCCAATGAATCGGGAGACAGGGTGCTGAGGCAGGGAAGACGACGTTATTCGGAAAGCTGACAGACTGAGAAGACGGCAGACTAAAGTCTCGAAAGAACCATCTTCTCGGGGTCTGGATGCCAGTTTCTTTTAGAGCACAGAGAGGGGGAGGGGTGAGGAAGTAAAGTAAAAAGGCCGTAAGTTTTGCCAATATCCCCTGGAATGGCCAGCCTCGGGCAGGGGGTGCGTTAACTTCTTCTTTCTTGCAGCCATGCACAGGTGGACAGGGGCCGGAGGTTGCCCTGAACAAAGGCACTTTGGTTTAACCTTCAGGCAGAGGGGCAGGGTTCCCTGAGGCGGGCCATTGTGTACAGACAGGATCCTTTCAGTGAACCAAAGCAGCGGAAAGCAAAGGTTAAAGTAACAGAAACAGATCCAACGTGGAGTCCGATTTAGCTCTTCCCTGTAACACTAGGAGAGGAGGACTGTGAAGAGTGGGTGAGAGACATCAAAGGCAGGTCCTGGCATGGAGCACCCCCAGGCTTCCGGAAAAGCCAAGCAGGTGGCCCCCGAGGGGGCACCTCAGCTCTTCGTTCTCCCCTCTCACCCACTCGGCGACCTGCTGGCCCCATCGTGTGAGGCCTGTCTGTCCACACGTCTGGCCCATGGAAAAGCCGTCTACGGGGAGCTCCAGCTTCACAGGGACGTGGCTCAGTCTTGAACTCCATCCTCACCACTAACGCCTGGAGCAGATCCTGCAGACTCTTGCCTACACCGGGATCTCGTCCGTCCAGACTGGATGGCTCAGATTCTGCATTACCTGGAACCTTCGTTCATCTAAAAACTACGGGCACCTCCACAGGTAAGTCATCACACTCAGGTCTGGGGACCCACAGAGGGAGCAGCGAGTTGCCAGAAGGGAAAGAGAAAAGGTTTCAGAGGACAGGGAGGCACATGGCAGCCCGGACCCCATGGAGAATGTGAGGGGGAGCTGCCCTGGGAGCTCAGGTTGAAAGAGCAGCGCAGGAAGAGGGGGCTGGGATGCAGCCACGCATGCGTAGGAAAGGGTGGGGAGTGGAAAGCCCGACAGAGATAGCCAGAGGGCTCTGGCGGCACACACAGCCTTGTCCTGTCCTTCAGTCTCTTTTATCGATAGCGGTTCAGCACTTGCTTGTGTTTTCGGTGTTTTCACGAGAGGAGCTGAGCTCAAGGTCCTTCTCCTCCGCCATCTTGAATTGCCCCTTCTGTTCTGCCCTGTTCTTGGGGCACCAAGGAGACACGTGGCTCCGGGGCTCATCCATCTGGCCCATCTAGACTGCTGTCCCCAGCTGCCACCTCGGAGTAAGCTCCCAGCCCTGGCACGGCTGCTGTCGGCCCCTGGATCTAGCCCCCCTGCAATGACCCCATCCTGTTGCCCCCTAGAACTAAAGTGGGTCCTCAAGGGACCCTCTCCTTTGGGAGGGAGGCACCAGAGAGAGCTGGTTGCCATTTAACATCTGTTTTCCCCTTTTTCCATGACACACAGTTTCTGTCTGGGTTCATGGCTGCCCAGAATACCCTTTCTAGATCCCCCTCGAAGCTGGCATATGACAATCTCTTTGGCCAATGGGACACAGCTACAGCGTACTGTGGTACCTTTCAGGAACCTCCTTTTCTTTAAGAAAAAAGAAAAAATCTATTATTTATTTATTTATTTAGGCTGCGCCGGGTCTTAGTTGCGGCATGCAGGATTTTCATTGCTGCGTGCGGGCTCTTAGTTGTGGCACGCATGCGGGATCTAGTTCCCTGACCAGGGATCGAACCGGGGCCCCCTGCATTGGGAGTGCGGACTCTTAACCACTGGACCACTAGGGAAGTCCCTCAGGAAACTTCTTAAGGAATAGCTTGTGCATGCCCTTGGCCTTCACTTTCTGTGTCCCTCTCTCCATCCATTTAAGCCTTAAGATGGGGGAGACACTAAAAATGGTGGAGCTGGGAGCTGGAAGGGACCTTGATCCCTGAAGACTTGGAGAAGAGCTTCTTTTACGTGTGAGAGGAACACACTTCCTGCGTGCGTGTGCCACTGGCATTTCACGGCCCACTGCCAAGTCAATACCAGCTGACAGACCCAACTTCCCAAGAGCTGACTCTATGAAAAACTTCTTGGGTCTCAGATATAACGGCCAAAGGAACAAACATGGAGTCGCGCAGCAAAAGATCACAACTTCCTGATTCACTTCCCAAATCTTCCCCAATTTGTGTGAGGTTGGGCAAACATTCATCATTTTGTGTGAGGTCTGGATGTAAAGTTTTGCATCCCTCTAGCACACACGAAGGTGGTGAGCATGAACTGCTCGAGCTGTTTTAAATATTCTGCCCCAGAACATCTCTGTCGCACCAACATCTCTTGTTGCAATGACCTTGGGGTGTAGTCATTAGGAGTTCTTTAACCTTCTGATTTTCATCATCTGAATGCTACTTCCTGAACAATTTCGCAGCTATTGCTGCAGACACTGGGGCTCCCCCCGGGAGTTATTTCCAATTTCTAAACGTCCTCCTTTTTAGTTGATGGAAATTCCTGAAACTTCAGGCGCCCATGTTACCTTTCCATTTTGTTCTTTCCTTGTTTCTGCTGGACCACTTGTCTCAGCCTCAGCTGGCAGAGAGTTTGGGGTGTCAGGTGGATGAGCTTCTTCCTTGGGAACGGCATTAAAATGTGGACCCCTCTGAGGACCACCCAGGGCTTTCACCATGCAAAGTAGTCCCTCAGAATAGGAACCATCACAGACACCCTCAGCCACAGACACCCTCGCCCGTCCCGTCCCCCTCAGAAAACACTTTCGCCCCTATTATCACGCTGCATCCTTGGTCAAGTCTCACGTAAGTCTCCTCTAGGAGACTTATTCAAAAGCAGCACATGTTCTGAGGCTGAATGCAAGTTGAGCAGATGTAGGTACCGAGCAACTGAAAAATGTACTAGTCCCCGTACAAGTAAGTAAGAAAAGGCTGTCATAGCTAATCCTGACTGGATCATTTAACTCTATTTTTGCATTTGTATCATGAGCTTAAAAAATTAACTCTGGTTCTAAAAGGTAAAAATTTGCAGAGCCTCTAAACTGATCCTTATAACTCGTAAACATTGAGGTCTGGTCATATTTCCAGGATGTTTCCATTTGTCAAGCAACTCATGGGATGTTAAAAGTGGAGAAGAAGGTCCAGGCAAGAAAACAGACTACCTCTTCGTGCCCAGGCTTAGGATAGGACTTGGGGCATGCACGTCAGGCCAACCCAAAGCCCTCGAGGCTTTTTCACGAAACCGGTGGCCCCGAAACCTAGCTAAGCCTCTGATGCACAGGCTGTGGAGAAGCTTCCTAAGCTCTTTCCAAAGCTTTCCAGGAGCCTCTGGAGCCAGCCCAGCATCATTACTCAGACAAGAGTCTGGGACCCGGAGCAGTACCTTGATGTAGTATCGGATGAGGATCCTTCGGAGGTCAAAAACCTGCAGCATGGTGGCCGCGTTGTTGTCCATGATGCTGTAGCCCTCCAGGATGTACTGCGCTCGCGTGATCTCCCAGGTGAGCCAGCGGAGGTTAAAGGCGGCATTGCAGGACAACAGGTGGAGCAGGTGACCTGGTTTGCAGCAGCAGCAACCTCTGTCATCCTCGTCGCCCTCTGTGATGGCTTCCACCTCCCTCTGCTGGCAGTAGGTTCCTGGCAGAGTAACAGACACGATGGCAGTTGTAAAGAGGTCGTAGGATAATCTTCGTTTCGAATGGATTTTCCCCTTGCCCTTATTGAGGGAAAGGTGCTGAAGAGAGTTTAGAAATCAGGAGATTTGTGTAGTTCTTAGTTCAAACAAGTACCCCCAAATAAGTCACCGATCTTACAATCATTAATGCTTTTTTCTTTTGCTTTTTTTTGTTTTGGCCACGCGGCATGTGGGATCTTAGTTCCTGGACCAGGGCTCCAACCCACACCCCCCTGCACTGGAAGCACAGAGTCTTAACCACTGGACCGCCAGGGAAGTCCCATAATCATTAATTCTTTTATTCATCCATATCCCTTCTGATTCTCATCTCCTTAGAAGAGACACATTCTCATGGTGGTCGTGGACGAGAATGGCCAAAATGCAGGATGGTTATATCCTTGAGTTCCCCTTTCCAGAAACCTGCAGGTCATGGCTAAGCAGACAGGAGGCTAAAGAAAGCGGCAGGTGGAAAGGTCTGAGAGCAGCTAGGTGCATGTTGAAGTGTTACCAGGAGGGGTGTCCTGGAAGAGCTTCACAGCCAAAGCGCACCACCTCATCTCCCACGTCTGTGAGCACTGGGTGAGCCGAACACATTTCCAAAGGAGATAGTTCTAAAAACATAGGATAACGGGTGTCAATGATCTTTGCTGATCTTTGCATATTTTTGTTAATGATTTGAGGGGAAACATATACAGTATGCTAATGACGTGAGATTACTGGTGCCTCCTGGAATGCAGAGTTACAATCTAAGGACGTCTCGCCAAACGGCTTTGGCAGACTGAAACTAATACATCGAAAATTAGTAGAGGGCTTCCCTGGTGGCGCAGTGGTAGAAGAGTCCGCCTGCCGATGCAGGGGACACGGGTTCGTGCCCCGGTCCGGGAAGATCCCACATGCCGCGGAGCGGCTGGGCCCGTGAGCCATGGCCGCTGAGCCTGCGCGTCCGGAGCCTGTGCTCCGCAATGGGAGAGGCCACAGCAGTGAGAGGCCCACGTACCGCAAAAAAAAAAAAAAAAAAAAAAAAAAAAAAAAAGAAAGAAAATTAGTAGAAATAAACGGAATGTCCTCCATCTTGGTTCAAAAAACCAGGCACACAGTTCATTAATATATAGTAGCATACTTAACAAATACTTTGGTAATTTCTTTGAACATATGAACCCGAACTAGGATAACACTTGAAAACTGAATGTGATCTTGATGCGACCAAAACAAAGGGACAGCAAGAGTCAGAAGAGACCTCGTGTTATTCCTTTGGATGCTACACATAAAGGGTTACTGATAAAACGAAATAAAACTAGATGATTTGGGCAAGTTACACTTTCTCCATTAAAAAATAATAATAATACTGATTTGAACAAGATCATACAGATTGTTAGTTACATGTCAAGAAAGCTACAGGGTTGTAAAATAACTCAAATTATGTTACTGAAGAATGACTAGAAGATCCAGGGACTTTGACTTTGCATAAAAGAAGACTTCGAGGGAGACAATGGTCGTCTTCAATGACTATCTGAAGGGCTGTGGTGGAAATGTGAACTTGATCTTCTCTGCAGTCCCAGAGGGCATCATTATGACCAATGGGAAAAAGCTTCAGGGTATAGCGTTTACTATAACAAAGGTCATTTTAACAACTATGAGTTCCACAGTGAGACGGGCTGCCCTAGGAGGATAAGAGGATAAGGAACGAATTAGTGGTGACAGGACAGTGGTAACAGGTGCTAATAACCATAAGTACAGACCACTTAAACCAAAGTCATGGTGAAGAGAAGAAAAGAAGTAAGAGAGAAGATAGGAAGGACAGCCAATCAACTGGGGTAGTTGTTATTGGCTGTGGTGGTGGTGGTTTGTATCTTTATCAAGATAATTGAGCCCTTAGTTATTAACAGAAGGAAAAAGGAAGCACAAAAAAAAGTAAGTTTTTCTCTATGAATTGCTTTAGTTGTACTCCATCAATTTTTTTATATTGTGTTTAAAACTTTCATTCAGGTAAATTGTTTTGTAACTCACCTACTCAGTTTTTATTCCTTACAACTCTGTTATTAGGTGTATGCATATTTAGGACTGTTTTGTCTTCTTGATGAATTGACTCTTCAGTCATGATGAAATATCTGTATTTTGGTAATATACCTCGTCTTGAATCTGATATTAATACAGCTATTCTAGTTTTCTCATAATTACTGTTTGTAAGGGATAAAACTTTCTGTCCTTTTGGGACTTCCCTCGTGGTCCAATGGTAGAGAATTCACCTTGCAATGCAAGGGATGCGGGTTCGATCCCTGGCTGGGGAACTGAGATCCCACATGCCGCAGGGCAACTAAGCCTACGCGCCACAACTACTGACCTTGAGCACCTCAACTAGAGCCCACGTGCCCTGGAGCCTGCGCGCCACAACTAGAGAGAGAAAACCTGCATGCCACAACTCGAGAGAAGCCTGCACTCCGCAATGAAGAGCCCGCGTGCCCCAACAAAAGATCCCGCGTGCTGCAACTAAGAGCCGACGCAGCCAAAAATAAATAAAATTGAATTAAAAAATAATAAATCTTAAAAAAAAACTTTCTATCATTCTACTTTGAGTCTATCCATGTCTTTGTATTTAAAACATATCTCTGTAAACTACACGTAGTTAGGATTTGCTTTTTTATCAGTTTGATAAGTCTCCACATTTTAATTACAGTGATTAGTCCATTTACATGAACGTGCTTATTTATATGACTGGGTATAAATCAACCATCTTGCAGTTTCTTTAATTCGTCCATTTTTTTCCTTTGCATTCCTTCCGATATTTGGGCGTGGGGGGAGCGTGCTGAATAACGTTTAGTGATTTACTGTGTATCAGCTTTTAAATCAGTTAGCTATAACTCTGTTTTATTTTTTTGCAGTTTCTCTAGGAATTATAATGTGCATTTTTACCCTATCACATGGGTAAAATTCGTACTACTCTTCCTGTAACGTAGGACTATTACAATGGTATTTTTAATCCTTCATGTCCTTTGTGTTATTCAAGCATTTTACTTTAATGTATATTAACATTTAAACCCCACAATAGTTTGTTATTATTTGGCTTTAAACAATCAATTCCGTAAAGGCTTACAAGGATAAAAAATCTTTGCTTACATATTTACCATTTCTGGCAATCTTCATTCTTTTATGTAGAATCAGTTTTCCATCTGCTATCATTTTCTTTCAGCTGAAAGAGCTTCCTTCAATATTTCTTGCAGCGCAGGCTACCTGGTGATTATGTCAACTTTTCTTTATCTGTAAAAACTTAAATTTTGCCTTCATTTTCCTAGATGTAGAATTCTGGGTTGACAGTTTTATTTTCCTTCCAGCACTTAAAAAATATCATTGCATTATTTTCTGGCTTGCATTATTTTTTAATGAGATGTTAGTGATTAACTCACATAGTTGTTTCCCAGTATATTATGTGTTTTTAAATTTTTCTCACGGTCCCGATAAAATGACAATAAAATATCTCAGATGCTCTTATAATTATTCTTTAATTTTCAGCAATTTGATGATCGTGCACTTAGGTTTGGTTTTCTTTGTGTTTATCCTGCTTGGGGTGTGCTGAGCTCCTGGGATTTATGAATTGATATTTTTCATCAAATTTTTTAAATGTTTGAATACTAGTTCTTCAATTTTTTCTGCCCCTATTTATTGTTTCTCCTTTTGGGATTCCACTTATACATATGTCAGGATGCTTAATACTGTCTCACACATCACTGAATCTCTATTTTCTTTAATCTTTTCATTATTTGCACATCAGTTTGAATGGTTTCTATTGCCTTGTCTTCAAGTTCATTGATCCTTTTTTTTCCTGTTAAGCCTATCCTCTAAGTTTTTCATTTCAGACACTGTGTTTTATTCATTCCCAGAATTTCACTTTTTTTCCTGTCAATTGATAGTCTCAATTAATTCATTCATTATGATAATTTTCCTTTGAATTCCTAAACATAGTAATATCTGTTTGAAACTTCTTTTCTGTTAACTCCAACATCTTTGGGTGTGTTTCTATTTTGTTTTGTTTTGCTGGTTACGGGTCACTTTTTTTCTGCTTATTTACATATTTACACACTTTTATTACATGCTGGGTATTGTTGATGTTATCGTATTGACAGTCGGGACTGTTTTTTTTCTTCCTTTAGAGAGAGTTATGTTCTGTTAAGGAGTCAATTTATTTGCACGTCAGCTTGTTAGCTTGATCCTTTTGAAACTTGCTTTTAATCTTGGTTTGGAAATGTCTACAGTAGCCCTTATTCTAGGGTGAGAATATCTTTACTCCTAAAGCTTGGTCTTTCTGGACCTCAGGTGAATTCCTGGGATGTTCAGCCAGGTCTCTCCACTGGCTAATTGGAGTTTCTACATCTCTCAGCACGGTGTGGCCTCTGTCCTCTCTATTTAGCTCACCTCACCAGTTACTGTTCTCTGTCAGGTCTTGATGATACAGGCTCTTGCTATACAAAGCAGATTAATATTCATTCAATCACGAAAGGGGATCCCTATACTGATTTCTGTAGCTCCTCATCTGTGAAATTCACTCCTGCCTAGTACTCTGACCCCCAGATTCTGATTCTACCTCCCTAGCTAAACAAGACCACTGCGTTCTCTTTGGGTTCTACCTCCCTGCTGCTACAGATAAGAAAGCGCCTCTGGGAAGAAAGCAGGGACAATTGTGGGAGCTCACTTTGTATGCTTCCCCTCTTTCAATGATCAGAGCCTTGCACTGTCTATTGTCCAATATCTGAAAACAGTTGATTAATATGTTTTTTCTAGCTTTATCATTGTTTGTGGCAGGAAGGATATTCCAATACTGGCTACTCGGTCTTGGCCAAAAAAGCAAGTCTCTGAATCCTTTTACGTGTCTTTTGAAACTTAATGCAAACATGAAACCTGTCCCTACACCCACTTCCACACCATTCATTTTTCCTGGGACCCCATCTCATTATTCACCATGCCTGGTATTTAGTAGGTGATAACAAGGTGGTTGGCGGAATGATCGAAGGACTAGCTGGATGAACAAATGAAAGAATTCTTACCCAGATCACTATATTACAGGCAACAGACACCCTATTGAGAAAATACATAGCAGATGCAACAGACTCTTGTTACATTACAGGAGGAAGATAAAGAAAAGCAATGCTTAAACTAAGCCTCTCTATAGAACCCATACGTGAGATGATCGTAATACATCAGAGATGAGAAACTGCAACTTTCAGATAAAAATGTACACGCAGAACTCTTAGGATAACAGTCTATGAACTAGGAGTCAAGATCAGGAAGGGGAGAGCAAGCAGGTTGTTGTAACATAAAGTGAAATAGTGAAGAACTGATCCCAGGTCTTAGGATTCCATTCGTCTTTCTCCAAGACCTCATTGCTTTGGATCTTAGCTGAAAGCACTCTTTTTTATACATTTCAGGGATCTCTTTGCTCATTCTGTAATACAAAACTCTTATTCCCTCTGGGAAAGATGTGCAGAAATACACAGGTGAAACACAAGCAGTGAGTAATTCAGATCGCGAACTGTGGGGCACCCAGAGTGAGTAACGAACTACCACTGCGTCCTAACTGAGCCACCTACTGGGACCCCCGGGCGTTAGACTCCAGGGGTGGGGGAGGTCTCATCCCACCCCAATGGCACAATAAACAACACTGGTTTACTGCTAGTTAATAATATGATTTGGGAAGAAACGCTCTTCCAGTGAAAGAAGTAATTGATCTCACAAAGGAGAAGCATAAAGGGGGACCTTCACCTCAAATAGATTAGCAAAACTGTTTAAATGACATTAAATGACATGCCTCGAGGGTTTTTTTTTCCTCCTTCCTTTTTCTCCAGCCAGGTCAATCATTTTATCGTATTGGGCTGATGCCAGCATTGTTTGTTTTACATCAAACTGGAAGGAGTGTGTGTGTGTTTATGAGTACATGAGATGACGCAGAATTTGGATTTCTACCATCTGAAGGAAATAAGTTAGCACCGTCCTTTGTGAGAAGCAGGGGCTCATTTCTACACTGATAGGAGGACCACTGAGGAAGGGGTTTGCTGTGAAGGACTGCTAGGCTTGGTAGAGACACTGCAGCTGCCTGAGGTTTTTAATAAATATTCAGTTCAGGTAGGTCTTGGTGTCTTTTCTCTGGAACAAAAGATTCATAGTTGGCTTCACATTGTAAAAGAATATGAAAATAATGAAACCCAGTCATGTCTGCAAAGGCGCTAATTTTGCTGTTCGCATGCAAATCAGGCCCATATCCTTCTCAGAGAGCCTCCCTGGGTTTAGAGCACATTCCCTCCAAAGGGAAGACCAGAGGTCTGCTGCCCCTACACTGTGACCTTTCCCGGATGGCTGTCTCTGGAGTTTCCATGGAACCGAACTCTTGGCACCTTTCACGTTGCTGTGTTCTCATGGCCTAAGTCAGTGGGACATAGAAGGCATTCAATAACCATTTTTTTTTAACATTTTTATTGGGGTATAATTGCTTTACAATGGTGTGTTAGTTTCTGCTTTATAACAAAGTGAATCAGTTATACATATTAACCATTTTTAAAATGAATTTTGAGGGACTTCCCTGGTGGTCCAGTGGTTAAGAATCTGCCTTCCAATGCGGGGGACGTGGGTTCGATCCCTGGTCAGGGAAGTAAGATCCCACATGTCATGGGGGCAACTCAGCCCGCGCACCGCAACTAGAGAGAAGCCTGTATGCCACAACGAAGAGCCTGTGCGCCACAACAAAGATCCCGTGTCTTGAAACTAAGACCTGACTCAGCCAAATAAATAAATAAATATTTAAAATGAATTTTAAGAGTATCTTGGAGTCTCTTCATCCTAATAGATGAGCGTGCCTCGTGAAAGCTGTGAAAATTGAACTGACAGTGTGTCTAGTAGATCCCAGATACTTTGCACACAGGATATGCATCAATTTCCAGAGTGCAGCCATTGCGGCTGTGCGAGGTAACCCTCTCCTGGCTACCTGACCCTTTCCTCCTCCCTTTCCCTGTTGCCGAAGGGGCAAGACTGCCCCCCTTTAAGCACCACTGGGCATCCTTACCAGTGACTGGCCAGGCCTGGCTTATTTATTCTTACTAAATTCCAAAAAGGAATGAAGTCCATTCTAAAAGGCAGACACAGAGGCTTCCCTGCTGGAGCAGTGGTTAAGAATCCACCTGCCAATGCAGGGGACACGGGTTTGAGCCCTGGTCCGGGAAGATCCCACATGCCACGGAGCAACTAAGCCTGTGTGCCACGACAACTGGGCCTGCGCTCTAGAGCCCACGAGCCACAACTACTGAGCCCGTGAGCCACAACTACTGAAGCCCACACGCCTAGAGCCCGTGCTCCGCAACGAGAAGCCACCATGATGAGAAGCCCGCGCATCGCAACGAAGAGTAGCCCCACATCACCGCAACTAGAGAAAGCCCGCGCGCAGCAAGGGAGACCCAACACAGCCAAAAGTAATAAATAAATAAAAAATAAATTTATAAAATAAATAAATAATAAAAAGGCATACACAGTACAAAAGCAAATGATAAAATTTAAGTGGCAATGGGAACAGGAAAAATATAATGAAGCCAGAAGGATGTCAAGAGACCTTCACTTCATTCTATGATGTCCTATATATTTGCTAAAGGTGGGCCACTGATTTCACTCAGGCTTTCTAGCAAGCACTGTAGAAAGATAACTTGAGCTTCTCGTGTCCTTAAGACCAAAACAAGATAATTGCTTGGAAGGGTCATAGCTATTTCTGGCTAAGACACCAGAGAGATGACATCCCCAGGACCTTCATAAGAGAGAACATTGTACAGTACGGAGACCATCATCCTTCTCGGCACTGCATGGCAGGTACAGTCACGATGTTCCAGAGCTGCTCTAATATGGCCAAAGTACAATTAAACAATTTCTATAGGTGGCCAAAATAATTCAGCTTTAGCTATATGGTTCTCCAGAGGTCTGGCGTCACCCGAGGGTAGACGGTGGGGATGCAGGAGGACTGGGACAACTTCACACCTTTCAGGAAACCCTTGATATGGACCATTTCTCTCCACCTAGTTTTTTATTGTTGTTGTTGTTGTTTAATTTTTTGGCCGCACTGTGCGGCACGCGGGATCTTAGTTCCCAGACCAGGGATCGAACCTGTACCCCCTGCAATGGAAGCATGGAGTCTTAACCACTGGACCGCCGGGAAGGTCCAATCTCCAGCTAGTTTTGACAGTTACTGTGCATTGAGGGGCAGTGAATTTCAACGCCCTCTCTGACAAGCACAGGAGTGTAGCTATTCTGCGCGCTGGTTAGCGTAGGCACGCCTGCTTCAGTGGTCCACCAAGCCGGAGGTAGAGGTGACATTCTCCTGGGAAAGCTGGGAAGCCAAAGGAGAACGTCTGTGCGATGTGAGAAACGGAGGGCTGGCAAACAAAAGTCGGGAGGTGCCCTCCTGGCTGGGAAGCCTGGGCCAGGATCCTTGAAGCGGGGAGGGGAGGCTCAGGGCAGTCCGGCTGGAGTGGGAAGTTGAGTCCTACGGAGACATTTGAACTTCATTCTCTAGGTGACAGGTAGGCCACAAGGGCTTTTAAATCCCAAGGAAACAGGAAGAAAGTTGCACTTAAGAAACCTTCCCCTACAGCCTTGGGGGAGTAAAGAGGAGAGACTGGAGATAGGGCAATCAGCCACCCACAGTCCCATTTCAGGTGAAAAGCGCTGGGGACTGAAACCAGGGTCCAGGCTGTTTACCAAGAGGTCGGAGAAAATGATGGAGACGGGGAGCCATTACGTGACAGAGACTTCAAAGGGATGCATTAAAAATGGTCCCCTGAAGCGGCAAGGCTGCGCTCAAAGAATGTCAGCTTGTTTAGAACCTTCCAGCAAGAGCAGGCACCTTAAAGCCCAAACGCACAACCTATTTTAAAGACTGGGCCTCCCAGTCCTACGGTTTTTCTCCTTAGCTGATGTACGTTGTCCCAAAGACTCTGGCAACTGGATTCCACAGAAAACCCCAAATATCACCAACATTGTTACGTTTAGTTTTATCCACTAATAATGGTTTAAAACAACTGTACTAGAGATTTATTTGAGCTGAGTTTTCAAATGGCCACGGCCTTCATCAGCCCAACGTACCGGGCTGGTGTTTTCCGTATGCCAAGCAATGAGGTCACCAGGAGGGGCTGACAGAGAGCGGTTTAGATTGTCCTGCAAGTACAACCAGTCCCTGCTCATGGAGTGGAAGAGAAGTAGGCATAGATGCGGTTAAGCCAATGCTTTTCAGGCTTCGGGTGGGATTTACAGACACACACTTTGGGATGTGTGTTGGACTATTATTAAATAAAACGTATTTCCTTCTGAGGCCACAGGGCCACAGAAGGAGGAGGCCATCAGTTATAGTCATTGCTAAGTACAAAATAGTCCACTTCCCTGAACACTGGGACCTCACACAGCCCAGCGTGCGTTGCACGTTGGAAACACAAGATGTGAGAGACAGGGCTTAGCCCTGCAAGCGCTTGTTGGAGACGCATTCTTAGTGCCCCTTATAATACCGTAATACATGTAATACATGTCATAACGAGGACTTCCAGAACATTTTTCTTCAGGCTGGAACTCTATCGTTACTTCTTGCTAGTTGCTTAGATCAAGGGCCATTTTGTGACCAAATGAAATAGTGTCAGAGAAAGCTGTTTAAAAATTTTTGAAGGATTGACATTTCTAGAAGGTCACGGTGGAATTTTTTCCCCAAAATTTCTCCTGCAGCTTCAATGTCATGGAGATGGCTTTCTCAGCCCTTCCTCCACCCCATGCTAGTTCTCTGGGACGGAATCTTAGAACATGAGGCTACAGGAACATGCAGGTCATCTATCCCCAGCGACCTGCCCTGGGAGATGACCCTGTATCTGCTAGACATCACCAGATTTAATTTCTGGAAAGAAATACTTATTATAACAATAGTCTGTTTATATGTAAATCTGTCCCATTACACTTCCTACTTGCTAGTTGCTAAACATCCATTTGATAATCACCCCCTTTAAATTAATCTAACCTTAAAGATGGAGAAATGGCCACAGAGCAGAACTAAAACAAGGAACAGGGCTGGCCTGTCGAGACACCGATGAGTTTCGTTTTTTATTCTTTTACTGGACAATTTCTCCCCAGTCCCAATTTCCATTCCTTCGGCCACATTCGACCCGAGTGTCTTTTAAGTGTCACACTGAGAACCTAGGAGAAGTGTATTTACTCAGTGTGCGGTGGAAGAAAAGTATGTTAAAATAGTTTATAGCATGTTTGATCTTGTGGGGATAGCAGAGGTTTTTTATTATAACAATTTTCTCTCCCAAGGCCCCTCAATTTGCTTTAAGATCTGTCCATAGGAATACAACTTCTTTCATGACCTGTTTGGCAGGATAGAGTTTGAATGTGGTCTAACAGTTTTTCTCGGAGAATTTTTATTTCAATACCTCATCTTTTTACGGGATACGTACCAACTTAAAAAGTGACTTCTCTGATAGCATCTCACTGATTGCACACGTCAACCTGGTTATGCAGACGTAATTTTTTCTACTAAAAATAAGGACACTGAGTCTTAAAAGCAACTTGTCCAGTAGAAGGGTCTGGTCTTTTGAATTTAAAAATCAGTATTTTCCCCTTATCACACAGTGTCTCACGAGCCTTGACCAATGACAAGCAAAAGTTCCCTGAATTTACTTTTTTCTACCGGCCCACAGGAGAAAATGAAATAAACAAACTCACGCAGTGCACAGGGAGGCTTACACTGGGCAGGTATGAAGCGTAAGAAAAGTTGAAATACACATAATAATGATACCTGTGAATGACATGTTTCCCTCCACGCCTGGTCCATTTCCGTGAGGAAACCAATGCACTCAACCTTACTGAGTTGGTCCCTTTCTGATTAATATTTAATTCAAAGTTGTATTATCTGGCTTTTCTCCCACAAACTCTGTTTTTTGAGTGTTGAAAGCTAAAGCATGCAGACTCTGTTAATGTTCACCAGGAAAGCCCCTCTCCTTTCCCAGACTTGCTATCTGGACAAGCAGCGCTTTGTCTCGTTTACTAACATGTCACACAATTTGAAATGAAGGAAAATACGCGTTGAGGAATTCTGAGTGGAGAACCTATTATTTCCTGGGTGAAGTTTGGAACCTAGGGACCTAACAGCTTCCTCAAGCTGGGTAGACAAAAGAAGTAAAGACTTGCTAATGACCTAGATGTTGCCATAGAGAAGACAGAATTCTAGCTAGTTCCAAGATTAGTGAGAGCTATGGCTCTACGTGGATTAGCCGGTTAGGATAAGCGTTTGGGTTGGATTAATTTTAGATAAGATTAGGTTACCCAGATATTTTTAAAATGTCCCCGCAGGCTGGTGATTATGGGGTGTTAGGCTAACTATGAAAGGGCTGATAACATTGCACACAGACAGGAACATATATCTCATTTTTTTGGATATTTTCCAGACCCAGTGGTAATGTGGGGTTACGTCCTGATAACTAGCTATGCCTTTGCTTTCCACGTTCCTTCTGCAGGAGCCGTCCAGCTTTCACGCTTGCTAAGGCAGTTGGCAGTTCAAGAAACTGAGCTGCTAAGAGAGGCGATGCCATGTTAACACTTGGCCGCATATTCAGGTAAAAGTTTTAATTTTGAATTTCAACAACCAAAAAATGGTTACTTGTTCTCTTTTCCCCACATCGTCTCCTTATTTATCTTTCCTTTCTTCCTTCCTTCGTTCTTTCCTTCCTTCCCTCCTCCCTCCTCCCTCCAAGGCAGAGGGGTTTACTGCAAAGGTCATGGACTTTGGAGTCAGCCACATCTAGGCGTTTACCCCTCCGCCACCACTGGCCACTCTGTGGCCTTGGGCAACTTACTAAACCTCATTCACCCAATTATGTCATGTCTAAAAGAGAGATAATAATACCTACTTGCTGTATAGACTGCTTACGAAGAATATTCTGATAATATACGCAAAGGGCTTACTATGGTACCTGGCACATAACTGGTGCTCAAGAAACTTCGGACTGTCTCTCCTTCCTCCCTCAACCAACCTCTACCAACCTCTACCAACCTCCATGAGCCCGTCAGTGCACGGGGAGAAAGGCAGGAGGCCCAGCCTTCGCGGGTCCCACAACCGGTTAGAACCTGGCTTAGTCAATTTTTCCTAGCCTGTAGGAATAAAAAACTGAATGTACAAACTGTGCGAGAACACTGAAAGTAAACTGGCTTTGGTTGTCAAGTGATTACTTATTGTTTTGTTATCAACAAACACTGACTGACTGCCCACCATGTGTGGCCACACGCTCAGCATCTCGTCCTGATGGCAAAGATTCACAATCTACACATACAAACACCTAAGAGCAAACGTCGTTTTCACCACTGCCCCTCTGTTTTAAATAAAAGGACAGAGTAATCTGCATTGGTTATGTTTTCTTGTTTGAACTAGGATATGAACAAAAACTGGAAATATTTGATCACATGGGAACGTAGAAAATATATACAAATGCAGTATCATTCATTGCAAGGAAATAGTGAGAAATGAATAAATCAGCAGAGAAAAATGTAGTTCCACAAATAATAGGAGAGGTAAATGTCCACACAACGTAATGCATTTCTGATATCATTTTTCTTGAGTGTTCCAAAAACCCACTTTATCAAATGACTCTTAAATATATACTTATTATATGTAATACAATAAATACATATGTGATATATATGTCTGTGTATATAAATACACATAATTTCCTAATATCTCCCCTAAGATGATTTTTGGAAAACAGATCTTACTGTGATAAAACGTAGCAGTCCTATACTAACAAGGATATTGAAGGCTGCAGGCATACCTACATGCATAAATAAATTTCATTTCAGCAGCCTCGAAACGTGCCACGCACGTGACGCAGCCTCAGATGACAGATTCCGCTTCATCGTCCCATAAGAAAATATTGTTTCACTGCAGCTCAAGCCATTTGCCCAGGGAGCCCTGCAGTCGAATTCCCACACTGTTCTAGAAGTTACATTTTCTGACCCCATCGTAATCATCACCTCCTCCGCACCCAGGCCACAGACCCTTGAAATTCTTTCTCTGTGCCCCCCTGGGGCTCAAGATATATTTCCCAGGTTTTCTGAATGTACTCCCCTCTCTTCTAGGCGCTCGGCTGGAAGGACGGCCCCTCCTGTTGCCCAGTGGGTCTGCAGTTCTCCCCAGTGGGATGGACTGCTTTGAACACGCCTCCCAGGAGTACTTCCAGCTGATGCTTTCAGGGGACACACTGGACCTGCCCCACCCTCTCTTGCTGACATCCTGTACAGTCCCTCTAGGTTACGTCCAGTCCTTCCGTGGAGATGCTGGCTCTGGCTCGCTGTCACTCTGCAACGTACCTCCTGCCATCACTCTTGGGACTTCAGTATCCACCGAGATGCTCCTTCCGACATCCTGACCTGATGTCCACCCTCCGATGATCTCACCTTCCACCCGACCGTAACCCTGGACCCGGATTACCCCAAAGTGCTTCCCCTCTTTAAGTATCTGTTCCAAACCTCGTCATCTCCAGCAACCATTTCCTTCACCCTTTCAACTTCAACCATCCTGGTACCCTCCCCAGATCCAGGAAGTCCTCTCCCCAGGTGGTATTTCCACCTCTCTCACACCCTCCCTGCCCTTCTTTCTCAGCTTACATTCCACGGCCAGGCATCAAAATCACTATCACACCCTTGTCCTTGCCTTCACGACATTCACCTGGCTCAACCCCAGCCTTGATTAACTCCACCTCTGCCCTTCACACCTGCACCCATGAAGCTGGATGTGGCTTAGGGAAAATTACGAGCAATCTTAACGGGTCTTCTTTTAAAGTCATGATCACTGATCTCAAGCGCACTCTTCATGCTGGGGATGGACTACTTCCCTACCCCATCCTCCTCCCACGCTCACGCCTTTTCTTTAACGCCCCACCGTGGGTTCCATCCTCCCAGCCCTTCGGATTCCATCACCTGCCACATAGCAAGCCCTCCTCTTCCCTTGGCCTGAAATTCCTCCACACCACTTCGTCGTCACGGAAATGCTTCTGATGCCCGATCTAATCCTCAGCTGGTGGACTAACGCTTAGGCATGTCCACCTTGCCTTTGGTGACCCTGTACCAGCAGGAAGCCAGCACCTACTTAACGTCCCCCCTTGACACCAGCCGTGGTTCCAAGCACTGGGCTATCTACCAGCAACACCCTTTCCCTGGGAGGAAATTATAACAAACTCCAGCAGGGAGAAGTTCAACTTTCCCCCAGTCATGATATGGTGGAAGCATTTTATATCTCCTGGACTGATGGGCCGTCAGAGCTGGAAAGAACTTATAATCACACCGAGGCTTTGATGAAGGAACTGACACTCTGAGAAGCCAAGTCGCGTGTGTGCCCAGTTGAACATCCTGACCTAAAGTGGCGTTTTCTGTGCAACTGGGAAAATGATATGGAACTTTTGCAAGGCTATACAAGTGATTGAAGGCATTAATACCCCAGTTACTTACTGTTTAGTAAACCGAATGAACACCATAGCACAAATTTCAAACAAATACCCGAAAGGTAGAATGTAAAAACAGGAAATGATCAGGTAGAAAGAGAAGTTAAGAGAGTCGTGTGGGTTTGCCCAACTCTACCACTAAGTAGCTGTGAGCCTCGGATGAGAATTCATCTCCGGGAGCCTGATTTCCCCATTAGTTAAAGGGGAGGAAGCGTTGGGATTATGGCCGTTCTGAGGGTAGAGGTCACCTGCACAGGTGAGAGGGCGCTTTGTATGTCATAAAGGATTCCCTGCAATGCCCTTATTTTTGCTCCTATGCTTGGTTCTTCTCTTCTTCGTTTCTAAAGACAGTATTCAAATTGCCTGACTGCTCTTAATGGCAGCTCTCTCCTCCTCATTCATGTTTCTCCACTTTTAGAGAAATAAGCCATCCACCTAGGTCACCTGGGTGACTAACAGAGAACAGACATGGACTGAACAGATAATCAGTTCGCACCTTCCCTTCTTTCTGTGCCCACCTACTCAGATTATGGTTAAATGCGTTTTCCATTCCAACGGATTCCGTTTCTTTTGCAAAGGCTTGAACTTGGTGCCCCTCACACTGTGGACCTTCTAAAGTGCATTATCCGTTTCCTCGACTTAGATTTAAAGCCAACTCTTGAATGGTTTCCTTCAAGGCTCTCTGGTTGGGTAAATGCGAGGGATACCCATGAGCCCAAGAGCAGCTGTGCAGTCCTGCTTCATTACACGCTCGGCAACAAAAAATTGTATTTGTATTCTGGGATGCACAGGCCCAAAGGAGGAGAAGAGAATGTGGCTTCTTTGCCTGTATTCTCGATTTGAACTGGTATCAATCATTCACTACAGTACCATCCAGTGGAAATAGGATGTACCGTGAACCCTGATCAATCTTTTGGGCTACCCAGGATCTGAACCCCTATTCTGTTTGGAAACTACCCACAGTGCCGGAGACCAGCTAACTGTTCACCAAACCTTTTTACTTCTTCTCCTGGGTACTCAGCTAGACAACATTTCTCTTACATTGGGTTGGCCGAAAAGTGCGTTCGGGTTTTTCCATAAGATGTTATGGAACTTCTCGGCCAACGCAATAGTCATGTCAATTCTGGACAACAGAATTTAAGAGCGAATGATGCATCCCAGGTTCAGAACTGGCCCATAACAATCTTTCACGCAATCCTCCACTCTCTGCCAGCTTGACACTGAAGCCCAGGGTGACCCCAAAAGCAGTGCGCTAGGGAACAGGCAGAACTTCTACTGCCCAAGATCCCTGGCAGCGTGGAATGGTACCAGCCCCTCACCCCACCACCTCCTCTCACTGATCGGACTCTATGTGAATGCAAAATAAACATCTATTGTGTCAGCCCCTGAGATCTGGGACTCAACTATTACAGCAACTAGCAGGACAGCAACGAATGTACCCATGCTATAAGTCTCGGCGAGAGAGAGTCGTCACCTCCTGCTACAGGAACTGAAAAGTCAGACCCTCTCTGTCCTCCTCTCCTTTGCATCTAGAGCACATGCGTGCGACCTCAGCATCTTATCCGTCAGACACACCCACACCAGATGCGGACGCATGAGCTAGTGACACAAAGAAGCAGGGCTCGCGTGGAAAGCGTTCTGGAAGGGAAGGGAGGTGGTGGCAGAGGCCATTCATCCTGTTTTGGGGGCAGAAGTGATAACAGCAGTAGCATCCAATATCCAGGGTCATGACGTCAGTGACGTGAGGGCAGTGCTGGGTCCACCAGCCGATGTGCAACCCCTTCACAGGCTCAGCGCCGCCGTGCGATTTCAGGCTCTCGCGTGATAGCCACCACGCCTGCTTCCCCAGCCATCTCGGCGAGTCTGTGCCCCGTGTAGCAGCTTCCAGTAAACCCTTCTCTTGCTTCAGTAGCCAGAGATGATTTCTGTCATTTGCAACTAAAAATTCCTAGGGATACAAATGCATCCCTTTCAGTGAGAGAAAGACGGATGCACGTTCTTGCCCCCCGGCCTTGCGGACGCTTCCTCTAGGGTGTACTGTTCACTTCCTGAGTCAGAGCTGACGTGTGCTGGGAGCAGCTCATCTGTTCACTGGTGGCTTTGGTACGCTTCGGGAGAGAGGCCTAACGCATCTGTATTTTGACTGCCCCAGGCTGTGCTGAAGGAGGCGAAAATTTGACCAAAATAAAGCCTGCTATTTGGGAAGATGGGAAAACGGAAAGAAAAGTGAAGTTCTAAAAATATATCTTGCAGAAATACCCAAAGAGGAAAAAGAAAATAAGATCTTCCCTGGGAATACGGTACTGGATGGTGCAAAGAGATAGAAAACAGATCGGGCTTTTTAGGTCAACTGGTTTCTTCCTGCAACAAAAGCATAATTTAGATTTTGTCAAGGTATATGACCTCTCAATAGCCCTGTGTTCCAAACTCCAGCAGAACTAGATCAAGGAAAAGGTATTGTACAAGAGTGAGGGGCGTCGGGGAAGGCTAGCTGGCTTTTTTTCTCAAGACATCATTCCTGGGCAATCACTTTACACGATCACTGCCTCTGTCTTGCGCCCAACACATCTATGTTGGTCCCCAGCTTCCTTCCATATTTCACCCAGTGGCGTTGCTGGAGTCTGGTATGTTGTTATAAGATTGGCCCCCAGTGACTCGTGCAGTGTGACAGGGCCCCTTTGCTACCACTTGAATCTGAGCTGTATTTGGGATTGGCTGGGGTCGATGAAAGATGGTAGGGGTGACTTGGTGCCTGTCCTGGAGGCTGGGCCATAAGAGGCCTTGCAGTGTTTGTGTTCCCCCCTTTGGAGCCCGGAGACCACCTAGCTGTGAAGATGCCTCATCCCGCCCATTGGAGGCTGAGCGCATGAAGGGGCCAGGGCTGGTAGCCAGCCCTAGACATGAATGGTTAAGTCAAAAAAGAAAACAATTCGTATGAGGTGAGACCAAAACATTCACTGTGGTAGATTAAAAACCCCTACTCTATTGGTGGGAATATAAATTGGTACAGCCACTATGGAAAACTGTATGGAGATTCCTTAAAAAACTAAAAGTAGAGTTACCATATGATCCAGCAATCTCACTCCTGGGCATGTATCCGGACAAAACTATAATTCAAAAATACTTAAGCACCCCAATGTCCACAGCAGCACTGTTCACAACAGCCAAGACATGGAAACAACCTAAATGTCCATCGACAGACGAACGGATAAAGAAGATGTGGTACATATGTACAGTGGAATACTACTCAGCCATAAAAAGGAATGAAATAATGCCTTTGCAGTGACATGGATGCAACTAGAGGTTATCATACTAAGTGAAGTAAGTCAGACAGAGAAAGACAAATACCATATGATATCACTTATATGTGGAATCTAAAATATGGCATGAGTGAACTTACCTATCAAACAGAAACAGACTCACAGACATAGAGAACAGACTTGTGGTTGCCAAGGGGGAGGGGGGAGGGAGAGGGACGGATTAGGAGTTTGGGGTTAGTAGATGCAAACTATTACATAGAGAATGGATGGACAACAAGGTCCTGCTGTATAGCAGAGGGAACTATATTCAATCTCCTGGGATAAAGCATAATGGAAAAGAATATAAAAAAGAATGTATATATGTGTATTACTTAGTCATTTTACTGTACAGAAGAAATTAGCAAAACATTGTAAATCAACTATACGTCAATAAAAAGTTTTTTTAAAAAGAACCCCTGTTGGGCTTCCCTGGTGGCGCAGTGGTTGAGAGTCCGCCTGCCGATGCAGGGGACACGGGTTCATGCCCCGGTCCGGGAAGATCCCACATGCTGTGGAGTGGCTGGGCCCGTAAGCCATGGCCACTGAGCCTGCGCGTCCGGAGCCTGTGCTCCGCAATGGGAGAAGCCACAACAGTGAGAGGCCCGTGTACCACAAAAAAAAAAAAAAAAAAAAAGAACCCCTGTTGGTGATGAGGGGCTGGCTGACTTCTAGAATCTAATTAACTTTGAGCCCCTTCAATTCAAAGATGGGTTAACTTGCGAAAAAAGCTGTAAGCCACATAGAACTTGTGCTATAAGAGTAACTCAGATTTAACTCAGCAAACCTTCAAAGTTCTTCCTTTGAATTTCGGGAAAAACAGGAAGCTGTCAAAATAGGCAATTCTATTGCATTATTGCACCAGAGACACAATTTCCACCACCTTCCGTGGCATTTTCTGGTATTTGTGCAAAATGCCGGGGAAACACCGCCTCTCTTTTCTGTACAATCTGATCATTACTCCCTCAGCCCAAAAACCTTTTCCAAAATAATCTCCCTAAATTAGATTCCTAGAATTTCTAAGGATGCACAAGAATCCTCTTCAGGTAATAGTTTTTAAAAAGTGAAGAAATGGCCAACTGTTCTTGGGTGAAAGGTGTCCTTTAGTCACTGTGAGGTTCTGGATGGCCATGACCTGACTCCTGTTTACCCTTCTAGCATTTTCTGTGACCCCTTCTTCCCAAACCACCTGGAAACCACATCTGGCTCCTTCGTGCCTCTTTGTCATCACACCAGCTGTTCCCTCCTCTGTCGAGCTGACCAGACTCCAGTCCGATTGCAGTGCCCCTTCTCTGGCCCCCAAGCATCCCATGTACAGTCCACCTTCACACTCACCTCGCTGAGCCGTAACTGCCCATCGCGTGTCTGCGTGTCTTGCACGAGGCTCCAAGCTCCTTAAGGTGGGGCCTTCACTTCTGTACTCGAAGCACCTAAGCCTGTGCTTGACACACTAGCAGTGCTGAATAAATGTCTCCCAAGTGAATATTAGACTCATACACCCAACTAGCTACCTGACGTATTCACTTGGATGAATCAAGCGCATTTGAAAGTACCCAAAATGGAGCTGTTGGTTGCATCCTCAAATGCAAACGTGTTGCTCCTCGTTCAGGCTTCCCAGCTTCAGTAAACGCACCCCTGCCCACCAGGCACTCAACCTAGAAAGCGGGGAGCAGCCTGAGCACTCCGGCTTCCCTCACCCCAACACGTGGGCCCGTCCACCGCCGAGCCTCCTAGCACGTCTGTGCCTCCAGCATCTTCTCCTGCTGGGGTGACTACAGGACACTCCTAAGCGGTCCCCCCTTTTTTGCTTTCGTCCCCTCTGGCACCCTCTCCGCACGGCTACCAGAACGAGCTCTTCAGGTGCAAACTAGGTCAGTCATCCCCCTTTCCAGAACCCTCCATAGCTCCCCACTGTGCACAGAAGAAAAATGCAGCCCTTTCCCCTGGCCAGGAGGTCCCCATGACCCGGCCTCCCACCCTCTCTGGTCAAGTCATTCCTCCCCAGTTGCTCCCGACTCAGACATTCAGCAGTTCCCAGTTCTGGGCCTAGAACATTCTTCTTCCTGTTCTCCTCAGGATCCTTCCCTGACGATCCCATCTCATGTACCACTTCCTCACCCTCTGCAGTGATTTCGGTCACAGACCCTTATTCACCTCCTTATACCTTTTCTGCAAGCTGTGACTGCCTTGCTCATTTGTCTACTTGTTCATTTTCCACGTCACGAGGGTAACACTCAAGGTCACGTGCCCACTGCATCCCCAGCATTAGAACATTGCCTGACACAGAGGGAGGGCTGTATTGGAGAAAGGCGTGCATGAATCAAGGATAAACAAAGAACCCAGGAGACGGGCCCATGAGTACATCTGTGACGCTGATCCTTGCGTGATCGCGACACAACTGCAGCGTCTGATTCATGGAAAAAACAGAGTCACACTTCCAAGATTCAGGCCAACTCAGTCACCACAGGGCAGTAAGCATTCGTGTAGTGCCTGCTCGTACGTGATCTCATTTAAATCACACAACGACTTTATGAGGCAGCCATTCTTATTATCATTTTACAGATGATAAAAAAAAAAAAAAAGCTAAGAGACACTAAATGACTCACCCACAATAGACCATGACACTCGTAACCCAAGGAACCAGGTTCCATATGGTCCACACCCGCTTATTGCTTCTGAGTTTTTCCCAGAAGGAATGAAACCGAAACCCTGACTTGCGCCTCTGAAGGTTTACACCAGACGTTTCACCTTATTATTACCTCAGATGACTGGGGTTTAGTTATATCCAAATACATGGAACAAAGTGATTGTAGCAAGTTCCCCAATTCTCATCCGGTAGGACAGGCGCTCCACTCTTCCTTTTTAAGGGTGATTTCTTATTAAGCTTCGCATGGTAATTAACTCAAATGACTGACTGCCGACAACTTCGACAATAAAGAGATTCTTACCTCGGAATTCCAGTCCCCGAAGTTGAAAGGTGACAAGGCCATTGCCAATTTCAATCAGGTGAACGAAAGCATTGAGGTAGTCTGAAGCCAGTATAAAGCAATCTCCAGAGCTGCAGTTACCCCATCGGCCAAGGACGAGGTCTCCACAGAGGGACTCCTGGAGGGCCCTCGTCAAGTGTTCGTAAAAGATGGAATTGAGGTTGTTGCCATCGCTCCCTGAAGACAGGACGAGAAATAACAGGCCCAGTGAGTCTGACTCCAACGTGCTTGACCTGGGAGACAGGGAGCTGTCTGTTGATTAGGGGTGAATCAGATCTTCAGACACTTCGCCCGTCAAGGTGGTGACACCCTCCTATTTCTTCCCGCTATACTCTTTCTGGTCAATGTCATCTGCACAAATGGATTGAGTTCCTGTCTAAACGAGACACCTGACAAATTCCTACCTCCAGCTGAGATCTCTGGCCTGGGCCCTCGACCCATCTACTTCCTCGTGGACCTAACATCTCTTGTATGTTTCAGATGCTTCCCCCTGCAGTGGTCCAGGTCAGGTCCCCACGTCCGCTTCCACCTCGGCCAACGGCACCACCATCCCGTCGGCCACAACCCAGGGATCTTTCTTCCCACTCCTTCCCACCCAAGCCTCTCAATTTCACTTTCTTCAAGTATTGTTTTGCATCTTCCTACTTTCCTCCATTCCCATGACCACTGCCCTATTCCAAGCTCCACGATTTCTCAAGGAGGTGACCACAGTGGCCATGTGACTCACCTACGCATCTCCACTGGGACCTGCTCGCTCACCGATTCTCTACCTCAAAGCCAGAACAAGCTTTCCAGACGGAAAAGGGGAAGGTGCCGTCCAGGACCCCCCAGCCCAGGATTCAAAGTGGTTTCTCAGGGCTCTTAAGATAGAGACGACTTTATAACATCGCCTGTAATAGGGTCCCATAAGTTATCCTTCATAGGAAGCAGCTAGGACAGCCCTGATCAACCCAGCGTGGACGGTCACACCAGGGGCGCCGTGCGGTCTGCTCCCCACTTCACTCTCCATCCTCACCTCCCACTAACCCCTTCCTCATCCTTCATGCTCAGCAACACAGAACTTCTCTCGGTTGAGTGACTCCCAGGCCCCCCCCACCCCAGGCCTTTGCAGACACTGATCTTTCCGCCTGGGTTTTCCTTCCATTCCTCTCTGGCTTATTACCGCTATGATTCTTCAGACCTCCACTCGACGGCCACCTCAGGGAAGCCTTCACTGACCACCTCGCCAGGCCAAGTCCCCTGTTACAGGCTGTCAGGACTGTGACCCTCTGCTTTGAAGCACTTGTCACAGTTGGAATTTGACTTCTGTTTCTTCGTGTGTATATGTATGTATGGTTATTTGGTTAACATTCCATTTCTCCAATGCACCCAACAGTGAAGGAAGACTGAATATGCTTATTTTTGTATCCCAATACTGGCAGAATTCCTAACACGTAGTAGAGAATCACTAACTATCTGTTGAATAATAGATAACACCATAGATGATACAGCTTCATTAAGAGAAATTTTGCCTCTGAGAACATTCCCATTGAGTGACTCCAGGGTTTCACTGAGATATAATTTACAGATAATAAACTGTGTGTGTGTGTGTGTGTGTGTGTGTGTGTGTGTACACACACACACATATATATACATACATACATATATTCTACAATATAAATAATTATTGCTAGTATTATATATTATATACAGAAAATAAACAGTATATATATACATACATTCAACAATATTCATAACCATTTCTAGTATTATATATTATATACAAATCTATATATAATATTATATATTATACACAAATCTAAATATATTACATACAAACCTATATTTTATATATTATATACATAGATATAAATTATTATTTTTATTTATTTATTTTTTGCGGTACGCGGGCCTCTCACTGTTGTAGCTTCTCCCATTGTGGGGCACAGGCTCTGGACGCGCAGGCTCAGCGGCCATGGCTCACGGGCCCAGCCGCTCCGCGGCATGTGGGATCTTCCCGGACCGGGGCACGAGCCCGTGTCCCCTGCATCGGCAGGCGGACTCTCAACCACTGCGCCACCAGGGAAGCCCCCTAAATTATTCTATATTGAGGCAATTTATTGTTTTTAAGTTATATATGTATATCAAACTCAGACTTATTGAGGAATAACTTATAGAGAGTAAAATTCACACTTTTTAGTGTCCAATCCTATGAGTCTTGACATATGCTTCTAGTCACGTAACCCCCACTTAGAATGATGCATTGGTGTTTCATCCATACTGTGGTATACAGCAGCAGTCTGTTCTGTTTCTTCTGTATGCAGCTACTACAGTTTGCTTATCCATGCAACAGCTCAAGGACCTTTGCGTTGTTTCCAGTGTTGGTGATGAGTAAAGCCACTCACAACACTCATGAAGAGAAGTTTATGTGAACACGTTTTCATTGCGCTTGAGTCAACCCCTAGGAGTGGCACTGCTGTTCTCCAAAGTGGCTGGACTGTTCTGCAGCCCCGTCACAGGGACTGAGAATTCTAGCTGTTCCGCATCCTGGCCAGGACTTGGTATTGTCAACTGTTGCTTGTTTGTTTAACCTGAGCCATTCGAATCGGGTGGGTCAGGACCCCAAGAAGGAGGAAGGATACAGCAAAGGAGATGGAGTGACGGATTGCCCTGCTTCCCAGTGGAAGGCTAGTGTGTTTCAGGGGTGTGAAACTGGGGCTTTGTAGTGCATTTCTTGTCATCTCCTTGCTGGGCCCAGACTCCTTTTATTTCCTCTGTCAGATCTCTCACGATGAAGGATAGAACCTTTTCTGAGAAGAATGGGTAAACTGGGAAGTCCTCCTGGTCTGTGGTCTTGGGGGTGTTAGAAGTGCTGGGAGGGGCAGGGAGGAAAGCTTGCCATCAGTGCTTTTATTTTAAGAGCATCTTTTCTTTGGGGAGTAGATTCTGGCTCTGGAAAGTCAGAGGAGCATGGAGTTGCCCCAAAGAGAAAAGGCCTAAGGCAAAGCTCAAGGACCCCTTCCAGCTATTGGAGTAGCGACAGAAGTTCAGGAAAGTTCGAGATAAAGCCTAGAGATCTGAACGGAGCTTCCCTGCTCTGTACCCTTGGGAACCAGAGCATGACTGGAGGTGCAGGAAGGTGCAGAGTGGCCCCAAGTGCATCCGCATAAGGAAGATCACTGATCCACCGCTAAGAAATCTACAAAATAACACTATCAAACTACGGATACCATTGCTAGGCATTCATGCCAGTTAAAAGCTGCATTGAAATTAGTGCATTTACAACCTAATCGTGATGAACGGAAATAACTGAACTGTCCTATGGACTGAGTCAGGTCATGCTGTCTCATAAAGTATCAGTATGCTTAACTTTCTATGCAGATGAAGCCTTCCTGACCTGCCATGCTTTTCATTTTCTATGATGAACCAGCATGCATCCTGAGACACTAATGAGAGATTACTTTGAGTCTCTAGCACTTTTAAAGGAAAGGCTTGAATGAGAGAATTAACTTTTGCTTAATTGTTCAAACCGTTTGACATTCGAATAAAACAAAAGAATTTACACCACTAAAAGTGGAGAGCTTAGAACACCATGACCACGCATCTGTATAATTAGATTAAAATGAGACAAAATTACGAACAACTAAAGGTGCAACGCACTATGAAACTGTCCGTATGCCTAATATCAATGGCCCTGCAAAGTTACAGAGTCCCACAGATCCACGTTAGAGATACTTATACCCCAACCCATGCCCCCTGAAAGTTGGGCTGACGTAAAGTTAAACAAAAGATAAACCTGCCTCTTCAGGTATTTTCAAGTTCCAAATTATGATTTCAAACTAATTCTGTATACGCAATTCAAACATAGCTAATAAGCATGACACAATTCTTCCTAGACACCATTTTTGGCCCAAGGGAGAGAGAGAGTGAGGTGGATAAAAATACAGAATAGTTGAAATTTGCATACTGATATGAGGAAAAAAGAGGTCGGATGGTTAAAAGTGAAATAGATTACCGGAAGAAAAAAGTACTTTTCTGGCAGGTAAATCTTTCCATAGCTTAATGTGGTACAAAGTTTCTGAAGACTTCTGGATCCTGGATCCTGGAATTGCTTGCCTTTAAGGACATCATAACACTGACATTTTTCAAAAAAAATTTTTGCCGGAAGACTAATACCAAGGTTTATTGTCCATATTCGACGTTTAGCATACACAAACTAAAATGCATTAACAGGGTCATTCAATACTGAAAAGATATCTAATCATTTCTAAATAAGGGAGGAATGCATTTCTAAACCAAATCAGGAGACTTGATCAGTTCTATCTGCACAGTTTTATTTTTACCATCAGCATGCATTGTCTCCACAATGATTAAAAAATAGTGAGTACTTAATTCCCCTTTTTGGATTGAAGGAATCCACCTACGCAACAAAGTAAATAAATAAAAAGAGAGAAGGAAGATATCCTCTTACCTGGATCCTTTTCAATCTGGACCACCAGTCTTGTGTTGGAATTATCCACGCGTCTTGTACTAGAAGGGGGCCACAAAAGGGGAAGAGGTCCTGATTAGATCCCTCCAAATGATAGTTGGCTCACAGAATCAGCTGTGTGAGTGGGAAATGCAGGGGAGATGGAGCTCACATATTAGGGTGTTTGCTCCACTTCGACAAGGCTGTCGGGAGAAGGAGGGGTTGGAAGGGAGGGAAAAATACAGAAAACACACAGAGGGAAGAGATAACTAGCACTTAGGATATGGGAGATTGGCCTTCAATCTTATCAGTTTTGAGCACCCGGTCCACAAAATGAAAGCAAGCATTTGAACGGCCAATGGACTGTCACTCACCTTCAGAACTTCAGAGCAGTGCACACATAGCTACCTTTCTTTTCAAATTGATTCCAGAAAATTCGTGATTAGTAGTCTATGTCTCCACCACTTGCTTTCAAGAGTTGGGCCCATTCTTACAGACCCTTCTTAGGCTGAACCACAAGAATAAAAACAGCTCTCACAAGCTTAGGAAAAGCTGGATGGCCTGTAGCCATGGTAACCAGTGGCCGCCAGGACCAGTTTTAAACCTTTTCAGTTATGACAACCCACCTCAACTTACAGCTTTGGTAAGCAAGCCAGCCAGCCCATGGTGGCCCCTTGCTTTTGAAAGTCAGCTGGTGAGGGACAGACTCAGTCCAGACCTCTCAGGGGTCAACAGTCACTCCCCAAGTGACTGCCCTGCAGAGGGTATCAGCCCATGTATGTCTGTAAAATTCACCGGCCCTTGACCTTCAGATGTCCCGAAAACCCTTTATCAGTGCAACAGTCTGCTCTGCTCGGAGGGACTGTGCCGGACCAGCTTTGACTTATTTCAGACATTGAGTGGTGGTCTCGTCATCCTTTGAAGGACGAAATGTGAAACTGACGTCAACCACATGAAGTTGATGATATTCAACTGTTTATGACCTGCAAAAACGGCCATTTCATATGGCTAAACCATACAAGTTTGAACATAATGAGGGTCCGATCTTTACCACGTCTGGCCCCTGACTTTGCCATCCCTCTGCCCTTTGCTTTCTGTGCTCCAGCCACCCTGGCTTTCTTTTTCCGCACCTTCAACATGCCCTGACCTCCTTCTCCCTCCCTCCCTCCCCTGCATCCTTTACACTGTCGTGTCCTCTGTGTGGAAGACTTCCTTTCCAGCTCCACCCACTTTTCCTTGTTGACTCCTCTAAACTTTCCCGTCCAGCTAAGAATCACCTTCTCAGGGAAGCCTTCCTGGCACCCGCTTTGGGTGAGATTCACGTGTGCTGTGCACTTTCATACCTCTCCTTCGGAGCACGTGTCACAGTTACTATAACTACTAAGGCTGACCGTTACCACTTACGTAGCACTTACTCATGTAAGCACTTCACGTGTATGAACTCACTGCATCTTCACAACCACCTTCTTAGGTGAATATACCTGTTCTCACAGAGCAAGAACCTGAGGCACCGTGGATTAAATGTCCAAAGTCACAGAGCTCGTGAGTGGTCTAGCCGAGATCTGGACCCAGGTGGGCGGCCTCTGGAGCCTTCACTCTACGTCATACTCATCTTTGCGTGTGTCAACTAAAAAAATATATATATTCACAACCTAAAAGTTGAAAGTTATGTTTTATTTGGGGGGAATTTCTAGGAATTCAAGCCAGGGAGGCAGCATCTCAAGTAAACCTGATAGACTGCTCCGAGGAGGCGAGGGGGTAGCCGGGATATATAGAAGTTTTGCAACAAAGGGCAGGGAGTCTGAACTTTAAAGAAAACCAGATACCTCAAGTTAAGGAATTTAGCGCTTTTCTGTGCATGGGCAGATGCTAGAGTCTGGGCTCACTGATATCATTCCTTTGATGTGTACCTCAGCTATCTCGGGCCAGTATCCTGTGTTTTCACATCCTGAGTTTCCTCAGGGCTCACTGTAGGGAAAGCCTGCAGTCTGATGGCTGCTAGGTGGCAGGTATTCTTTTCCTTCCTGAGTTCCCTCAGGGTTCACCAGCTCACCATCAATTGCTGATGACTGTGACATCCTTTGTTTACTGACATGGCAGGAAATATTCCATTTCCTTTTCTTTTTTTTTTTTTAAGAATATTGCATTTATTAATTTGAAAAGTAGGCCCAAATACGCAGCAATATTCCATTTCTCACATGATAATTTGATTACTTCTGCCTCTTACATCAGACCCTAAGGACCGTGAGGTACCATTTTGCTGACATCTGGCACGCAGCAGTCACTCCATTTGTTGACAAAATAAATGAATAGTCAAAGATAATACTGCTTCTGAAGTGTTTTTCTCTGATAACACCTGCTAAGAAAAACCGAGACTGCTTCTAGATAACATTTCAATGTGATTGTTGACATACTGAGTGTGATTAACTAAATGACGAGCACTTTTTAGTGCTTAGTCGTGAACTTGTCTCTTGGGAATCAGAGCAGATTAAAAAGATGCTTAGATGCATCTGTATTTTAAATAAATAAGAAAGTTTGTCTTCAGAAAAAAAAAAGTATTCTCATTTCCTCCTATGTCTCAGATATTTGAGAACCATCTAGGCAGGATCCTATTTGAGTTTTGTAAAACAGACTCTACAGATGGGTTGGAAAGGAGGAATATTCTGTTACAGCTCAAAAAGGCCACTAACCCCAGCACCATGTTCTATTACTGCTTCAGTTTCCTTGCAAATACCCTCAGACGGGCTTGGAAAATAAAAGAGCCTGGGGTGGCAGAAAATAAAGCAAACAACAAAATTCTTTCTAATGAAGGCTGGAACGCCATGTCGGCATAGTTAGTCCCCAAATGGAATTTTAATTTCTCCTTAAGACCCAGGACAAATGGAATTTTCAGCAGCAGAATAAACAATTTTTAAAGAGGGACTGCGCCAAAAGAAAGCCATTTACCAAACTCCTTACGGAATTAAAACACCTTCTAAAGCTATGTTAACTGGAAGGCTATCTTTGCAAAAGGCTTTGGCTGCAGAGTGCTAAATTCTGATCAGCGGTAACTAAGCTATGCTGCCTGTGTGCCCCAGGGCCTCTGGCTCGCCACCAGACTCTCTAAGAAGGCCAACTGTCAACCACACTGGGTATTCTGAGCTTATCTCCAGTGCTTTCCTCCTGTAAATTTGGTGCTTACCACTCAGAGGTGCTAATTAGCTCAGTAATTGGATTTCTGCCTTCACGCTCCTATTGCATGAACATCAGTTCTGCTGCTCAGGGAGAAGCAGCGGGCTCCCGACTCATTCCACAATCTCAGGAGAAGTACAGAATGCTGGTGTGGCCAGGTGGGCGTCTGCGGTGTGTGCTCTCAGCCCCTGCCTGGCAAAGCCAAGGCTCATTGCTAGGCCACGCTGTCCTGAGCGCCACAGGCCGAGAGTCCAGTAATATCATTGGTCTTCCCAGAGAAACTGACTTACTCAAAGCATCCCTTTCTTATGATAATACGGCAGGGCTGGTTCCCTCCCTTCAAGCTTTGCCTCCCTCATCTAAGTCCAGCACCTTCTCTCTTATGTGGCCTCATCTGAGGAGCTTAAATAATTTAACAGTAATTTACTTAATTCTACTGCTTCAGGTTCCAGTTTCTCAGCACAGACACAGACAATTTATGGGAGAAGTATTCCCATTTCTGATGGGGAAGTGTGACTGGCTGGAAAGCCTGTTGATACGGCAAAGCCAGGATGGATGGACTGTAGTTCTGGGAGGGGGACCACAGACTGAACCCGCCCGCCCTGGCCAGGCACCCGAGTAGCCACTGGCATGAGTTCTCTTACAACAGGAAGTCCTGGTGAGGAACTCGGAACTAACAAGCCACCACCAACCAGGAGAATTCAGGAAAGGTCAAAAGGAGAGAGGAGACTCCAGTCCATATGTCCTACCAACCTCACAGAATCCTCCTCGCTGGAATCCATCTTGGCTGAGCGATGCACGGGCCACCAGGAAGGACCCTGAGTCAGAATGATTGGCCAGAGACAACCCGGAAACTAACCCCATCACCATAAAGCCCGAGACTGCGAGCCACGTGGCAGAGCAGTCCTCCTGGGTCCCCTTGCGCTGCTGCTCTGCGCCCGGGCGCCCCTTCCCAATAAGGTCTCTTGCTTTGTCAGCATGTCTGTCTCCTCAGACACATTTCTGAGTGTTAGACAAGAGCCCACTCGCTGGCCCTGGAAGGGGTCCCCCTTCCTGCAGCAGTTCTCTTCATGCTGCAGGCAGCATTAGAGAAATCTGGACATCGAGAAGGCAGCCAGACACTAAAGAAGGACACTGTCACCTTTTAAGTTGAATATATACACAAGTTTCATCCGGGTTGGTATTTTTTGATGATTTTTCCATCTATATTCATAAGGGATATTGGTCTAAGGTTTTCTTTGCTTGTGATGACTCTGTCTGCCTTTGGTATCAGGGTAATACTGGACCCACAGAATGATTTAGGAACTATTCCTTCCTCTACTCTTTTTTGGGAGATTTGAGAAGGACTGATGTGAATTCTTCTTTAAACATTTTACAGGCTTCCCTGGTGGCGCAGTGGTTGAGAGTCTGCCTGCCGATGCAGGGGACACGGGTTCGTGCCCCGGTCCGGGAGGATCCCACACACTGCAGAGCGGCTGGGCCCGTGAGCCATGGCCGCTGAGCCTGCGCGTCCGGAGCCTGTGCTCCGCAACGGGAGAGGCCACAACAGTAAGAGGCCCACGTAACGCAATAAATAAATAAATAAATAAATAAAATAAACATTTTACAGAATTCCAGAGGGAAGCCAACTCATCCTGGGCTTTTCTTTGTTAGGAGTTTTTTGATTACCAATTAATTCCCTTTACTTGTTATAGGTCTATTCAGATTTTCCATTTCTTTTTCAGTCAGTTTTGGTAGGGTGTGTGTTTCTATGAATTCCTCCAGTTCAGCTAGGTTATCTAATTTGTTGGTACATGGTAGTTCATAGAATTCTCTTTCAATTATGTAATGTTGGTAGTAATGTCCCCACTTCTGTGATTTAGTAATTTGAGTCTTCTTTTTTTCTTGGTCATTCTTGGTAAAGGCCTCTCAATTTTGTCAATCTTTTCAAAGAATCAACTTTTGGTGTAATTTATTATTTCTATTGATTTTCTATTATCTATTTCATTTCTCTCCATTTTAATCTTTACTATTTCCATCTGTCTGCTTGCTTTGGTTTAGTTTGCTCTTCTTTTTCTAGTTCCTTAACATGGAAGACTAATTTATTGATGTGAGATTTTTCTTATTTTTTAATTTAGGCATTTACAGCTATGAATTTCCCTCTGAGCACTGCTTTAGCTACATACCGTAAGTTTTAATATATTATGTTTTCATTTTCATTCATCACAAAATATTTTTTATTTTCTCTTGTGATTTGTTTTTTGACCCATTGGTTAAGTAGCTTTACTTTACACTTCTTTGGGAACTTTCCAGATTTCATCTTGCTGTTAATTTCCGATTTCATTCCATTGTAGCTGAAGAACATATGTGGCATGATTTCAATCCTTTTAAATTTATTGAGGTTTGTTTTATGGCCTAACACATGGTTTATTCTGGAGAATTGTCCATGTGCATTTGACAAGAACGTCTTTTTAAAAACGTTTGCTTTGTAAAATACTCTATTAAAAGGATGAAAAGACCAGGTACAGACTGAGAGAAAATATTTGCAAACCGCATATCCAACAAAGTGCTAGTATCTAGAATATATAAAAAACCCTCAAAACTCAGCAGTAAGAAAACCAAACCAAAACAAACAAAAAACCCACAAAGAATCCAATTAGAAAGTGAGCAAAGATGTGAACAAACAATTCCCTGAGGAGGACATACTGATGGCAAATAAGCTCAGAAAAAGATGTTCAATGTCATAAGTCATTAGGGAGATGAAGATTAAAACCACAGTGAGATATCACTATACACCCATTAGAATGGCTAAAGTATAAAATAGTGAAAACATCAATATACTTGCAAGGATATGGAGAGACTAGACCCTTACGCGTTGCTGGTGGGGATGTAAAATGGTGTCGCTCCTCTGAAAAAAGTTTGGCAGTTTCTTTAAAAAAACTACCATGGGACCCAGCAATTATATTCCTGGGCAATTATGCCAGAGAAGTGAAGACTTATGTTCACCCAAAACCCACAGACAAATGTCCCTGGCAGCTTTATTCATAATAGCCCCAAAACTGGAAGCAACCCAGATGTCCCTTAGTGGGCGAGTTGTTAAACAGACTGTGGTTTCCATACTATGGGATACTGCTTAGCAATTAGAAGGGGCAAACTGCCGACATACAACAACCTGGAAGAATCTTCACTGAACTACAGTGAGTGAAAACAGCCAATCCCACGAGGTTTAAACACTATATGATTCCGTTTATATAAAACTCTTGCAATGACAAAATTATAGAGTTGGAGAACCCATTAGTGGTTGACAGGAGGTAAGAAGGAGGGAGGGGCAGAAAGGAAGAGTGTGTAACTATCTAAGGGCAGCAGGAGAGGTCTCTGTGGGGATGGACTTGGTCTGTATCTTGACTGGACCAACATCAATATCCTGGTGATCGTTTTACAAGACGTTAACACATGTAAATTGGATAAAGAGTACATGGGGAGATCTCTTTTTATTCTTTCTTTCAACTCCATGTGAATCTATACTTAGCTTTTAAAAAAAAAGTTTAATTAAGAAAATCTCCATAGCTAATAGCAGGCCTGAATTCCGTGACTACAATGCATTCATGTGAGATTCTCATCTCTCACCCTAACTTGCTTGCGTCACAAATTAGGATCACTTCTCCCATTTCAGTCAGAAAAATCCAAGACTCTCCAGCACTCCAAATACAGGAGAAGAAGTCCAACTATTCATTCACTGGGAAGTCATAAATATTTAGGGGGTGAAAAGTGTTTCTTCTCTTTCTGCAAATGCAACTATAAAAACAGTAATAAAAAAATCTAGCTGCATGTGGTTGGGCAAAGAGTCAGCCAGATGGGGAACTGAAAAGATGGAGATGCAGAGGACTGTAGCAGATTCGTAAGGATTAAATGACCAGGGGGGGCTTCCCTGGTGGCGCAGTGGTTGAGAGTCCGCCTGCCGATGCAGGGTACACGGGTTCGTGCCCCGGTCTGGGAGGATCCCACATGCTGCAGAGCGGCTGGGCCCATGAGCCATGGCCGCTGAGCCTGCGCATCTGGAGCCTGTGCTCCGCAATGGGAGAGGCCACAACAGGGAGAGGCCCGTACCAAAAAATAAATAAATAAATAAAGAGAATTAGAGTGATTTGCTGTAAAACCTAGAGCAGCATTTATAAAACGGATTTGACAGTGTTTTATTTAGAGTTCCGGGTGTTATTTCTCCTGGGGATGAAGACACATTTATTTTTTCATTAGTTACCACTGGTACGCACAGAATTTGGATCAAGATGAGCACACAGCAAAAAGAAACGTCAACCCTTGGCAATGGGGCTGCAGGATTTTGCAGTGACATGCGCAGCCCTGATGAGTTACATCTAGATCCTTCCGTTTTCACAGCCACTTGTGTCAGGAGAGACACAACTCGAGAAGACACGTTCTCCGAACATGAAGCCTGTTAAGACACGGTGCTGTTTAGTCCTCAAGGGACGTGGCACTTATTAAAATCACACCAGCTCTGCTTTCCGCTGAGATGGACTACACTCTTCCTTTGCTATTTTATTCACTCCTAAAGTATAACATTGTACCTCACCCGCACTCAGTCTTCAGAACTGTTACAAAATCAAGTTCAACGGAAAGGATGCTCCTAATTCTACCATCACCATGTGGCACCTGGTCAAATCAGTTACACTGACTAAAATTATAAATAAAGGTATTTATGCAGGTTTGACATCTCATGTTTCCATTTTTTTTTTTTTCTTTTTTTGGCGGTACACAGGCCTCTCACTGCTGTGGCCTCTCCCGTTGCGGAGCGCAGGCTCCGGACGCGCAGGCCCAGCGGCCATGGCTCACGGGCCCAGCCGCTCCGCGGCATGTGGGATCCTCCCGGACCGGGGCACGAACCCGTGTCCCCTGCATCGGCAGGCGGACTCTCAACCACTGCGCCACCAGGGAAGCCCTCATGTTTGCATTTTTAATGATGGTGTACCCTATGCAAAATAATTCGGCCTGGAAACAATACACAAACAATAAGGCAGGGGAGCCCCAAGAATGAGACCCCAACTTTACGTTGATAAATCTGATTTCTGTTTCTCACTTGCCTTATGACTTATTAAATTATTGAGGGATGTAAAGGAGAGAATCACATAATCCTTCTGATCCTCAGTTTTCTGAGTGCATAAAATCGCAACTAAAACATAGCACTTTGGGTAGGAAATTAAAATACAGAGTCCTTTCTATGGCCGTCTACTACAAAACTAAACTAAGAATCACTTTAACCTTGTAACAGGCCTGTTGCCCAGGGTCATCATGATTGACAATGGATGAACAGAAAATAGTCTTGATATCACCACATCAGTACTTTTTAATGGGGAAAAAGAAATAGTATTATTTTTATCCTGACAGTGTTTTTCAAATTTGAGTTTAAATATTAAAATTGTGTTGAATCTTGGCTCTGGGAGCACAGGGACCAGAGTCAACAGAAAATGAGTTCATTCACCTCCTCCAAGTGTCTGCCACCTGCCCCAGCTTTTCCCCCAGACAGTGTGACAATGACAAGAAAACCTCCTCAGAAGGCTTCCCAAGTGGCTCTCCTTTGCCCATGATAACTTTAGCTAGAAAGCTAGCGTTCTATTATGTTTGGACGGCTCTTAAAATTAATCGTTTTTAAAATTTCATTTTCTATGCAATTTTCTTTAAAATCCACTAAGAACTTTCTCTCCTTTCTCTCAAACCTCAAAGTACACCTCTCTCCAAAGCCTTCCCTGTCTCTAGGAAATTAAGCTCCAACCACACAACCTCCAAAACAAATAATTTTTTAAAATGTAACTTAGTAAGACATTACAAATCAGAAAAAGAATATAATACATTAAATTGCCGTTATTCTTATCGGGTAATATTTTTTCTAATTCTCATGTATGCGATTACTTTTCCATTATTGGTCATTTTTCATTTAAACAAGCCTGATGGGGAGCATCTGTCTACTTAATTGCCTTTACAGAGAGAGGCAAACACAGTAATCCAGACACGAAAGAGCATTCTAAACCCTATGGAGTGACGACAGCAGAATGTTTCCAAAGCGACAAGGAAAAAAGAGCACGGCTTCCTATGTTCACATAATGCATTAATTTCATTCATCAGCCGATAGTACCATGAACCCCGAAACAGCAACCACATGCAAAGCCTGGGTCAGGTCCTGGCTTTCAATAGTGAGGGACTGAAGCCAGCCTTGGAAACACACTCAGGGTTTTGTGAATGAAAAGTGCCACCTGCCATACCAGTAGACAAAGGATGTGGCAGCCACCGAGCCATCACATCACAGCCGCCCCGACGGTGCGCCCGGAGGGAACTCAGGACGGAAGCAGGACGCCCACCACCAAGCCCTCAGCCGCTGCAGCCACCCCCAACCCTATGCCCTGAGAGGACTCAGGATGGGGAAGCACAGGACGCTGGCCCCAGATAGCTGAGGTGCATATCGAAGGGCTGATTTCTGTGAGCACAGACTCTCTCATCTGCCCATATAGAGAAAAGCGCTCTATTCCTTCACTTGAGATGTCTGCTTTGCTTTAATTAACAGTAACCCTTTGATGTTCCGACTACCTGGTTTTTCTTGCAAAAAACTCCTCTATATCCTGGCTCCCCCCTTACCTCTTTGGAGCCATCTGAGAGGCTGACTTCAGGGCTCTGGGCTAGGGGCATTGCATGGAAAAACAGTAGGGCCCCTTGGGGAATGAACTCTGAGGAGAAGGCAAAAAAAGGAACAATAAAACCAAATACCAAGAACCTTCAAAAAGGATTGTATGACCTATAGTGACAGGTGATATCACTAATACTGAAAGCTTCCTACATTAATTTTTCTGGCCAAATATTCTTTTACAATATAGTATATGCTTCCTAGGTGTAGGGGTGGTAAGGGAATGAGGCCAAAACGATCCTGTCCCAACACTAATATCTTCTAAGGGTGCATTAGCAAGAAACACAGAAGTCCTCAGAAAGTCCTCAGAATAAAACATAATTCTCAGCTTTTCAGTTGTGCCTGTTTTCAGTCGACAGTAACAAGATTAAAGAGCGCCCCCTACCCCATGACTGCAATGGTAAGGAGTGAGTCTTAAGCTAGAGCCTGAAATGCATTGGTCCCCCAGGACTCAGAGGGGTCACCCCACAGCCCATATGGGTCCTCCCATGTCTCTGTCGGCAACGGGGACGGCGTGGCCAGTCACGTGCACTTAGCGTGCTGGCTGGTCACAAGCAAGGCCTTGGAAAGGGCTCAGGGCTCTTGGTGCTGGGGAGTGAACCCTCACTGTGCAGATACCTCCATCTGCCCAGAAGATCTCCTGCGCCAGGACCCTGTGAGCCCTGCGGTAAAAGGGCTTGAGGCAACGCAGATTGAAAAGCTGAAGCCTTCTGCCTTCCTTTGTTTGGAATCAATCAATCCCATCTCCAACACATCCTTAAAAGCTGAAAAAGCTGCCAGGCCTGAGAAGGGCTCTGCCCTTGTGCTGTGTGTGCTAGGCTGATACTCCCTGCGACCACCCATCAGCCGGACTCTGCCACACAGCCTCACTCCTGGGTGACCTTGACTCCCGGGTGACCTTGACATGTCCAGTCAACAGCACCAGACGGCCGGAAGCAGGTGGGCAGGTGCAGCCCTTCCGGCAGGCGCCTGGTCAACTTCCCTACTCTGCACTTTCTAGATTCCGTAACTGCTCAGCAGGATGGCACAGGACTCTGAGTAAAATTATGTACTGCAGCATAATGAATAATAAGCTCAAACCAGCGCTATCTGAGAAATTCCACACACTGGAGTTCCTCAAAAGCGGCATGCTTCTGGAATACATTTGCATAATCGCTCATCACCACACCCAAAGTGCCAACCCTTACCCCTGGGTACGTGTGTGTGAGCTTTCTCATCCATCAGCACAACAGCAGGATGGGGCCAAGTTCATCATTTAGTGTTGCAGACATAACAGCATTCAGACATAGACCTGGGTTTCCAGTTGAGCAGATCCAAGGCAGAGAAGGGAGGTGGAAGGACTGATGAAGACACAGGGTGTATCAGCCAGAGAGCGAGGGAGGCTCAGACTCCTGTCTGCCACTCCACCCTTCTCTGGAATTCTAGACTATTTAGACTCACAGAATTACGGTGCTAAAGGTCTTACCTTCGTGCTGTCATCCCTCCAAATAGAATTATGAAGGAAGGATCTGTTCGATAAAAGCCATCACTTGCTCTTATTACAAGTCTCTCAATTTCAAGTGACAGAAAACCCAACTGGAAACGGTTTAAGCAAAATCTGGAACTCACTGGTTCACACAGCTGAAAGGTCAATGGAGCCCAGCTGGACTCAGGGGCTAGGATGCATGGTGTCATCAGGAATCATCCTCCACGTCCCTCGGCCCTGCCCATTTGCTGTGTTCTCAGGCCAGTTCACACCTCATGGGGACAAAAAGGCTGCCAGCAGCATTAGGCTTGCATCTCACACTACGAAGCCCGGTGGGAAAGATGATTCTCCTCCCCTGCAGGCCTGCCACATCCCAAGTCCCAGGCAGAAACAATCCTTCTCTGGAACTCTGGGTTTCACACCTTGCCTTTCTCTTGCCTTTTTGGCCACGGTCTCACCTGCTCGTCTGTTTCTTGCTTACCTGTGGCCTGAAATCCAGGAAAATGTTTATGCAGGGCTCAGTTTTACTAGAGTGGAATGAAACGTGAGGCAGGCTGCCGGCTGTACATCACAGACTCAGCCCACGTGTCCCCAGCCGCCTGGCTGAGATCTACTGACACTAAGCTCTGAGCTTCTGTGGCTCTTCAGTCTGCCTGGTATCTCCACTTCGTGCTGCATAACTAAGAATGTTTCTTGCTGGCTTCTCTTCACCTCTATCGCTTTTGGAAAGTTCGAGACTTGGTCCGATTTCCCACCCTGGCTGTGCTTGTAAGTCCCGGAATGCACTGCCTCCTCACACGTGTCCTAAACCGTGTCAATCCCGAAACACGCCTCGTGGATCAATAGACACACACGTGGAACCTCAAAGTGACTCCCAGGCATTTTTAAATTGCTCAGAACTCCCAGATTCATATACGCATCAGCCTCGGAGTCCCTTCCGGGGGGAGGATTCCCTAAGACCTTCCATCAGCCCCCAGGAAAAGTGAGGGTGTTTCCCGATCCATCTCACAGGCCTATCAAGTTACTTAACAGCCCCGCAAGGTCTGGAACCTGGGCACCCTGGTGCCTCACGTCATTGGTGGTCCTGGGTCTCCCAGTGGGAGAGGCTCCCAGTTCCCGCTCTGGAAATACCAGAGGCAGCAGGCCACACCCAAGGGGCCGCCCCTCTGCCTCCCTGCTCAGGGTCCGGGGCTGCGGAGAAGCAGGCGGGGCTGCAGCTCCCGGCCGACCGGGACCTCGGGGAGAAGCACCTCGGCACCACGCTCAGGAATGCGGGAGCATCGCAAGGTCCCCGCAGAATCAGCAAAAGACAAACTCGCCGGCGACGGTCCACACCTGGCCAGGTGGCCCCTCACCACCTCCTGCCGAGCCTGCGGAGGGGCTGCAAGGCTCCTGTGGTCTAGTCATCAGTGAGACAGCTCAGCAGATGAACTGGAGAGTGGCCTTGGGAGAGTCGTGTTGGTTTTGACTTGGGTCACTTTGGACCTGCCTGAGGGCGGAGGAGAGGTTTGGGACCAACGTCTGCTTCTGAGGAGGCGACAGGGCGCATGGCCACCTCTGCCACACCTGCTGCTGCCCCCCACAGAGAGAGGCTGCGCAGATCTCCTCTAGGGACCCAGAGAAGGCCTTTCTGGAGTGAGGCACACAGGGACCCCGGGCCCCGGGCTGCAGCCGCCTTCCCTTCCAGACGGGCTCTCGAGTCAAGAGCAAATGCTTTCACTGACAGTCACTGGTTTTTTTGTTTTATGGGTTTTTGGTTTGTTTTTTTTTTTTTTTTTTTTGCTGTGGGAGATATTTTGAGAGGCTTCGGGAAACAATGGAGAGGGCTTGAAATAAGGCCAGACCTGGTTAATATCTTGCATCGGCCACTGCCTTATTCTGTGACTTTGGGCAGGTTACTGAACTTCCCTGAGTCTCCTTTTTCTGATCTGCGAAATGAGAAAAATGAAATTGTACTTCCAAAGTGGGTGTCAGGATGGGAATGAGTATGTCTGAGCAGGTGAGCAGGTGTTCACTAAATACAAAAAGACGACGATCACTCCTGTTACTGCTGCATCGTTCCTACTGCCTTTATTACATTTAATAGTAACATATCCAGGGCCCAACACACTCCGAGAGCTGTTGGGCATCCGAGCTGTGCATCCGAGAGCTCTAACAGCCCTAAGACATCTGATAAGGGAGCTTCATGACTTTCTCTCCACAGTAAATTTGTCCAGGTGCTTTGAAAACATATCCATATAAATTGGGGGGTAGCTTAATCGCGAGTTGAAATATATAAATTCCTCCCAGCATAACTGCAAATTTGAATTACGGTGCTGCATTTTACTATTAACACACAAGCCATATAAGCTTCCTGCTTTATACTTAAAAAAGAATGCCTTTTGAGATGCTCAATGCTTTGCACAAAGATCTACAAACTATGCTTAAAACAGCTCACTGGGAAGAGGATATCCAGCAAAATCCTCCCCATTCTGAAAAAGGCAGAAAATAAAGCGTGAAGTTGAGAATTCCTTTTTCTGACTGCCTGAACCAAGTCAGGCATCCATGGCTCTGTACAGCTCATCATCATTAGCAAATCATGAACGAAGACCCAGATGGTGACAGGCAAGCCCACGTGCACACAGCACAAGTGAGGGGGCTGGAGAGATGATGGAGGACAGCGGTGACATCGACCTCTAAGGACTGGAATGTTGAGTTAAAGCCAAGAAGTTGAGAATTGATAGAGGAAATGTAACTTTTGGCTTTTCAGTAAAACACACATGCATGAGAGTGGGATGATGAAGACTTGGCTTGGTAATACCTGAGTAAAATAATTGCGAGGGTTGCAATTTTAAGAGGCATAAATGAGAGCAGAACACAGGACTCAGAGGAAGTAACAGGTCCCCCTACCATGAGCTGAGTAGGTGACACCTGGAGCAGTCTAAGGAGGGCACAGCCAGGGTCAACCCAGGAAACAACTGGATGAGGACGGCTGAGATGCTCAAGGTCTGGACCATTTCACACAAAACACAGATAGGACTGTTAAGCCTGAAGCAGAGACCTGAGAAGGGAAGGAGAGCTGCCTTCAAACTGGTAAAGGACGGAATGTACAGGAGGCCCCAGGATGCGGGTTGCTCCAGGATCAGCAGGTGTATCCAGGTGACTGGGGTATCCGGGTCATGCCACAAGGAGCAGATTCAGAGCAACCAGAGCCCCAGCTGTGACTGACAAATACCACACGGGCTGCCCAGTGAGACACAAGTCCTGCTCCACCCCGAGTAGGAGGAGGTCGCCCTTCTGTGGACGGTCCAGAGGGGATTCTGTAATTCCAAGGGTCCATGCTAGTCTCTCTTCTATATTACAGACCCAGGAAGGGGCTGGGAAGTAGCACAGTAAGACCCATGAGAGCTCAGAGACTGGCTGAAGTATTCTGACCATCTCTTTTGTTGTTTGATAAACCACAAAAGAGTGGCACTCTGAAGATCTTGTTTTTTCCACTAAGGCAGCTGTGATGCTCAAAGGACAGGACCTGGGCTCTGGGACTGGCTAAGGCCTCAGAATAAACACAGCACCTGATGGTGAAGACTAGTATTTATGGGGCATCTCACGGCACGCTGGTTGTGGATGTGATGCTCCGTGGTCTACACGTGTATTCTTTCATGGGTTGACTGTGTCCTGCCATTTCAGAAATGATTTCAGGTAGGTTGCAAGGATACATAACATATGTGTAGACTTAACGGAATTAAAAGTTGAAATGATAGCACCCAGAAATATAGGGAAGGAAAACAAAATGGGCACAGGGTTAATTTGGTGTTCACGACTTCTGGGAGGCACATAGAGACCGTCATCCCATTTTACACGAGTCCACTGAGGCTCACAGGCTGAATAATTTCCGAAAGTCAAACACCTAACCGAGCATACGGGCTGGGATTTTATTCAAGGTCTGACTGACCGCAAAGCTGGTGCTTTCTGAGGGAACGTCATTGCCTCAGGGAGAGCTGAGGATGAAGTGACACGGATTATCTTCTTGCTGACTAGGCTGAGACCAAGGGCATGGAATGCAGAGTCGAGTTTTTTGCAGACCAATCACATAGAATGATTCCTATCTTAAAGCCCAGCACGGTGGCCCACATACATGCTTACCGTATACTTGTTGACAAGGATAATGCCCAGAACAATTGAACATTTTAAAACCAACCCAGAGGATATAATAGAAATGTAACAGCCAGGAAGCTCTATTTGCCCTTCAGGTAGCTGCTATGTGTGTCTCCTCATAGCTATGGTATTTAACATTTTATAGAAGACTTTTGATGTATGAAAGCAAAATCATTGTTAACGGGATTTTTCCTTCTTTAGGGCTGAAGACAGTTGACTCCTTTAGGAGTGAGACACTGGCTAAGGTAACCAGGGCCATGAGTCACATATATACTTTCCAGCCTAAACATCTGTTTCACGTTAATAACAAAGTTTGGTTATTTAGCAATTGTTTATATGTAAAGAGAAGGATGATGAATCACAATATCACAATGTGTTTCTAAAGCCTCCTTTCTAAAGGAGGCACCGCAAGCTGGTGGAGGAGTAAGACGTGAAGATCACCTTCCTCCCCACAAATACATCAAAACTGCATCTACACGTGGAACAGCTCCTACAGAACACCTACTGAACGCTGGCAGAAGACCTCAGACCTCCCAAAAGGCAAGAAACTGTCCCCACGTGATCCAGGGACAACTTCCCCGGGAGAACGCACGGCACGCCTCAGGCTGCTGCAACATCACGCCGGCCTCTGCCTCCGCAGGCCAGCCCCGCACGCCGTGCCCCTCCCTCCCCGCCCCCGGCCTGAGTGAGCCAGAGCCCCCGAAGCAGCTGCTCCTTTAACCCCGTCCTGTCTGAGTGAAGAACAGACGCCCTCCCGAGACCTACATGCAGAGGCCGGGCCAAATCCAAAGCTGAACCCCGGGAGCTGTGAGAACAAAGAATAGAAAGGGAAATCTCTCCCAGCAGCCTCAGGAGCAGCGGATTAAAGCTCCACAATCAACCTGATGTACCTGCATCTGTGGAATACCTGAATAGACAACGAATCATCCCAAAATTGAGGCGGTGGACTCTGGGAGCAACTGTAGACTTGGGGTTTGCTTTCTGCATCTAATTTGTTTCTGGTTTTATGTTTAGCTTAGTTTAATATTTAGAGCTTATTACCACTGGTAGATTTGTTAACTGATTTGGTTGCTCTCTTCCTTTTTTTTTTAACATATATGTATATTTTTTTCCTTTTCCTCTTTTTGTGAGTGTGTATGTGTATGCTTCTGTGTGTGATTTTGTCTCTATAGCTTTGCTTTTGCCATTATTCCTAGGGTTCTGATTGTCTGTTTTTTGTTTTTTTAGGGGTTTTAAGTATAGTTTTTAGAACTTGTTACCATTGGTGGATTTGTTTTTTGGTGTGGTTGCTCTCTCTTTCTGTTTTTATTTATTACTTTTTAATTTTTAATATTTTTTACTTTAATAACTTTATTTTATTTACTTTTTTCCTTTCTTTCTTTTTTTTTCCTCCCTTTTCCTCTGAGCCATGAGGCTGACAGGGTCTTGGTGCTCTGGCCTGGTATCAGGCCCGAGCCTCTGAGGTGGGAGAGCCGAGTTCAGGACATTGGTCCACCAGAGACATCCTGGCCCCATGTAATATCAAACAGCAAAAGCTCTCCCAGAGATCTCCATCTCAATGCCAAGACCCAGGTCCACTCAACGACCAGCAAGCTACAGTGCTGGACACCCTATGCCAAACAACTAGCAAGACAGGAACACAACCCCATCCATTAGCACAGAGGCTGCCTAAAATCATAACAAGGTCACAGACACCCCAAAACACACCACCGGACGTGGTCCTGCCCACCAGAAAGACAAGATCCAGCCTCATCCACCAGAACACAAGCACCAGTCCCCTCCACCAGGAAGCCTACACAACCCACTGAACCAACCTTACCCACTGGGAACAGACTCCAAAAACAATGGGAACTACGAACCTGCAGCCTGCAAAAAGGAGACCACAACCACAGTAAGTTAAGCAAAATGAGAAGACTGAGAAACACACGGCAGATGAAGGAGCAAGGTAAAAACCCACAGGAACAAACAAATGAAGAGAAAATAGGTGGGGCTTCCCTGGTGGCACAGTGGTTAAGAATCTGCCTGCCAATGCAGGGGACATGGGTTTGAGCCCTGGTCTGGGAAGATCCCACATGCCACGGAGCAACTAAGCCCGTGTGCCACAACTACTGAGCCTGTGCTTTAGAGCCCGTGCACTGCAACTACTGAAGCCCGTGAGCCACAACTGCTGAGCCCACAAGCCACAACTACTGAAGCCCATGTGCCTAGAGCCCGTGCTTCACAACAAGAGAAGCCACCGCAATGAGAAGCCCGCGCACTGCAACTAAGAGTAGACCCCACTCGCTGCAACTAGAGAAAGCCTGTGCACAGCAACAAAGACCCAATGCAGCCAAAACTAAATAACTAAATAAATTTATTTAAAAAAAAAAAGAAACTAATACTTTAAAAAAAGAGGAAATAGGCAGTCTACCTGAAAAAGAATTCAGAGTAATGATAGTAAAGATGATCCAAAATCTTGGAAACAGAATGGAGAAAATACAAGAAATGTTTGACAAGGACCTAGAAGAACTAAAGAGCAAACAAACAATGATGAACAACATAATAAATGAAATTAAAAATTCTTTAGAAGCAATCAATAGCAGAATAATGAGGCAGAAGAACGGATAAATGACCTGAAAGATAAAATAGCGGAAATAACTACCGCAGAGCAAAATAAAGAAAAAAGAATGAAAAGAATTGAGGACAATCTCAGAGACCTCTGGGACAACATTAAACTCACCAACATTCGAATTATAGGGGTCCCAGAAGAAGAGAAAAAGAAAGGGACTGAGAAAATATTTGAAGAGATTATAGTTGAAAACTTCCCTAACATGGGAAAGGAAATAGTCAATCAAGCCCAGGAAGCACAGAGATTCCCATACAGGATAAATCCAAGGAGAAACATGCCAAGACACATATTAATCAAACTATCAAAAATTAAATACAAAGAAAAAATATTAAAACCAGCAAGGGAAAAGCAACAATTAACATACAAGGGAATCCCGATAAGGTTAACAGCTGATCTTTCAGCAGAAACTCCGCAAGTCAGAAGGGTGTGGCAGGACATATGTAAAGTGATGAAAGGGAAAAACCTACAACCAAGATTACTCTACCCAGCAAGGATCTCATTCAGATTCAATGGAGAAATTAAAACCTTTACAAACAAACAAAAGCTAAGAGAATTCAGCACCAACAAACCAGCTTTACAACAAATGCTAAAGGAACTTCTCTAGGCAGGAAACACAAGAAGGAAAAGACTTACAATAACAAACCCAAAACAATTAAGAAAATAGTAATAGAAACATACATATCGATAACTACCTTAAATGTAAATGGATTAAATGCTCCAACCAAAAGACAGAGACTGGCTGAATGGATACAAAAACAAGACCCATATATATGTTGTCTACAAGACCCACTTCAGACCTAGGGACACATACAGACTGAAAGTGAGGGGATGGAAAAAGATATTCCACACAAATGGAAATCAAAAGAAAGCTGGAGTAGCAATTCTCATACCAGACAAAATAGACTTTAAAATAAAGACTATTACAAGAGACAAAGAAGGACACTACATAATGATCAAGGGATCAATCCAAGAAGAAGATATAACAATTGCAAATATTTATGCACCCAACATAGGAGCACCTCAATACATAAGGCAAATGATAACAGCCATAAAAGGGGAAATCGACAGTAACACATTCATAGTAGGGGACTTTAACACCCCACTTTCACCAATGGAAAGATCATCCAAAATGAAAATAAATAAGGAAACACAAGCTTTAAATGATACATTAAACAAGATGGACTTAACTGATATTTATAGGACATTCCATCTATTACAAATGGAATTACATTCCATTTGTAATCCCAAAACAGCAGATTACACTTTCTTCTCAATTGCTCATGGAACATTCTCCGGGATAGATCATATCTTGGATCACAAATGAAGCCTTGGTAAATTTAAGAAAATTGAAATTGTATCAAGTATCTTTTCCAACCACAGCGCTATGAGACTAGATATCAATTACAGGAAAAAAATCTGTAAAAAATACAAACACATGGAAGCTAAACAATACACTACTAAATAACCAAGAGATCACTGAAGAAATCAGAGGAAATCAAAAAATACCTGGAGACAAATGACAATGAAAACACGGCAACCCAAAACCTATGGGAGGCAGCAAAAGCAGTTCTAAGACGGAAGTTTATAGCAATACAATCCTACCTCAAGTAACAATAAACATCTAACATAAACAACCTAACCTTACACCTAAAGCAATTAGAGAAAGAAGATCAAAAAACCCCCAAAGTTAGCAGAAGGAAAGAAATCATAAAGATCAGATCAGAAATAAATGAAAAAGAAATGAAGGAAACGATAGCAAAGATCAATAAAACTAAAAGCTGGTTCTTTGAGAAGACAAACAAAATTGATAATCCATTAGCCAGACTCATCAAGAAAAAAAGGGAGAAGAGTCAAATCAACAGAATTCGAAATGAAAAAGGAGAAGTAATAACTGACACTTCAGAAATACAGAGGATCATGAGACATTACTACAAGCAACTCTATGCCAATAAAATGGACAGCCTGGAGGAAATGGACAAATTCTTAGAAAAGCACAACCTTCTGAGACTGAACCAGGAAGAAATAGAAAATAGAAACAGACCAATCACAAGCACTGAAATTGAAACTGTGATTAAAAGTCTTTCAACAAACAAAAGCCCAGGACCAGATGGCTTCAATGGCGAATTCTATCAAACATTTAGAGAAGAGCTAACACCTATCCTTCTCAATCTCTTCCAAAATATAGCAGAGGGAGGAACACTCCCAAACTCATTCTACGAGGCCACCATCACCCTGATACCAAAACCAGACAAGGATGTCACAAAAAAAGAAAACTACAGGCCAATATCACTGATGAACATAGATGCAAAAATCCTCAACAAAATACTAGCAAACAGAATCCAACAGCACATTAAAGAATCATACACCATGATTAAGCAGGGTTTATCTGAGGGATGCTAGGATTCTTCAATAAATGCAAATCAATCAATATGATACACCATATTAACAAATTGAAGGAGAAAGACCATATGATCATCTCAACAGATGCAGAAAAAACTTTCGACAAAATTCAACACCAATTTATGATAAAAAATCCTCAGAATGTAGGCATAGAGGGAACTTACCTCAACATAATAAACGCCAAATATGAAAACCCACAGCCAACATCGTTCTCAATGGTGAAAAACAAACAATTTCCACTAAGATCAAGAAAAAGAAAAGGTTGCCCACTCTCACCACTATTATTCAACATAGTTTTAGAAGTTCTAGCCACAGCAATCAGAGAAGAAAAAGAAGTAAAAGGAATCCAAATCAGAAAAGAAGAAGTAAAGCTGTCACTGTTTGCAGATAATGTGATACTATACATAGAGAATCCTAAAGATGCTACCAGAAAACTACTAGAGCTAATCAATGAATTTGGTAGAGTAGCAGGATATAAAATTAATGCACAGAGATCTCTGGCATTCCTACACACTAATGATGAAAAATCTGAAAGAGAAATTAAGGAAACACTCCCATTTACCACTGCAACAAAAAGAATAAAACACCTAGGAATAAACCTACCTAAGGAGACAAAAGACCTGCATACAGAAAACTATAAGACACTGATGAAAGAAATTAAAGATGATACCAACAGATGGACAGATATACCATGTTCTTGGACTGGAAGAATCAATATTGTGAAAATGACTATACTACCCAAAGCAATCTACAGATTCAATGCAATCCCTGTCAAACTACCAATGGCATTTTTCACAGAACTAGAACAAAAAATTTCACAATTTGTATGGAAACACAAAAGACCCCAACAGCCAAAACAATCTTGAGAAAGAGAAACGGAGCTGGAGGAATCAGGCTCCCAGACTTCAGACTATACTACAAAGCTACAGTAATCAAGACAGTATGGTACTGGCACAAAAACAGAAATATAGATCAGTGGAACAGGATAGACAGCCCAGAGATAAACCCATGCACATATGGTCACCTTATTTTTGATAAAGGAAGCAAGAATATACAGTGGAGAAAAGACAGCCTCTTCAATAGTGGTGCTGGGAAACCTGGACAGCTACATGTAAAAGAATGAAATTAGAACACTCCCTAACACCGTATACAAAAATAACCTCAAAATGGATTAAAGACCTAAATGTAAGACCAGACACTATAAATCTCTTAGAGGAAGAGATAGGCAGAACACTCCACGACATAAATCACAGCAAGATCTTTTTTGACCCACCTCCTAGAGAAATGGAAATAAAAATAAACAAATGAGACCTATTAAAACTTAAAATCTTTTGCACAGCAAAGGAAACCATAAACAGGACAAAAAGACAACCCTCAGAATGGGAGAAAATATTTGTAAACGAAGCAACTGACAAAGGATTAATCTCCAAAATATACAAGCAGCTCATGCAGCTCAATATCAGAAAAACAAACAACCCAATCCAAAAATGGGCAGAAGACCTAAATAGACATTTCCCCAAAGAAGATATACAGATTGCCAACAAACACATGAAAGAATGCTCAACATCACTAATCATTAGAGAAATGCAAATCAGAACTACAATGAGATATCATCTCCCACCAGTCAGAATGGCCATCATCAAAAAATCTACAAACAATAAATGCTGGTGAGGGTGTGGAGAAAAGGGAACCCTCTTGCACTGTTGGTGGGAATGTAAATTGATACAGTCACTATGGAGAACAGTATGGAGTTTCCTTTAAAAACTAAATATAGAACTACCATACGACCCAGCAATCCCACTACTGGGCATATACCCTGAGAAAACCATAATTCAAAAAGAGTCATGTACCACAATGTTCATTGCAGCACTATTTACAATAGCCAGGATATGGAAGCAACCTAAGTGTCCATCGACAGACGAATGGATAAAGAAGATGTGGCACATATATACAATGGAATATTACTCAGCCATAAAAAGAAACAAAAGTGAGCTATTTGTAGTGAGGTGGATGGACCTAGAGTCTGTCATACAGAGTGAAGTAAGTCAGAAAGAGAAAAACAAATACCGTATGCTAACACATATATATGGAGTCTAAAATGGTTGTGAAGCACCTAGAGGCAGGACAGGAATAAAGACGCAGACAGAGAGAATGGACCTGAGGACACGGCGGACAGGAAGGGTAAACCGGGACGAAGTTGAGAGAGTGGCATGGACATATATACACTACCAAATGTAAAACAGATAGCTAGTGGGAAGCAGCCACATAGCACAGGGAGATCAGCTCGGTGCTTTGTGACCACCTAGAGGGGTGGGATAGGGAGGGTGGGAGGGAGATGCAAGAGGGAGGGGATATGGGGATAGAGGTATACGTATAGCTGATTCAGTTTGTTATACAGCAGAAACTAACACAACCATGTAAAGCAATTATACCCCAATAAAAATGTTAAAAAAAATACTCTGACATAAGGGGATTTATAAACACCAGGCACTGTTATTACAGTGCATTTGCTATTGCTGCCTATAAGTTAAATGGAGACAGCAGGCAGGACTCATCAAGACCAGTTTTAAAGACCTTCTTAGTTAATAACAGTTTAATAGTGCACAGCCTGACGGTAGTGAATGAAATCCAGATTACGATTTCCTTTCCCTTTTACATAATATTGTTGGATTTAATTCATTTAAGAAATAGTTACAGAACATTTTCTGTGTGCGTGACCCCGTAGGGACACAAAGATGAATAAAAACAAGTCCAGGCTTGGAGGTAGAGTCAGTCCACACCAATCCTTGGTACAAGTTACTGATGGTCACAGAGCAAATTTATCTTCCAAAGGTGACCACTACAGTACCTCTCATCCGACAAGTGCTTCCTGAACCTTCCATTCATCCATCAGGAGGTGGAATATGATACCCCTCTTTGCGAGTCTGTGTGTGCGTGGGTGGAAGTGGAGGGGTTGGGGGAGGGAAGGGCACTCGGTGAGAAGGGCACAGCCGAGGGCGGGCTGGGAATGAAAAACTCACAATATGCGATGTATGAAATAGTACTGTGGGAGATTAGGACTCAGGGTCTATATTTGTGCTCCTATATGATAGCCTCGAGTCACATGCGGCTACTTAAATGTAAGTGAATTAAAATTCAATAGAATTAAAACCTCAGCCACACTAGCCCTGTTCCAAGCGCTGGGAGGGCTCCCGTATTGGACAAGGTAGATACAGAGCATTTACGTCAGTGCTGGGCTCTGAGGTACGTCTCCTTGTCGCCCAGGCAGCAGTGTCCCATCGCGGGCTTCTGAGACAGTGGGACCTGGTGCTGTGTCTGGGGAATCAACCAGGGAGCAGGTTAGTTAGGTGGGCAGAGGATAGGTTTGTCACCAGCCCCCAGTGAGGAGTGGCGTTGGAGGACAAAAAGTCTGCAGATTTCAAGACAGCCCAGGCTCGGGAAAACAGACGGGCCAGAGTCACCAGGTAGCTGGTGATTTACTTATCGGTTCCATAGAGTATGAAAACGGTTCCGTTACGGTACACGGCTCGCTGGAGACTTGCAAAAACCAAAGGCAGCTTAGGAGGTTTGGAAGAAAAATCAAAGGACTGGAAAGTGAAGGAGCAGGGGTGGAAAGGAAGAGGAGGCCAGGAGAGGGGATGGCAAGTGCCCCCTCATCACACCCCCAGGGTGGGGCTGGCGACCATGGCACCCACTGGCAGATCGTGGTCACTGTCGTGAGAAGGGAGAATATCTCTCAGTCAGTGGTGGGACGGCGAGTAAACACTCAATTACCCTAACAACTGCTTCTCTGTATCGGACTGAAAAGAAATGGTAGGAGCAGCTACAGAGACACTCACAAATAAGAACAGGAAAAGTCATTAGTGTTTGAAATAAAAACCAACAGTTTCAGATACAGAGAATGGGCTTTCCAGAGGGCTTGCAGGGATCCAGATGAGATTTCCTGCCATTTCCTTTCCTGGTACCCACCACTCTTACTGTCCTGAATTCCATCACTGATCTTTTTTTTTTTTTTTTGCGGTACGTGGGCCTCTCACTGTTGTGGCCTCTTCCGTTGCGGAGCACAGGCTCCGGACGCGCAGGCTCAGCGGCCATGGCTCACGGGCCCAGCCGCTCCGCGGCATGTGGGATCTTCCCGGACCGGGGCACGAACCCGTGTCCCCTACACTGGCAGGCAGACTCTCAACCACTGCGCCACCAGGGAAGCCCCATCACTGATCGTTTAAGCAGATGATCACAGGGCTCTGTATTCTGAGCTTAAACACAAGTTGACAAGAGGCTTCCAGCTGGCTGCGTTCGGCATCAGCGTCTCTCCCCACCCCTCAGTGGGACTGAACATTTTCCCCACCTTGGCTCCTTCAGAGAGACCTAGGAAAGGCAGGATGTCCTTATGCGTTGCCACAGCCTCTGCTGTCCCCTTCTCATCCTAGCACAGCCGACCAAAGCCCCGACATGCAACGGAGTGCTACACTGGGGGAAAGAATGGATCACAACATCACCAATTCTTTGTGAGACTGAATAAGGAAACACTCCAGTAGCCCAGACTTATAAGTAACCCACGTAAACCGACAATTCAGACCTCGGTGTACGGTGCCGAGCAGGTAGCTGAATCTTGGCAGGGAGGAGGCTAAATAAGAAAATCCCAAACTTGCGTTGCACAGGCGTTAGGATGTCTCCCCTCAGTAAAAGCGTCTCACAAAGATTTCTCCATTCCCCTTTCTACTGGGGAAGCTTCACACCCCCTCCAGCTCAAAGGGGATGCGATTTGCTTATCAACTTCTCCCCCCCCCCCGCCCGCCAAAAAAACTGGTTCCTAACTTCTCTGAGAATAGGAGACAAAAAGAAATCTTTTGTGTTACAGAGCACGTTTAAAATATCTTGCACTTTCTTGCATAGTTAAAAGCACACGAGATTGCCACACTTCTTATTCACAAGCGTTTGCACTTTCCAGAAGTGCGATTTTTAAGAGCTCCACAAAGGTTCCCCCAAATTGTTTTCTCCTTAAAAAGCATAAAGACAAGCCAGCGCCGGTGGTTTTCTTTTCCTTCTGACTCTGTAAATACGCACCGCATCTCTTTAGACAAATGCCAAAGAGGACTCTTGTTTACGCGCATATTTCAAGACGGCTTCACTCATACAGCAAAAAGCCTGTGGGACACACAAGGGGCCTTCCCCACCTCTTGGTGGTCTCCCAGCACTGGCTTACCTTGGGGTGCTCCGGTTTGGTTGGATTTCCCCAGGACCTGTAAATGTGAGGTCCTGGGGATGGGATACCTGTTAGAATGGGTCAGGTGGGGACAGGGTTTCCAGGCAGGGCAGTCAGAGAAGAATCCCGCCAGCGCAGGCCAGCATGATGCTTACTTTGTTCTAGGTGCTTTAGGTCTATTAACTCGTATTCTCCCCACAAGGCTGTGAAGTAGGCCTTATTCCTTTGCCCCCATTTTACAGAAGAGGAGAGAGGCCTTGAGGTCACCAGCATCGAGGGGGGAGGCGAGGTGTGAGCCCAGGCAGGCTGGCGGCCCAGGCTGTGTTTTCATCACGACGCCCTACCACCTGCCCCAGAAGGACGTGCATCTTCCGTGCACATAAACCATCTAACCACACAGTTCCCCTAACTTAACGTTGGCCTCTGTGAGACGTGAAGGGCGCATTGTAAAGTGGCAGAGCGGCAGAAAAGGTAGACACGTTACAGAAGATGGATTAGGGCTTGGATACAATAGCCCAGATATGGCTAGTAAATTAGGGCAGATGAGATCTGCAACGGAAGACGACCCCAGCTGGAGACAGGCTGGCCCGCCCCACCTCCTCCTCTGGCTGTTCTCAGGCCCTCCCCCGACAAATCATTAACAACTCTTGAAAGTTACTCAGTTACCCATCACTCCTCCCTCCCCACCACTCCTGAAAACATCACTGCCCTCGCTCCATCACTGTTTGCTTGAGGAAATCCATGACTGACTGGTCTAAACAGTCAAGACAGAGTGCAGAAATCATCTTCTACAAGTTTAATGATGCTCAGAAAAAATGGTATGCTCTCCTGTGTTGAGCTGTGACGCAGGTACACTTGTACATGACATGTATATTTCAAAGGCCCACAGAAGGGAGCCGTGCCCCCCAGGGGTAATCTCACCTCGGCTCCTGAGACAACCTCTCTGAGGGCAACTGCTGAGAGTGGGTGGTGATATCTCACTTTCCTTCACAACTGGTGAAACCTAGACTAGTACCTGACTGCAAATTTGCCATCGGTCAGGCTTGGTCCAGAGCCTGGAAGCCCCCGTGCTGAGTGGATAACTGGGTGGGTGGAGGGAGTTTGCTAGGGCTGCCCCACAGGAGGGCAAAGCATGAAGCCTGGACTTTTCATAGAAAAGGTCAAGGAGCATCCTGAACATGAATCCTAGGAAAGCAAGTCAGCAACGATTTTAGGATCTTACTTGTAGTTTTTCTCCCAGAATTTCACTGGCCTGACATACGATGTGATAAAAATGACACTCCCAAGAAACGGGCTCAGTGGAGTAGAAAAGATCGACGTGGCAAACGCCTGAAAGAAAAGCATGGCAGAATCTGAGGATTTTGAGTTAAAGAAAAAAAAGAAGTGTTCATGATTATTCTTCCACATAGTATTTGCAATTTTGACTAGTTTATATGAAAGCCATTTTCTCACCAAGGAAAGAAAGAAGGGCCTCCCCGTGATCTCTCTATGTACATATTTGGAAATATAAAACTTTCAATAATATCCTGCTAGGTCTCATTTCACCCCCATGAAAACCAAATGATTCTCATAAAAATCCCAGCAGTCTCAGCATGATTCGTGGCAAAGATTTAATATCTAAGATTTGAAAAGAACAGTTTCTTTTTACTGAGATATTGTTAGCTGAACCAAACACACTGTGGTACATTTACTAAGGTATCAAGCAGCTTTATAAATAATTAAAAGTAAATTACACTTGGAAAGTAAATAAATAGCATTGTTTGGGAAGATAGCATCTCTATTCCTCAAAGAATCTTTTCCCACTGTTCAAAAATACGTATCTTTTTTATCATACACTGAACACCAATGGCTCGATTCAACTCATGTCTGGTTTATAAGCTAAAAATGTGTACTCACGTCCCAGCATGCCGTGGGCTAAGCCACCACCCTGGCACTCGGTACGGGTTTCCCACTTCTTGGCATGCCTCAGTTTCACACACTCTGATCAGAAATGTAATTGTTCAATATTAAAATTAGTATGGCCCTCACTTTGGGCTTAAGCCCAACTAATTGATCTCTGGAAATCTGGGGGAGGTGCCAGAAGGGCTGGTCCCTCCCCAGGCTCACTCCATCATTGGAGAACTTCTCCCGGCTGTCAATCACGGGGCCTTTGATTTGTTAAAGCCAGAGGTGGCAGAGGTCAGCGGGGGGGCCAGACAGCCCAGGTTTTACATATGCACATGGTTCCTTGTCCTTCAGGGTGAGGGCTGGGAGGGTTCTGCTGCAGGTCTGACCTGATCTCCTACAAGGCTGATTTTCCCACCTGGAAGGGGACGTGGCTGCACAAATGGAGGTCTTGTTTTTTAGCCCATGTTTAAAAAGTTCTGGCAGAAAGTAAGAAATGCCTAAATGTCTGTCACAGATAGGAAGATTCTGTGTTTCATTACCTACCAGAGCATGGAAGGGCTTTCCCATATTATCAGTGGCAGGGCTTAGTTATGTGATAGGGACCCTCACAGCCGCACTTACATGTAAACGCAAAGAAGGGAGGGAGCCTTGCTTGTCTACAGGCACTTCCCAGTGCATTTGCATAGATTTAAGCTCAGAGTTTTCCTTCAGGGGTAGCTGTGTCATTTTTTTTTCCATTTGTTATTTATTTCCAAACATCTTCAGAAGTGAAATAACACATCCTCCATTAATAGTGTTGAACTGTCTGGGTATCAAAAAGATCTCGACTGTGCTACAATTTCACTCCGATTCCTTTTATTTTGACCTGGGTTCAGATGCAGAACTCCAGAATAAGGAGCTACTGTGACATCTATCGTCACCCAACAGTTTCTTCCTCATCGGGAAGCTGGAAAGATCTAAATACCTCTGCCACAGAACATACCAGTGTAACTATTTCCCTTGTCACAGGAAGAAAAAAAGAACTTCATGGGAGATGCCATCGAAGGACGGTACTGAAAACACCTGAGAAAGCAGAGCGGGGTCACAGGGGAGATTCCTGAGGAGGGTGTTGGGTGAGGGGAAGGTGACAGGGGGCACTGTGGGGTTTGCAGAAGATCCAGGACAAAGTTAAGTGGAACTGGGGCTGGGTAGGAGGCTGCGTGGGCCGGCACTGCCGTTCTTTTGGGTTCTAAACGTTTCCCCAAAGATTATGTTATCCGTTTTTTAAATGCCAGAAACAGTTATCCAGAAATTAAGAAACGAGGAAAATACTGCTAGCCTGTAAATGAAGTTCAAATTTGGGAGGAAAGGAAATGAAGCTTAACAGGTCAGAGGTAGGGCAGAAGTGAATAGATGGCCTCAAAGGTTAGTTTATTTAGGGGAGATCAGAAAAGGAATATAGCGCTCTTGGGGAAATACGCAAGATCGTGACTGTAATGGCTAAGGCAGTCCCGAGAAATAGGCAGCCTTCTTTATTTTTTGAGAGCCAAGAGGTGGGCCAAAGGGCTAGACGGAGACTCCTTAAAAAGCTTCAAGTTTACCTGAGTACATTTAAAATGAAAATATCAACGTTAATACTTAAAAAAAATAACTGGAAGCTCGAAAGGATATACCAAATAGAGAGCGGCCTTTCCAATACGCACATTTAACAGAGCTAACACAGCTAAGCCTGTCTAATTATTAGAAAACAATGGTGTTGCATGGTCTCTACACATATTAAAAGGGTGAGCATGCCTATCTTTCCCTGGAGGTTACAAGCTCAGAAACTGACAGAGACTACCGAGGGAGAAAACATGCTAGGACTGGAAAAAGCAATTTAATAAACAGGGCCCCGCTGGCCTGAAAGTTGATTCAATTCCAAAATGGAGCAAATTAGCCCCTTCTCAAAGCCAGGATGGAACCCACAGCTTCTTAATAGAGTGATAAACTCATTAACATTTCAAAATTAGTCAAGATCCAGGGCTGGCATTTAAGAACCTGATGGCCTTGTCTTGATGGCATATATATCTGGTTTCTTTTTTTTTTTTTTGCGGTACACGGGCCTCTCACTGTTGTGGCCTCTCCCATTGCGGAGCACAGGCTCCGGACGCGCAGGCTCAGCGGCCATGGCTCACGGGCCCAGCCGCTCCGCGGCATGCGGGATCTTCCCAGACCGGGGCACGAACCCGTGTCCCCTGCATCGGCAGGCGGACTCTCAACCACTGCGCCACCAGGGAAGCCCCTATATCTGGTTTCTTAAACGAGCTCATTACATTCTGCACGGTATGATGTTGGGCCCCACATAGCAAATAGCTACCTTCACAACTGATGCAGGATGGGGAAGTGTCTCTGGGTGATGGGGTAGGGGCGCTGGAAGCCCTGGAAGCCATCACACAACTGCAGTGGTCAGGCTCCACAGCCAGCTCGAAGGGTCTATAACTTAGCAGAGGCAGGAGGTGGGTTTCACTGACGGGAACAGTTTTAGGCACAAAGCACTGGGATCAAATGTATTCTAAAACTAAATGCCCAATGAAGTCTGCATCTCAGATGTGTTCAATTTCTCACGAGAACCAGTCCATCCATCGCGAAAGTGCTTAGATTTAACGCCCGCTGCATTCAGTCTGAGATGGACCCCAGGGCTGCCTTTATCCTTAGCGGAGATCTTAAGCGCCAGATACCATGTGCTTGTGTGTGACCCCTCGACACACATAAAGGTCAGGTAATTGAAAGTTACAGCTTCCAGAACAGTTTTAATTCGGCTACGGAACTACAGGAGTAATTAGTATTCCCGGACTCATCCAACAAGGCATAAAGGGGCCACAAGAAACGCTACAGATCTATGTGAGACCAAAGTTAGAATAAAATTGGGAACCACCACTTCAAGTTTTAAGTTCTTAGTGCAACTCCTCAACTGCAAATTTACACCCATCTCATCATTTTCATCTAATAAACAGGCTTTAAGTTCTAGACAGGATACCCGAGACACACACCAGAAATAAACAAAAATCCCCTCACTCTTTCATCTCGCTCTGTTTTAAGGGATTCCGTTTAGAAAAACTAAAATGACTGGCATTCTAGAAAACGTTATAGGAAAGGGGTGATACGCAAGCTCACGCTTTTGTGATCATTTTTCCTGAGCCTGTTCCTCCAAGTAACCGTGAAACACTTTACAAATATCAGTGCAGGTCTAAGAACAGGAACACGGAACAATGTGCATTGTGAGGACAGCTCTGGGTATGCTTAATAATTTAAAAAAAAAAAATAAGTTGGAAGGACAGCATTTTTTAAAAATCTAGAATGTATTATCACAATGAATATCCCATGTCTGTTTCTATCCCTGTACCCAAAGTTGAGACCCAGGGGTTCCTTAAGAACTGTCTTCAGGAGCCTTATGCAACCTTCAGGAAAGAAAGCTCTGTTTGGCCATTAAAACCGGCTCACAGCACCCCCAGTGGATGCCAGCCAAGAACTGCGCTTCACACACATCAGTGGATGAGAATCCCAGAAAGGCTTGTGAAGATGGACATTCCAGGGTCCTCCCCGCAAAATGTGATTTTAAAAGTATGTGCTGACCCCAGGAATCTACTTTTTTAAACAAGCTCCTCCAGGGATTCTGATCTAAGGAGTCCCTGAACCACATCTCGGGAAATACAAATTCAGAAAGTATAAATTCACTGGGGGGACTTCCCTGGTGGTGCAGTGGTTAAGAATCCGCCTGCCAATGCAGGGCACACAGGTTTGAGCCCTGGTCCGGGAAGATCCCACATGCCGCAGAGCAACTAAGCCCGTGCACCACAACTACTGAGCCTGTGCTCTAGAGCCTGCAAGCTATAGCTACTGAGCCCACGTGCCACAACTACTGAAGCCCGCGTGCCTAGAGCCCGTGCTCCGCAACAAGAGAAGCCACCACGATGAGAAGCCCGCGCACCGCAACGAAGAGTAGCTCCCACTCGCCACAACTAGAGAAAGCCCGCGCGCAGCAACAAAGACCCAATGCGGCCAAAAATTAAAAAAGAAAAAAAAAGAATATTTCTGTTTAATCTCTCTCTCTTCAAAAGTATTCTTGATTTTTCTCTTTCTCCCTCTCTCCAAACACATCACGCAGACACACACGCACATACAATTTAGCTGTCTGTGTCAAAGTGATCTTTAGAAGGAGGATGTCAAGTTGTTTTGAAGTAAATTAAAACTAATTATCATTATGGAAACACTTAAAAATAGACAAAGAAACCAAACAAAACTACAAATGATAAAATTAGGCTCCTTGGCTAATGATAACAAAACCGTAAATTTTTTTTTTTTGTCTTCAAAAATATTTGCGTAATTCTGTTTGTGCCCAATTCTGGGTTTTTAAACATTCCTTACGTATAAGATAACCAAACTATATTATAATATAATGTTATATGATCGATAATAATATATCAATCCTATCCACAAAGTTTGATAACAGCAAATCAGTTTGCACTGTTTTGCACAAGTCAACCAAATCATTTAAGCGGTGACTTTCCATTTAAAAGACATGATCTCTTAACGGAGATCTGGTCATGGGAAACGGAAAAATCAGAAGAAATCAAGCCATGCCTGAATACGCATTAAGAAACAGGAAGAGTTCCAAATTAAGAAATTTCTTTGAAGGCTAAGTACCTAAAGGGAATCCACAGTGCCTCCCCGGGTCCCCATTAAGATGTGATCTTAAAGACTTTAAAACCCTTTTACTGCCAGAGTTCAGTGAAAAGCTTGCATCGGTAAAATGTGAATCTCAGCTCGGAGGTGAAAACAGAAGCAGAAAGGATACGAGGAATTGCAAAGAGCTGAGCAAACACGTGAAATGAGGAACCCCAAGCCATCTGCCAGGGAGCCATGTAGGTCATGACGAACTGTAGCTTGTGGAGCAGGTCCCCGAGCTGAAAGCAAAAGAAGAGACAGAGATTCATCAGTGATGACAACCACAGTGACAGCTGGGTCACAGTCAAAGTGCCTGCATTAAAGTTAGGAAGGGGCAATGAGACTATTGCTTGTCCTCTTACTCGTACCTTCCTTCGCCCCATAAGCAAGGCAGCTGTTTAAGGATATTTTCAAACAGCAACAAGATGATCAGAAGTAATGTTGTGTGGTTAATTTCACCAGGTTAATGATTTCAGCCCATAAATATGGTGTTTCTTAGAGGAACACTCACAGCTTGGTCCTTCCTTCTTCATATTGGGTCTTTCAGGAGATTCGTACAAAACCCCATGGCGATGGACATCGTTCAAGTTTTTGTGTATGGATTTCAGTTTTCCTCTTCAGCCACTCTTGCTGGAGAAAATCGCCCCATACCGCTTTGTAACATTGCAAGTTACAAAGCGCTTTAGAAGCCAAGATAGGATATGGGAGCCGTTGCATTTGCTAGACAAGCCTGCACAGGAGAAAGCTGAGTTCTGGAGAGAAGTAGTGCATGGAGAGAAGAGACCTTATGTGGCCTAAGGATGAACATGAAGGGAAACATGCTCAGTGGTTTGCGCTGGAGATCCAGACTATGAATGTGCCAAGGAGGATGGAGAGGGTCCCCGGCTGTAGACCCCTGCTTGTGGAGAGAAGTGACTGATGGACCCCAGATGTGAAATTCTACAGCTGTCACTGCTAGACGCAGTCAGGAAGTATCCTACCAACAAGCTTTCGGAACTTGACATTCACTCTTCATCCATAATGGAGACTTCATTTTTTTTTTTTATTGAAACATAGTTGTTTTACAAAGTTGTGTTAGTTTCAGGTGTACAGTTTAAAGTGATTCAGTTATACATATACATATATCCACTCTTTTTCAGATTCTTTTCCTATATAGGTTATTACAAAATATTGAGTAGAGTTCCCTGTGCTATACATTAGGTCCTTATTAGTTATCTATTTTATATATAGTAGTGTGTATATGTTAATCCCAATCTCCTATCTGTTATCCCTCCACCTTTCCTTTGGTAAACACAAGTTTGTTTTCTATGTGAGTCTGTTTCTGTTTTGTAAATAAGTTCATTTGTATCTTTTTTTTTTTTAGATTCCACATATAAGTGATACCATATAATATTTGTCTTTCTCTGTCTGACTTACTTCACTAGTATGATAATCTCTAGGTCCATCCATGTTGCTGCAAATGGCATTATTTCATTCTTTTTTATGGCTGAGTAATATTTCATAATCACGGAAACTTCAAATGGCATGATATGTTTGTTCCTAGACTGGTTAGCATACGAGACCGTGAAATACATTCACCAGAGCCATGATGTGAAAAGAGAAAAAGATAGAATTCTTAATTAGGCTCAGTAGGTGTTACACAGAACATCAGAAGACCACAATGAAAAAAGACAAAGGCTGGAAAACGGGACCACTGAGGAACGGTTCAAGGAATCAAGGTAACTTAGCCTTTCAGTGAAAGGTCAGTCTTGTAAGTTTGGAACAAAAGGTGAGGTTATCCTGAACTGTTTCATGAAAGTGTCATGAGGGAAAAATGAGGTTGATTAGAATCCTCTCCAAGTCTTCCTCTCACTATTCTTGTCTCACCACATTCTCATCCATATCCTGGGTTTGGAGAATAACTGTAAACATCCTTGGACTGGCTACAGAAGATGAACCAAGGATAAACGTTCTCTCAAAGGCACAGCAAACTTGGAGTTGTTTTTTTTTGTTTTTTAACTTGGAGTTCTTAAGAAGTGACTGGCATCTGGTTGTGTATAGAAGCCTGGGGTCTAGATGTGTCCTCTGGGGACCCTAGTCACAAACCCAGCAGGGAAGAATCGGAGGCAGAGAGAAGGGAAGGGAAGGGGGACAGAGAAAAAGAGAAAGAGGAGAGAGCGAGAGGGAGAGGAAAGAAATAGAGACATTAGGGAGGATGAAGGGAGTATAAAAAAAAAAAGGGGGTGAAATGGAGGAAGATGATGTGATCGGACCAGAAGAACTGCGAAGGAATGTGAATTCTGAGAAAGAAAAACAAATGGTTTTTTCCTAGTACCTTTTCACTTTCTTCCCTCTATCTCACTGACACCCACCAGAGACCTGATTTCAACTGGCTTCTGAGTTCTTTCAAAAAGGCCACTTCAGTTTTAATCCTGCGGTTGGTTTAAGCTTCTTGAACCCTGGATCTGGATGGGACTCCACAGCTGCCAGTGCTTTTGAGATGCTGACAGTTGAGAGAAGAGTAGTTAACTCTCTTATGTCAGCTTGAGGCTGTATCTCTTAGGTTCACATAAAGATTAGTCCTCTCCCAAACCATGGTTTGAAAGGATACAGGTACCCCAATGTTCATAGCAGCACTGTTTACAACAGCCAAGACATGGAAGCAACCTAAATGTCCATGGACAGATGAATGGATAAAGGTGTGGGGTGTGTGTGTGTGTGTGTATATATATATATATATATATATATATATATATATATGTAAAAAATATTACTCAGCCATAAAAAAGAGTGAAATAATGTCATTTGCAGCAACACAGATGGACCTAGAGATGTTCATACTACATGAAGTAAGTCAGACAGGGAAACAAATATCATATAATATCTCTTATATGTAGAATTTTAAAAAATGATACAAATGAACTTATTTACAAAACAGAAACAGGCTCACAGACTTAGAAAACAAACTTATGGTTACCAAAGGGGAAAGTTGTGGGGGAGGGATAAATTGGGAGTTTGGGACTGACATATACACACCACTATATATGAAATAGATAACCAACAAGGACCTACTGTAGAGCACAGGGAACTCTGCCCAATATTCTGTAATAACCTAAATGGGAAAAGAATCTGAAAAAGAATAGATACATGTATCTGTATAACTGAATAATTTTGCTGTACACCTGAAACTAACACAACATTGTTAATCAACTCTACTCCAATATAAAATAAAAATTTAGAAAAATCACTCCCTACCACCTTATTTCCCACCAGTCCATAGGTGACTTGGGCAGACAGGCCTAACACAGACTCAAACTCTTTTTTTTTTTTTTTTTGCAGTATGCGGGCCTCTCACTATCGCGGCCTCTCCCGTTGCGGAGCACAGGCTCCGGACGCGCAGGCCCAGCGGCCATGGCTCACGGGCCCAGCCACTCCGCGGCATGTGGGATCTTCCCGGACCGGGGCACGAACCCGCGTCCCCTGCATCGGCAGGCGGACTCTCAACCACTGCGCCACCAGGGAAGCCCTGGACTCAAACTCTTGACTCACTTCTCTTAAAAGATATGATTTCCTTTAAAGGCCAATATCATTTCCATTCATTCGCACCATTAATTCAACCAGAGGAGCAGCAAGCTAATTACAAAACAGAAGACGTTCAAACACGTGACTCTAGATTCCATGGAAAGCAGAAGTCCTGAGAAGTGGGGGTGGACTCTTTTGTACTAACTTGCTCCTTTATGCCCTAACCCAACTCCATCAGGCAAATGCCTCTGGATTTGAAATATTCTAGTCACAACACTGCTAAGAATTCTTAGTCTGCTTATTAAGAATTAGTCCTGTGACTCATGCCTAGGTGAAAATTGCCAAGCATAAGCAAGATGATCTTATGTGATTTATGACCCCCTAGTTGCCCTGAAAATGAATCACGGGTTTTGGAAAGTTACTCCTGTTGGGTTTTCAGTGTATGACTATATTCTGGGAGGCTGTTAAGCCGCCTCCTGGAAAAGCTGATAAGTCGGTCCAGGCATTGCAACTACAGTCAGACAGGCAGCCCCAGGGAAAGCCTCATCTGAAAGTTTAAAGCACTAACAAGTTCAACTTTGCTGCATTATGAGTAAATGAACATATTACAATTATTTTCTGCTTAGCACAGCGACTTGCATTTACACATAAGCAAAACCAGTAATCAGACACATGTGCTCTCATGCTCTAATTGCAGCCAAGGCCCCAGGTATCTTTGCTCTTTTCCTATGTCTCTCTTGGCCTCGTTTTTTGTTTGTTTATGAACATTGTGAAGAATAAGATACAAGCTTTGCAAAAGATGTTCAATATGTAGCTCATCAAATAGACTCTGCTGTTCTTAATCACTGAAGCCAGATCTCCCCAATGCTAGTTCTTTACATACCAATGATTCCTCCACAACTCGTAATTTAATGATCCTCCAGGAAGCCCACCAGAAAAAGGATGTGCTGGGGATGTGTCAGATGTCAACACAGCACAGAGCATGAGTCTGAGGGCACGCTGCCTGGGTTTCAATCCCAGCTGGCACCTATCACGGGGCTGATAATAGATCCTCCCCACACTGTCATTTTGAGCATTAAGTGACTTCATCTTTGTCAAGTGCGGAGTTTAATAAATACATGTTAGGGCAGGTGGATATCTTATTTTGAGGATGTATTTGCTCACAGTCAGGAAATTCTAGGGCCCCTCCTCTAAGCAACTGAAACTTAACTAAAACCAGGACCTCTTATTTTTCAGAGGAGGAAACCAGACTCAGAGAGGCTAAGTGGGCTGCTTAGGGCATACCGTGAGTCACTGGCCCCTAAACCCAGAGGTTGAAATTCCTGGTTCTCTGCCTGGTGATAGACATTTCTACCTCCCAACCTTACCATGTCTCCTTGAGGCCAGGAGCCTTCCTGGAAGGACAGCAGCAGGAAGCAGCTGAGGAAAGGCCTCCTCTACCTACACCTTCCTGCTGACAGCAATGGGGCAGGGTCACAAGTGAGAAGGTGACAAATCGGAGCTGCCGGATTTGTCACTATCGGGGACCTCTTCTCTCTCCATGTACACAGTGATGGAGGGCTACGACCTATCCCTGAATGCCCTTTTCAGTACAAACGCCCAATGAATGAAAGATGACACCGCCCAGCAAGCCCAGTGACATTCAAGTTGTCTCAGCAAGGCAGGCTGCTGGGTTACCTGTGCTTCTTAAGAATGGATGCCTCCAAGAAGATGGACATGGCTGACCTATTTTATTCCTAAAAGTGGGGGGAGGTGTGCGCCACGTTAAAAGACTCAACTTCAGATTTTCCCTTTACACGTCTTCCTTCTCTTCTATGGCTAAGTCAGATGAAAAAAAAATGAAAAATTTGTGGGTATCCAAAACTTGATGTCTAAGCACAAAAGGAAGCTTAAATATTGATCATTAATGAGAAGCATTACAGGAGGCGCTTTCCGTACCGTGTTAGGCCATTGTGTATAAATTAATAACACACTCAAGATGAGTGAATGGAAACAACACTAACATTGCCACGTGCGGCACAGCACTGCACTGAAGTCCTTTTAATTTTTATTTTATATTGGAGTAGAATTGATTAACAATGTTGTAACAGTTTCAGGTGTACAGCAAAGTGAATCAGCTATACAGATACATGTATCTATTCTTTTTCAAATTCTTTTCCCACGTAGGTTATTACAGAGTACTGTGCAGAGTTCCCTGTGCTCTACAGTAGGTCCTTGTAGGCTATCTGTTTTATATATAGCAGTGTGTGAGTTTGGGATTGACATGTACACATTGAAGTACTTTAAATAGAAATCCATTTCCATTAGCTGTGAACTTGCATCTCCTTAGACAGTTCGAGGTCTCTGTTTTTTTGAAGCTTAACTCATTCCTAATGTTCTGCTGCTAAGATCTTAAATCTCAGCACTTTATGCTTTAATATGCCTATTAAAGCATGAAAAACTTCCCCAACTACCCAAGTATGACTATATGAGAAAAGAAAATCATTGGGGTCTTTTTCGCTGAAAACACTCAGAAAAGACGACAGGAACTCACAGTGGAATAATTCTGGCTGTTTCCCAAAGAAAGACAACATAAATACTCTCGCTTCAAATAACCCTTTTTAGAAATATCTTTTCAATCAGGCCTAGACATGCTGTTGTATCTCTGCTCTAGGTAGGAAATGCAATTTGCATAAATTCACAAACTATCTTAACAGAAGTGTCACCCAATAAGGATGACTCTAACACATTTCCTTGCTAATATTGATACATTCTGAAAGAAAGCACAGGCCAGCTTTTCTCTGGGGACTTCCTCCCTCCTGCCCCAATGAAATAACTCACCATTTATTGAATGCTCTTATATTGGGCACTATCTTAGGGAGCTGCCCATACGCTATTCCATTTGATTAAATTGTAATTTCCCCCCCCAATCCCAATCACTACCTTTTATCCTATTGCTCCAGCCTCACTAGTCTCCCAGATTAGCTCTATCATTTGCCACTTTTTTTTTTTTTTTTGCATTTTGTTGTCAAAGTCAGTGAATTTTTTTTTTTTCTCTCGGAAAAATATGCAACTTGTGATTATCAGTGTTCGAACTTGAAGAGGCAGGCAAGGCTGAAAGGAGTCCCAGAGACTGGCTGTTGGATTAAAGGTAAACTGAGTTCAAAACGAGAGAGAACGCTGAGGGAGCAGAGACCAGAGTGCTTGGAAAGGAGGTAAACAGATGCGAAGACGTTTGCAGGTTCAAGGGGCAACAAGACGATGAATTCAGGTGGGAGCCCAGCTGAGGGATTGAAAGGTAGGAACAACAGAATTGGGGAAAACTGTCAGACATTTCGATGCACAGGTAGGGATTTGGGGAGTAAAAAAAATGTTCGAGAAGGAATGGAAAAAGTAAAGCTAGTGACATTTCGAAAGTGGGATACCACTTTTTAGGGAAGGGGGAGCACTACTTTCATAGAATAACTGGCTGCTAACAGCAAAGCTGATAAATTTGGGGATATTAGCTTTAAAACATAAATATTCTCAAATGGGGCTGACAATATGAGTTAGAATTGTGTAAGTTAAATAAACGTATTCAGGCAGTGGTTACACAATCGTATTTCAGAAGGTGAGAAATGGATTCTATCTCGATACACAATGTGTGTCGGGAGCCTGTTATGTAACACACTATATAATACACAAAGTATTGATGGGCTTCAGGGAGCATGGTAATGCAGAAGGGCTACCATCCCACTGTAAAAATATCATACATAATCTAAAAAATTGTAAGAAAATATAATTAATATTTGAACTCCAAAGAAGGAAAAATCTCTAACAGTCAAAACCAAAGAGGGAATTTTAAATGAGAATGCTAAGTCTGAACTGACACCGTGATGACCCCAAGAGGACATAGGCATGAATACGGGCTGCAGGAGCTGAGGACTTGGATTTTAATGGACTTGAAGGGCAGCGGTGCCCACCAAAATGTGAATTAGAAAAGGCCCACCTACCAGAGCTGGGAGAAAGCACGAAAGTTTTCCTTCTGCCTGGCGTAGAGTAGATAAAAATCTATCATCCACAACATGCCAAAGCCATTGTAAGGCAGGGGAGTGGAGTTTAAATGTGGACTATTCCAAAAGAGCAGGAACACAAAATTGAGAGACTAACATTAAAAGGAGTGAAGGATGACAAAACTTTCTTGTATTGATCGTCTTCAGGGACACTTCCACAACCAGAATACGTAGACCTCCCATTAAACGCCGAAAAGAAAAGAACAAAACTGCATTTAAAGAACTTCATAGGCTAATCAAATGTGCTTATTAATAATTTGAGTAACCACTAAATCACTAAAGTTTTCAAATTTTAATGTGCATCAGAATCACCTGGAGAGCTTGTAAAGAAAAGATTCTGGTTCCTACCTGCGGAGGTTCTGATTCAGTAAGTTTAGGATGGAGGCCAGGAATAACCTCCCAGGTGATGCTGACGACGCTTCCTCTGGGGACCACACACTGAGATGCATTGCACTAAAGGACTAGAAATATAATACTCGATTTCCAAAGTACGAGAGGGAAAGAAGAGATCAAATAAAATTTATTCAATTCAACAGAAGGCAAAAAAGAAGGGGTGGGGGGACAAAGAAAAAGCATTGTAAATAGAAAGCAAAATACCATGATAGAAAAAAGTATAAACATATCAGTAATCAGAGTAATGCAAATGGATACAGTTTGTCTATTAAAATGTAGAGATTCTCAGTCTGTATGAAAAAGAAAAATTGTGCTAAATGCTTTTATAAGAAATACTAAAATGACTTAGAAAGTGTCAGGTAACAGAATGAAAAGAATATATAGCAGATAAATCTTAATCAAAAGAAAGCTTGCTTACCTATATTAATATTAGACAAAATAGAATTTTACCGAAAAAGGATAAAAAGCAGTACCTAATGATGAAAGTAAAGAGTCACCAGAAGATAAAATAATTGGAATGTATGTACTTGACCATAAGTCTCAAAATATCTAAAGTAAAAATGGACAGAATTACAAGGGAAGATTAACAAATCGACATCATAGGGGGAGATTTTAAGACAGGCATCTCAGAAAAATGATGGTTTGGTTAGACTATAGATTAATAAAGATATAAAATATTTGACCAACAGAATTAACAAGCTTTATCTAAGAGATATGTGTATTAGAACCTTGCTGCCAACCAAAAGAGAAAGAATATAACTTTCAAGCATATGGACATTTACAAGAATTGATGACTTAGTAAATTAAAAAGAAGTCTTAACAGATGCTAAGAATTGATATCATGCAAATTGCTTTGCAATTAAGTTAGAAGGCAATAATAAAAAGACAGCAAAATAACAATAGCAGCAGCAACCACAAACTTTGCACTCAGGTATAATAACAACAAAAATGACACTGAATTAACTAAGAATAAATGATAATCAAAATTAGGAAATGCTTTAAAATGAAAGATAATGAAAAGCAAGTAATACCAATCACAACCTGTGGGACTCAGCTAAAGCAATTTGTAGAGTAAAAGACATAGCCTTAAAATGTGCATCTTAGAAAACCTTCACAGTTTATATTGGCAGTCAATCTTTTATTACAAAAAATGAATATTGTCAGAAAAGAAAATACAGACATTCTGATCTATTAATGTAAATGCAGAACTCCTCAATAAAACATTTACGAAATGGATCTACAAATATATAAAAATATATCATGACCAAATGTGGTTCATCATATAATGGTTTATTAGAAAAAAAGTCAGTGCAATTCACAAAAATAAGAAAGTAAAAAAAAGAAAGACCATATGATGCTCAACTGATGCAGGAATGAGGCACTTACTCATAAAATTCAGCACTCACTCATAAAAATCCCTCGCGACCTAGTAATATAAAAGCTCTTCTTACACTGCTAAAAGGTAGCAGTGCTGGATTGAAGTAAACACCATATTTAATAGTAAAATGTAAAATTTCAGGATTATTCAGGCAAGATGTATCAAGCAAGATGAATCTGATTAACCTACAACAGAAAAGTGAAAACAGAACCATTAAGGGAGACTAAAATCTAAGGAAAGAGAAAGGAACCTGGGATAATAAGGTATCACCTGTGAAGTACAATTTGGATAATTGCACTTAATAACTAAGAAGAGAAACAGGGATGATACAGGGATGAGTGTACTCAGCAGGTGTAGGCTACTCAGGCAGATGAATGCACAGCTAATAAAGGGAAAAGCAACAGGCCTGATTCTTTGATTAGCCAGCTTTACGCAGCAAAACAAATTCAGACCCCGAGGAGAACATGACACAAAATATTAGTTAGGTTCATATTTCATAACCACTAATGAGGGTATCCATAAATGCAAATGAAGTCACCAATGCACATTTAAACTTTACAATCTACCAAGAGGTAGAAATGCACAAAAGTAAAAATCTTGTCAAGACCCCTGAGAATTGGGAATTAAATTTAATGCTGCATCTGTGTGTGTGTTTCTGCTTGTGGTAGACAGAGGGGTACTGGCTCAGGTGTGTTGGGAGGTGGGTCACTGGGGAAGGAGGCAAGGGTGGACTTCAACACAGAAGAAACAGGAGATGATAAAAGTAACCAGGGAGAGAGGGTTACCTTTTGTTCAAGTATCTTGCTCAAATGGAGCCTGGAGTGAAGTGGTAGAAACAATACAGTTAATATACACATTCTGCCTTCCTTTTCAGCTCCTTAGTCCCCTCCAAATTCCTTATGTTACCTTTCATCCAATTACTGTATGTAGGATAGTCTCCCATCTTTGTTTTGGCTTTTGTTTAGCTTACTCTTCCCTATGGGGAAAAGGCAGCTTTCTAGATTCTGTTTTTGGGGGCTTCTTCCCTCTCGAAGATTCATTATAACCGTAAGGGTGACAAATGCAGTTTTTAGGAAGAGCGTATGACAGCCAAGTTCATAAGCCTCCTATCATGCTGCTGCTTTTACCCATGTAGCATTTCAGTAAGAGAAACATATCATGCTGATATCTGTAGCTACGAAGCAGCTTTTTCTCCATCTTCTCTGAAGGTCCTCCTGATCGGATATCCCATCCCTCCCACACCTCCTGGATATCTACCTCATGTACTCTCCTGAGACTTTATACTTGCAAAAACATTTCATCCATCTAATACACATAGAAATAAGGTGGTTCATACAGTGGTGTTCCAAATAACAGTAGCTCTCTGCTTTAAGCACCTGAACTTTCTAAATTTATTGATTTTTATACGAATATAATAATACAAACTCACTTTAAAAACACCAAATCCTTCAGAATTGCTTAAACTGTAAAGTGAAAGTTCTTGTAACCCACCTCATTCTGACCTAACTTCCAGGACTTGGAATTTTCTGCACATGCACCTGTGCAATACATGCATGTGAGTGTGTGTGTGTCTTTTTTATTTAAATTGAATTAGCAATATACAGTGTTCTGAAACTTGATTTTTCTATTTCATAGATCATGGGCATTGTTCAGTGTTGGTATAAATTGCTCTCCCTCACATCTAATTAACTGCATAATATTCCATTGTTTGGCCAATCTATTGAATCATTATACTACTGATAGATATCTAGGCTGCAAAAATTAATTTAAAACCATTGCTGAAGAAAACTCCACACACTTATCTAAGAGATCATAGAAAGCCAGTGCAGTGGCTGTTAACACAGTGTACTCCCCTGACTTTGATCACTGGGTGGGCACATGGTCTACACTGGGACGGTCACGACATCCCCCTCTGTCCATGATAACCGATGCAGGGGTAAGCACAGTTCGTGATACAGACAACAGGTACAGGATGTTAATTCCATCGGCATTGCTATATGAAGGTGGGGCTCCTGGAAGCTATCTTGTTCCTTGTATGGAGAATGACCCCAAGCAAAATCAGGCAAAAATAAGTAGGAAAGAGAGAGTACGGAAAGGTAGTTTGCTCTGGGTATGGCCCCATCTCAAATGAGATCTACTCTCAGGCATCCCAGTTATGTAAAGCAACACAGTCCAACTTTAAGTTGAGCTTTTGTCACTTGCCATCAAAACGTTCTAATATACCAAATTTACCAAAATTTTCATGTAAAATTAAAAAGTAGTTCAAAGAGCTTCTGGTTTCTCCTCTTGGACACAGAAAGCTGAAAAGAGCATTCTTCCCACCCTTACAATGAGAAAAAGCCAGACAAACTTCAAATTCATGACTGCTTTTTTAACCCGTTGGAGAACTGGCCCACAATCTAAGGACAGACAAGCACCTTCAGGGAGAAAGGAGGTAAGTACTCCCTCACCTGGGGCAGACATCACCAGAAACTGGTAGGAAGAGTTTGTCCAAAAGAGCTGATGAATTTTGGTGATTGTCAAGGGTAGGCTCGTAGGACACCAGGAAGCCCCCTGGGGGCTATAGAAATTGCAGGCTCTTTCTCCCCATGCACTCCCCTGGGTGCTCACAGAAAAGGTCGGAGGGAACCCTAAGGAAGTGTCTGATGTGGTACAGACCTGAAGGAAGCAAACAGCAGACACACGGAGGAGCACAAAACTCTGCTACACCCTTTCCCCAGACCTCTCTTACGGGACACATATTTCAGTCTACAGAGGAAAGGTCAGCAAACACTGTCATCTCCCGGGCACTGGTGAAGACTCACTGCAGCTGGGGAAAGGGAACGACACAACAGCAACAAAAACCCCACTCCTGAGGAAGGGGCAGGAGTACCTGCTGGACCCAACTGCAGCTGGAGGGGAATGAGGAGAACTGAGAAGGACACAGGGACAGGGTGAAGACCTAAGACTGAGGTTTAATTAGAAAACAGAGAACGTCCTCCCCTTCCACCTTCTCCCCCTGCCACCAAGCTAACAAGTTTCAAGTGAAAAGTAAAACCAGATGCTGATAGGAGAGGGACAGGAAAGGCACAAGCACATGTGAAGAGACACAGTGAGGAGCAGCGTGGGCGTCGAGCTGAGCACTGAGCAGACATTGCTCTGGAAACCAACTCCCAACCTAAACACAAGGTATCCCTTCAGAAGTTTTGAAGTCTGTGGTACCCTGAGGGTAACCATGGCAATAACAAACCCCCAACCTGGCCCATCTCCTAACCTTGTTAACTCAAACCCTGCACTGAAAATCTAGCAGAAGGAAAGGCATGCCTGGTTCCAGGCATAAATGCTATTTGCTTTATACTCTACGGCCCTCCATAAGAAGTCCAGCTTTCAACAAAACATTATGAGGCCTATGAAAAGGCAAGAAAAAAAAGACTCCTAAAAGACAAAGCAACGATCAGAGCTAGACTCAGATATGAAACACATGTTGGAACTATCTGACAGAAATTAAAATAACTTTGATTCATATGTTATGGGCTCTAATGGAACAGGTACACAATATGAAAGATTAGATGGAAAATTTCAGCAGAGAGGTGGAAAGTATAAAAGAAAGACTCAAATGGAAATGATAGAAATGGAAAACACACAAGAGAGATACAGAATGTTTTCAGCAGGCTTGTCATACTAACACAGTTGAGGAAAGAATTAATGAACTTGAAGACAGATCAAGAAAAATGACCTAAACTGAAACACAAAGATAAAACTGAGTGAATTTAAAAAAGAAAACATTATTGAGTATCCAAGAGATATATAACAATATCAAACTAACGTATGTATATTTTGAACCTTAGAAAGAGAGGACAGGACAAAGAAGTGTTTGAAGACATAATGGGCAAGAAATTTCCAAAATAATGACAGACACCAAGCCGCAGACTCAAGAAGGTCAGATAACACCAAGGAAGATAAATACCCAAACAAACAATTGAATAAACAAACAAACAACAAGAACAAAACCTACCCATCACTAGGCATATAATAATCAGATTACTAAAAACAAAAGACAAAGAGAAAATCTTGAAGGCAGCCCCCCAAAAGGCACATTACACAGAGAAGAACAAAAGTAAAATTACAGAAGACTTTCTGTAAGTCAGAAGGTGATGGAGAGACATTTTTAAAGTTTTAAAAGGGGGAGGGGGCAGGAACTGTCAATATAGAATTCTATACCCAGTGAAAATATCTTTCAAAAATGAGAGAGAAATACTCTCTTGGGCGAACAAAACTGACAGAATTCATTGACGATACATCTATACTACAGAAATCATTCAGGAAGTTCAGGCAGAAGAAAGACGATACAGGTTGGAAATTTGGATCTACACAAAGAAACAGAGCATCAGAAAGGAAAGGTGACAATAAATCATTTTGTCTTATTTTCAAATGCCCTAGAAGAGCAATTCTGCTCTAAAGCAAAAATAGTAACAGCGTATTATGTGTTTTTAGCATATGTTAAAATAAAGTATATGACAATAACACCAAGGATGCCAGGGAGGAAACTGCTGAAATTCCTTACACTAGACAAGCAATGGTATAATATAATTTGAAGGTAGATTCTACTGAATTTAAGTTTTATATTCTTAATATAATTGCAATGACTTTAAAAAAAGAGGCATAAATAATACGTCAGTAGAAGAAATAAAGAAATATTTATTTCTTTATTTAAATAATAAAGAAGAAATAGAAATGGAATTAAAAAGAAATAAAAGAAATAAAGAAATAAAATGGAAGAAATAAAAGAAATAGAAGAAATAAAGAAAATAAGAAATAAAATGGAATTAAAAAGTAGTTCAAAGTTTTTCCTGCTACTCTTCCCTTTACTGCCCTAATTAGTTGCTCCTTCTGGAGAACCCATAATATTTGGCTTATAACTTCCTACCGCATGGAAAGTAGTACAACATCCTGGTTATAAGACTAAGCTTTGGAGTTAGACCTAGGTTCTCATCCCAGCTCTGCCTCTCACTACTTGTGTGATCTTGGACAAGTTTTACTCCTGTGAGCCTTAGTTCTCTCATATGCAGAGTAACTATGGTAATGGTACCTACCTCAGAAATGGATTGTGAAGAATCGATGAAATAATCCATGTTAGGTTTTTAGCTCAGGACCAAACATATAATAAGTGCTCGATAAATATCGATTATTTTATTTATTGCCCTTATGACATTGTTTCAAAAGTAGTTTTTATGTTTTTCTCTCCCACATCTTCCATTGAAGCATATGCTCATTGTTAGCGATACTCTATTATAGTTGTACAGTTATCTTCTAGCAGGTAAGTAATATAGGCACGTAGTGGATGTAAGTGCAGTAAGTGTTCTTCAGAAAGGGAAACAATGAGTAAAAGGAAGCCTCAAGTGTCTTACTAACTCAACTCATAGGCTATAGTGGACATGGGGTCAATGGAATTTTTCTTGTTACTTCCTGATTCTCATTTACATGCCAGATCTTTGCAACTGCCACTGATTTTCCTGACAAAGGTGGTATTTCCCCTTTTTCTCTCAATGGATATTTTAAGATAGTAACCATCTCAGTGTCACTGACTGCCTTTCTGCAACGGAGGCAGAAGCACCATGGTTTGGGCCACTCAGAGTACTTCCACAACTGGTAGCAAAAGGAAAGAAGGAATGAGAAAGTCTGTGACCTCGAAGACCTTGTCTGAAATATGAACCCCTGGTAAAGGACACTGTTTGGAATCTCCAGGTTCATGTCTGTAAATCCTATAGAACCGGAAGCCTCCAGTCAGTAAAGGAGAGCAAACGCCAGTTGTTAGCCTTGTCAGGAAGATGTTGCCCTGGCTTGTAACCCAATCGAGCTCTGTCTTCAGGAAGTACTTTAAGGAGGGCTTCCTCATTGCTGAGAAAGGAAGGTTTTCAAATTCTTTCAGTGAAGAGGGTCTAGATTTATCACTTCTACTAAATTCCCTGAAGCCACTCATGTAGCGCTTTTTTTTTTTTTTTTTTTGCGGTACACGGGCCTCTCACTGTTGTGGCCTCTCCCGTTGCGGAGCACAGGCTCCAGACGCGCAGGCTCAGCGGCCATGGCTCACGGGCCCAGCCGCTCCGCGGCACGTGGGATCCTCCCGGACCGGGGCACGAACCCGTGTCCCCTGCATCGGCAGGCGGACTCTCAACCACTGCGCCACCAGGGAAGCCCTCATGCAGCTTTTGTGTGCCTCAAAACACACCACTGCCCCCTTCTCTGAAGATTCATCAGCAGTGGCCCTTCGAGTCTCCAGAAAAAGCTGTAGACTTTTTAAAAAATGAGAGCCCATAAAAACTTCTTTGACATATTAGCAGGGACACACAGGACTATGCTGCTGTTTGAACAACATGACTAAATCCATGTATTTAGTATAGTCTACTTTGGCATGAGAAAAAAGGAAAAATGAAGAAAAGAAAAAAAAAGATATAACTCTTGCACACCAGCCTTGATGTCCTAAACGGGAAGGAAAAACAGATCCTTACTTTGAAGGCCGAGATGCAGAGAAGCTGCTAGCATTCACTTCGGGCCTCCGTCCCTTCCCAGGAGATGAATTACAGTAACTTGCATGGTTTGAGTTAAGGGAAACCCATGGCCCTGGTATGTGGGTGTTGTCCTGGGGAGTGGAAGACAAGGAAGTTGATGAGTGAGGCTATAAATCTTGACTAAAGGATGTTTGGGGCTGTTCAGGCACTTCTCAGCTGTTACATGACACAGTTAAAAGTGGCGTCACAGCGGTGGCTACGTGCCGTGAGCTGGCCAATTAGATGACATCAGCTTGTCACCACCGGGGTAGATCTGCAGCTAGAAGCAGATTGTGTTTTCCCCTCTGAGTTTTGCAAAAGGGGCTCGGCTGATGACAGAGCACAGAGCAACACACTCACAGCGGAAGAGCCAGCTCTGCTGGCCATGTGTTAAGTCCTCCACTGTGAACAGGACAGCAGTGAGGCAGCCAAACGAGATTTATGAGAAGCCAAGAAAATCAAAACACACACCATGGAAAGCCCAAGGAGGGAACTCTAAGTGACCCGTATGCTCAAGCTAAAACCACCCCTCCTCCCACGTGCTCCCCTGTCCCTGCTGTGAATCATCATCTCTCTAGGATAATAAAACATCATCCAACCACACGTCCAAGCTCAGACTTCATTTCTCACAAACCAGTTTTTCCATCTTTCAACTGAATTTAATGACTATGAATTGAATTAGGGTGACCTAATCCCAACCCTAACCCTAACCAGGACCCTGCATTTTGTTGGATGTTGCAGCAGGTGGGAAATAAATAAGCACACCCGTGGTCCCACCATTCGAGGAGTTTCCAATCTTCTCGGCAACACAGACACACTGGAATCTGTTCTTCGCTTCTGGACAGAGTGCAGAGCCTGTAAAATGTTTCTCCTGCACCATCCTCGTGGCAGCTACAAGTGAACATGGGTCCCTGAGAGCCTGGAAGGTGTGCTTGGCTCCTGCAGTGGTTTTGTGAACCTTCTGCAAGCCAGCTGTTACGCCTGGGCTTGGGAAGACTGGGAATAGGGTCAAGTTCGAGTACGGCTCTGTGAGTGAGTGACTTTGGGTAAGTTTCTAACCTGTCCATGAAAAACAGCACGACTGAACATTCCACAGAGGCTTGTTGTTTTCCTACGGTGTGCCTGGTTCTGTTCTGGAAATTAGGACGTATCAGTAAACAGACAAAGATCTCTGTCCTCATGGAACTCACAGTCTGGTGGGAGAGACAATCAAATGAAAAACAAGTCAAGGAGAGAGTATGTTAGAAGGTGATGACGGCACAGCAGAAAGGTAATACAGCGCAAGGTGAAAAGATGGGGAAGCTGGGCAGAGGGCAGAGAAGGGGCAAGTTGTAATATGAAAACCGGGTGGTCAGGGTAGGTCTGACTGAGAAGGTCATATCTGAGCAAAGCCTTGAAAGAGCTGATGCAGTGAGGGAGTGAGTTTTATCTAGTAGAGAGAAAACCGTGAGACAACCTTACTGAAAGGTCCAGAATTATGCAAAAGGTCAATAAACTTGATAAGTCCATTCTTCAACTCAGTGAGGGAAAGGGACCTACAAATAAACTGAAAATGGAAAATGGAGCCCCTGTCAACATTAGTGAACCAAAAAGATAATGGAGAGATGTTCCATCCACCACTTAATTTCAGGATAGCAAGAACTGTCCCATATCACGACCCCGTGGAGGAGGTGGGCGCAGATGTCACCCTCCGAAAACTCAGAGGGGGCAGAGGGAAGCCATGCTAAGGTGAATGGCCCCATAGAAAATAACTTTTGCTGTCCATAATTTCCTGGCTGGAGATGCCTAAGAGCTCAATTCTTGTACTAAGTGTCAAGCCCTGCGTTTCAAACCTAGAGATGGTGGTGTTAAGTAAACACTGTACTGCGGCCCTTCACATCGCACATATATGGCATGTTTATTCCTGGCAAGGGCAGTGGACTAAACCTTTTAAACATAACGAGAATGGCATGTCTAAAGCCATTCACCTCTTCTAAGCTGATAAAACATTAACAGCCTGAAAGTGGTTGTGACTGCAGAATTTTTCCCTTAAATATAGCTCCACTGAAGAGCGTACTGTAAAGCTCCCCCAAATACCCACATTTAAATACACTGACCTGTGGTCAATGAATATACCTGGGCATTTACAAACAGACACGGAGGGCCCACTCTATCAAGGGCACTGTGACCTCTGTGAAGCTGCCAATATTGCTGACCACTCCCTCCTTCTTGAAGCCATTTCTTTTCTTTCTTCCTATTTCACTGTACTTTACCTTGTCTCGTGAGTCACTTTTCCTCCTCCTCTACCTGGGTCTTAAATGCTGGCCATCCTTGTTGGAAGCAATATGTCTTTTGGAAGGATTCTCTATGGAGACCCTATCATGTACATCTTGTCCACCCAACAATTCCTATGACAGGAATCTGTGTTCCTGAAACACTCATGTGCACCAGCGTCTGACACTTCTGGTCTGCCCGCCCTTTCTTCCCTCTCTGACCCGCTGTCCCTATAGTGTGGTTAGACAAGAGCCAGGCCTCATTGACTAGAGGGCTTGCGTCCCTCTTGCCTAGTTCCTCAATGGACACATGACACAAAAGGAGTCAATGAGATGCTCCCCAGGACTTCGGCTAAAACCATCAGGAAAGATACTTTCTCTTCTTTCTGGGATTACTAGCTGGAGGGAGTCTATACATATAGAACCAATCTAAGAATGAAGCCAGCATAGGAGAGAAGGAGAAATAAACACAATTTCGATGCCATCGTTTAAGCCGCTGAATCATCCCGTCAGTTATATGAACCGTTAAATCCCCCTTTTTCATTAAGCCAGTTTCATTTGGGTTTCTGGAGTTTGTGAACACAGAAATCCCAGCTACCACAGGAAAAAAAAATTGGAAACAAACTAAATGTCTATCAGTAGGGGAATGGCTAGTCACATTATTACTATGGAATACTATGCAGGTGTCAAAAGGAAGAGGCAATACTACACATACTGTCGTGGAAATTCTCTAAGACATATTTTTAAGCAAAAAAGGAAGTAAACATGTGTAAAGAATGACCTATTAATAGTTTACGTTTTGTGTGTGTATAGGGTGTATGTGTGTGTTTGAGTGTGTGTGTGAATACATAGGGAAAGAGAGTAGAAGGAATTACCCTGTAAGAGTTACAATGGCTATCATCAGGGAGAGAAAGGGGTTAAGGAGTGAGGGGTGTGTATAAAGATGGACTTCCTCTGTATTTTCCATTATGTTTCTAACTTTATTAAACTGATCCTACATTTATAGCACTTATGTAAAGTAAAATATTTAAATGGGAAAACATCCTGTCCCTAGGTCTTTACTTTGGTCCCTGTCACGTCTCATTCCACAATTCAACACATCTAAAACCGACATTTTTTTTCCCCAAAATGTCTTTTTTTCCTGGCCCTCATTAATGACAACACCGAGTCCCTGGAGGACGCGACGTGAGAGCTCTCCCAGACGTGGCTCTTCCTCCTAGACTCCACTTCCCCCCAGCACCCTCACAGTCACTAAATGCTATCAGCTCTACCTCCTAGATTTGTCCCTTCTCATCGTGGCTCTGGGGCCATCATTCACACGGCTTTATGTAAAAACCACCTCACTCATTAATTTTAATTTCATAAATGGTAAAAGTGCTAGCTGCCGCGTTGAACTAACGGCCTGGAGAATTTCCCATGTAACACATTCTGGAAATGCTGGCAGAATGACCCTCTGGCAGGATTCTTTCAAGTCCTGCTTCTCCAACTAAAAATTACTAAAAATTTCAAGAAAAGATGGTTTCTGATAACTTTTTCAGGACCAGTGGAAGAGCATGAAACCTTTGTCACCTCCTGTCAACGACCACATATTCTTACGTGGAGCATGTCTTCCTGTCCCCCAAAGACCCAGGCATATCAGAAATGTTACAAGTTCACTACATTAGTTGGTTCTTAAAAGAGAAGAATGACTGATGGTGACGGCTAGGACCTGGGACCTGGGACCCTCTGCTGCAGGGTCTGCACCTGGACAAACATCCCCTCGAACAACAAAATACAAAGAAACAATAAGAGACTAAAAATAACTGCGTGCATAGGCAGTTGGGGCAAATGCTGTACAACAAGATACGAAGAGACCAAAAAGCCCAACTGCCACTTCTGAAGAGCCGGGAGCAAAATCAAGGCACTGTGTGTGATCCCTGCACACAGCACCAGCAAAGGCGTGGGCAAATCACCTAAGCCAGCCCTCCTGCCCGACCCCTGGACCTGCCCCTACCTCACCCCGTATAAGGAACAAGCTCGCCCCACCCCCCTGAGGGAGCGAACAAGCAAGGGAACCTGTTGTTTGTTCTCGCTCCTCCCTGCTGTAGCAGAGGCCCCAGTAAAGCCTTGCCTGAATTTCCTGCCTGGCCTCGGATCAATTTCTATTGACTAAGGAGGCCAAGAACCCTGGTCCATAACAATGGGGCAGAAGAGAGAGAGGAAAGGGATTGAGAGGCTGAGGGAGAGAGGACGGATGGGCCTGACTCCTTAAAGGTGCTGAGTCGCGTGGGGTGTGGTTGCAGCATCGCGCGTCTCAGGATGGGATCTGCAGGGATGCTTCTTTCCCTCTGCCTCCCCTCAGCCCCCAGCCTATCCACTAGGAATGTCCCACCCTTTGTGTCAATGCATGGGCTGCACTAAATCCTTCCTGTTGTGCTCTGGCCCAGAACTCATGATGTCCCATTTTTCACTAGATCTGGCAGACTGAGAAGACCAGCCAACATTCATCTTCCAGACCTCGGGGGGGATTCACGGATTCGGGGAGGGAGAGAATAACACACAGGCAAGCCCTCTGGAAGTCATCTATTTCATCCTCTGGACCTCGGTGCTTTGATCTCACTCCACAGATCATCTCTCTGTAATCTCATCCTGTCTTTCTTTCCACCCATAAAGCCTGAAGGATTAGGGGCAACTGACATAACAATAATAATGAGTCCACTATTCACGCAGCTCCTTTCTCCCAAGGAAGCTGGAGCCCTTCCAAGGTCTCTGCATTCATCTTGCAGCCCTTCTGTGACGTGGGCTGCCAGGATAACAATGGTTTTGCTATTTAGCAGAACAGGAGCCAGGCTGGGGAAAGAGCTTAGGGATTTGGCAACAATAAATGAGAGGACATGTCAAAAGTAGGACTCTGATGAATCTACTGAACAAACAAAATTTCATATCATGCAATGAACACCCCTAAAGAGCAGTATTCCCTCAAAAACAATATTGGAGGTTTCTACGCACGTCAATCAACATGATACACCATATTAACAAACTGAAGGAGAAAAACTACATGATCCTCTCAATAGATGCAGAAAAAGCTTTTGACAAAATTCAACACCCATTTATAATAAAAACCCTCCAGAAAGTAGGCACAGAGGGAACTTACCTCAACATAATAAAGGCCATATATGACAAACCCACAGCCAACATCACTCTCAATGGTGAAAAATTGAAACCATTTCCTCAAAGACCAGGAAAAAGACAAGGTTGTCCACTCTCACCACTCTTATTCAACATAGTTTTGGAAGTTTTAGCCACAGCAATCAGAGAAGAAAAAGAAATAAAAGGAATCCAAATCAGAAAAGAAGTAAAGCTGTCACTGTTTGCAGATGATGTGATACTATACATACAGAATCCTAAAGATGCTACCAGAAAACTACTAGAGCTAATCAATGAATTTGGTAAAGTAGCAGGATACAAAATTAATGCACAGAGATCTCTTGCATTCCTATACACTAATGATGAAAAATCTGAAAGAGAAATTAAGGAAACACTCCCATTTACCATTGCAACAAAAAGAATAAAACATCTAGGAATAAACCTACCTAAGGAGACAAAAGACCTTTATGCAGAAAACTATAAGACACTGATGAAAGAAATTAAAGATGATACAAAGAGGTGGAGAGATATACCACCTTCTTGGGTTGGAAGAATCAACATTGTGAAAATGACTATACTACCCAAAGCAATCTACAGATTCAATGCAATCCCTATCAAACTACCAATGGCATTTTTCACAGAACTAGAAGAAAAAATTTCACAATTTGTATGGAAACACAAAAGACCCCAGTAACCAAAGAAATCTTCAGAAAAAAAAATGGAGCTGGAGGAATCAGGCTCCCGGACTTCAGACTATACTACAAAGCTACAGTAGTCAAGACAGTATGGTACTGGCACAAAAACAGAAATATAGATAGTGGAACAGGATAGAAAGCCCAGAGGTAAACCCATGCACATATGGTCACCTTATTTTTGATAAAGGAGACAAGAATATACAATGGAGAAAAGACAGCCTCTTCAATAAGTGGTGCTGGGAAAACTGGACAGCTACATGTAAAAGAATGAAATTAGAACACTCCCTAATACCATACACAAAAGTAAACTCAAAATGGATTAAAGACCTAAATGTATGGCCAGACACTATAAAACTCTTAGAGGAAAACATAGGCAGAACACTCTGTGACATCAATCACAGCAAGATCCTTTTTGACCCACCTCCTAGAGAAATGGAAATGAAAACAAAAATAAACAAATGGGACCTAATGAAATTTAAAAGCTTTTGCACAGCAAAGGAAAGCATAAACAAGACAAAAAGACAACCCTCAGAATGGGAGAAAATATTTGAAAATGAAGCAACTGACAAAGAATTAATCCCCAAAATACACATGCAGCTCAATATCAAAAAAACAAAGAACCCAATCCAAAAATGGGCAGAAGATCTAAATAGACATTTCTCCAAAGAAGATATACTTTGCCAACAAACACATGAAAGGATGCTCAACATCACTGATCATTAGAGAAATGCAAATCAAAACTACAATGAGGTATCACCTCACACCGGTCAGAATGGCCATCATCAAAAAATCTACAAACAATAAATGCTGGAGAGGGTGTGGAGAAAAGGGAACCCTCTTGCACTGTTGGTGGGAATGTAAATTGATACAGCCACTATGGAGAACAGTATGGAGATTCCTTTAAAAACTAAATATAGAACTACCATACGACCCAGCAATCCCACTACTGGGTATATACCCTGAGAAAACCATAATTCAAAAAGAGTCATGTACCACAATGTTCACTGCAGCTCTATTTACAATAGCCAGGACATGGAAGCAACCTAAGTGTCCATCGACAGATGAATGGACAAAGAAGATGTGGCACATATATGCAATGGAATATTACTCAGCCATAAAACGAAATGAAATTGAGCTATTTGTAGTGAGGTGGATGGATCTAGAGTCTGTCATACAGAGTGAAGTAAGTCAGAAAGAGAAAAACAAATACCGTATGCTAACACATATATATGGAATCTAATAAAAAAGGGGTTCTGAAGAACCTAGGGGCAGGACAGGAATAAAGATGCAGACATAGAGAGTGGACTTGAGAACACTGGGAGGGAGAAGGGTAAGCTGGGACAAAGTGAGAGAGTGGCATGGACATACATACACTACCAAATGTAAAATAGCTAGTGGGAAGCAGCCGCATAGCACAGGGAGATCAGCTCGGTGCTTTGTGACCACCTAGAGGGGTGGGATGGGAGGGTGGGAGGGAGGGAGATGCAAGAGGGAGGAGATATGGGGATATATGTATACATATAGCTGATTCACTTCGTTATAAAGTAGAAACTAACACACCACTGTAAAGCAATTATACTCCAGTAAAGATGTAAAAAATACTGGAGGTCTAGAAAGCCTCTAGGAAATATGTTAATAGAGACAATTTTTTAAAAGATGTCTTAAAATGAGGAGAATGAACAGGAAGCAGCAGTTGGGGTAAGCAGGCAGGATCTTTACAAGGAACATTAACTGTCACCTCCCTCATTGCCACCATTTACTGTCACTAATTTCTACTGGCTTTTCTTTCCCGGAAGACCTCAAATGCTGTCTCTTTCCTTAACTGTATTTTTTGTCAGAATCAGATCCGGTTTCTCATTCCAGAAAATGCCCTGCTACCAGCTCTGTCAAGATAAAGCGTGAGTAGCCATAGACGGAGTCAGGGGTGTGTCAGGACTGACTTGCTATAGGCTGATTTTTTTTAGTTTTTGTCTCACTTGTTTTTTTTTCTTTTAGACTCAGCTATTTTTCCCAGCCTAAAAGCCGACTATTCAAATTACACGTGCTCATGCTCTCTCAATCAGGGGAAACAGGAACACTGTCACACTGGTTCTGCCTGAAATTTTCAGTGTTTTCACTGGTGCTTTAAAAAGATGATGGCAACTGAAACTCAAGTGTCTGTAGCACTGAGTTTTTACGGATTCAGTTTCAGACTATGTCCCATCGGGTCCCACCCTACTCATTACGCTCAGGACGGTACAAAGTGCCCTCGTGGACAGGAAGAATGAACAATAGCTCTGCATAAATCCTTCCTCTGCGTCCAGCAAGCCTCTTGACCTGGACACCTGCACCTACCAGACGTCTCGGCAGTAGCTGGCTCCCAGCTGACCAGCAGGCAGCTCAGCGGGGAGGCTGCCTGCCCTCCAGCAAGTGAAAATCCCTGTTCTATTGCAATGTGGAATCACTTAGAAGACTCATTTCAGTCACCCCTCTCTGCTCTGCTTTTGTTTACCTGGCACTTTTCACTTACACAGGAAGCTACTGAAAACAGACAGTTCACTGCAGAGAAGCAGCCGCACTCCCTCACGTCCTAAACGGGGTGTAACTTCTCTTTTTCTACTTAACATGGCTTTAAAAGTCCTGCCTCATATTTGGAAAGCACACGCTACTTAAAAACTTCTTTCCTACTTACATTAATCAATCCTCCTGACGCCTAAGTGAGACGGGCATCATTATTTTCAACTTTACAGGAGACAACGTTTCAGAAAGGAATATCAATATTACCAGGTCAACATGTAAATAATGCCAGAGTTAGGAATTCAACCTGTTCCAGTCCATTTTGCATCTGAGAATGAGCTTTTACCACTGTGAGTAGTAAAATAATTTATAACTTCATCAATGCTTTCAAGCTCATAGGAGACAATTTTACATTTATTATGTGAGATCACGGACATTCAGACATAATGAAGGAAAACAGATTATGGAAGCCTGTGATCTGAATCACCAGAAAAATGGGATAAACTTATCAAGACCAAACAGAACTCAGGCAAACAGAAAACAGATCTTTGTGGGTAAAAGACCAAAGCCAGAGCTTGGTCATAAGATGGGAAAACAGGGGAGGGCTGCTGAAGTAATATGACAATTATAATATTTGAATTTTTGTCACTTAAAACAAGTAAAGAGGAAGCCAGGTGAAGGACAGGTAATAAAGAGAGGAATTCACAGAAATGATCGATAGGGGTGAAAAAATGAAGTTCAGGAAAAAAAAAAAAAAAAAACCTTAGAATTTGAAAATTATTAACCAAAAGGGGGAACAGTTAAGTCGATCCGAGGGCAGAAAACCCATGGCTGCTGTATTCAACGGAGCGCATGAGGAAGGAGTTTCCCAAATTCTTTTTCCAATTTCTGTTTACACACCCCAGCTTTGTCACGGTGCTCAGAACACGTACACTCAGACCAGTATCCCAAGGACCTTATCTCCCTCACGTTAAACGTTAGATGCCATTCCCATATATTTGCCTGAACTGTGATTAGGGTTTCTCACTGCCCATGGGTGGATTTACAGCTGATGAAATCTTGACCAGAGACAAGCCAAGGGAAAGAAAATACTCCAAGGGACCTGGCCCTCGGGTCCCACAGCTCAAACTTTACCTCAAGAGGCAAAATGCTAAATTAAAAAAAAAAAAAAATTAGCCTGGTGACTAATCTTTAATTTAGAGCATTTGGAGATCGAGGAAGTTCCGTAATGAGACTGTTAACAGAGACAAAGGTCATAAAATTTCAAGCAACACAAATGGCTAATTCATCTTAATCAGTGATTTTTGGCAAATAACATGGCATATTTCTATTCCATGGGGAATGTTCCTCAAATGGCAGCAGGAGTGTGACACGCATACGCAATTCAATGTAAATTCATGCCTTAATTGTTTTTAAAAGAAAATGTTTCAAACTCTTAAAGCATTTGATGAGAAATGCACCTTTTACATACTGAAATGAAGAAAAGAGCTAATCTACTTGCCTTGCTGAATAAAATGGACACCATGAAGAAATCCAGTAAGAAACTCTCTGAAATGTCTTTGTAGTCGAAATGGAAGAAGATGACGGTGAAGCCCAAGTGAGTAAACTGGTGGACTGGGTTACAGAAGGAGGTCCGCAGCAGCTTCATGCCCGCTATGACCATCAGGAAAATGTCCCAGCTGTTGAAAAGGAAAGAAAGGAAGTGATCACTTCACAGCCCGTACCTTACTAGGTGAGTGACAATGGCTCACGTTTCTTGAGCGTTAACTGTGCGTTATGCCCTTTACAAAAAGCCAAGATGCTGGGCCCTTTATTATCCTCGTTGTACAGAGGAGTAAACTGCGTCTCAGAGTTTGAGCGTACGTTCACACAGAGTGGCGCTAGGAGTGAAACTCCATCCCGAGGGACTCGCCAACACAGACTCTGCCACTAGAGTCAGCGTCACCATCGTCCCCAGGACTTTGCAATGAGGGACACAGAGCTCCCTTGGAGCTTATCTGAAGGACTACTGCACTGCCAGGTTCCACGGGGAGCTTGGAGGCAAGTGAGAAAACAGAGCAGGCTGTCCCTGTTAGCATCTGCTCAGTGTAAGCCTTTCTATTACAAAAGAATCTCACCGAATCAATGACGTAGCAATAGCTAATATTAAATTCTGAAAAGAGGAAAAAGATCCCACTATCTCAATAATGCCATTTTCACTTTACATATTCACTTCTAATGTTTTCCACCATATTTGCTGTCTTTGTAAACGTAAGCTTTCCGATCTCCCTTTTTTTTCCACTGAAAATTACATCATCAACATGACACAGGCCCCCATGACATAGGCCTTTTGAGTTAAGGAGCACGACAGAGGCAGCCCAGCAGAGAAACAGCAGGACTTTGCTGTGAGGACTGAACTCCTGAATGCTCCTGTCTAGGGAGTCGGGTTACTAACACGTGTCAGAAGCATGTGCAGTCCCAGCAGACAGTGAGGCCAATGATCTTCCCACCTTGAGATGGGAAGGCAACTGATTAGTGCTCAGAAGAGCTGGACACAGCAAGCCACTACCACCCTGAGGGGGTCTTCCTGAAAGAAGGCCTTGCACATTTTAGCCAGAGTCCCCTCAATTAGAACATCCTATTTGGGAACTCAAAAGAAAGACAAAAGTGGCAATACTTTCCAGGGAACAGTTGCACTTGAAAGAGAGGTTTCCTTTTTCCTTTTTAATTTTACTGAAGTACAGTTGATTTACAATGTTGTGTTAGTTTCTGCTGTACAGCAAAGTGATTCAGCGATACATATATGTATTCTTTTTCACATTCTTTTCCTTTATGGTTTATCACAGGATAGTGAATACAGTTCCCTGTGCTGTACAGTAGGACCCTGTTGTTCATCACAAAGAGAGGTTTTCTTTTTCTAAGTACAGAAAATGGGGGTGAGGGGGCAGGCCTGAATTTCCCTAACCCTAGCGGGATCCTGAGCTCTAGACCCTTATCAGCATTAATAATATCCTGTCTCAGGACTGGGGCATTCAAAACGTGTTTCCCAAGTCTTGGCATCTATCGAATACAAAACTGTCATTTTTGTCATCAGGAAGATCTAATGTTAGCACTTCCATTGGCCTCAATTTGATATTTTATATGCCTTCAGACCTAGTGTAGCAATTGATTCCACCCTGTCCCAGGATGCATCTGAGGAGGTCTGGTCAAAGCCCTTGTGTGACGGGCTTAGATTTGGCTTCTGAGAAAAAGTAGCCCTTGATTACATGCGGGTCTGGGGAGAGTGGTAAGACCTTCAGTAAACTCTGTTCCTGCAGCAAGGCTGAGCACCGCTCCGTGACCCTTTCCTTCTCCAGTGGACAACTAACGCCTGTGATGAAAAATCAGTACGAAAACATGACTGCAGGTCCACTCACCTCTGACAACAGCCCCGGGTCCAAGAATCTCTGCGGCATAGCCAAAGCCCTTGGGGGGATCCCAAGGATAAGGTGTCCCAAGACCAGGGATATTCTGGTTTTCAAAGGAGATCAGTGCCTTTCCAGGTTATTCAGGCCAAAGCTAGATGAGGCTCAACTCTAAAGTTTGTTTTCTGTGACTATGACTAAAATGGACAGCATTCGTTTTATGTTTATTAATGATGACTGGTGAAGATTAAGAGAGCTCTTAAGGAGTGATGTTTATGGCTCTCGTAACATTGCAACTGTAATGGTTACATTCAACGATTCATAGATTGTTGTAGGTTTAGCTAAAGGTCTTATAAAGGATTAGGTAGCAATCCGGGAACAATGGCCTGGGACAGGTGCAAAGCATCCTTTTAGATCAGGCTGGGAAATATAAATACCTAACCAGTTATCATGATGCACCCACTCACCATGTACCAGCCCCCCACTCAATCATCCATCCATCCATCCATCCATCCATCCATCCATCCTTCTACCACTTACTGGACCGATGGTACTGAAAGCTGAAAAAGAAACAGTGCCTGTCATTGAAGAGTTCACTATCTGGTCCCATGGTTCTCAATGACGGCAGGGTGTGGGCTGGGCTTACACAGTTTGAAACAGGTCTCTAGGTGATGCTGACATATGGCCTCCTGTCATCCTGTCTGAGAACAGCTGGTCTAGTGGGGTGCTTGAAATCCTGAGAGATTTTTTTTAAGTTGTCAGATGGATGCCTCAAGAATATAAAGGAGTTATCAACTTAGGGCTCCAAGCAAAAGAATTCTGTTCGTATCATCAAATCAAGATTATTTGGAGGTACACGGGTGAGGTGCTACTTTCTGACTTTAGTGTCTGGAAAAAAATGACAGGGGATAGAGATTAATTTTACTTCAAAGTAGACTCTCTCTGAACTGTTTATCTGACTCTGCATAATTCCCAACCCATGCATCCATCCTCTGCCAACAGCCAGAGCTGCCTGGCCTCAACTGGCAGTCTTAGCTTGAAGCCCTAGTCCTAATGTTAGGAAACGAGGACTTTCAATCCTTTAGCTCGCTATCCCTGGGCAGCACCGGTACATGTGTGACTGCTGTGGTTCTGACTGTGAGTTCTTGTTCTGAAAACTGGGGATCTGCCTTGTTTCAGAATGTCGTCACGGGGTCAGCCAAGATGGTACCACACTGGAAACACCTGCTTACTAGAAAAGCACTCAGTGTTCTAGAGGTAGGGTTAGCTCAGGGATGGGGCCCTACTCAAACTATACAAGAGGTCTGTAACCTCATCACCTGCCTTCTTCATCCAGTGAGACTAATTTTCATCCCTGGATCTGAAGTCTAGGGTTTTAAATACCAAAGGGCATGGACTTCCTGCCCTGGTCTGACTGACACAGTTCTAGACTGGAAGGAAGGCAGAGTCTGATAAAGACAGGAAGGCTGTAGGGTCGTTTCATTTAGTGTCTGCTTCGTGCAACTATGAATCCACTCAAGGTCCAGCCGAGAATTCGCGTGCCTTCTACCTGAGTTTGCTCCATCTTGGGCAAATATTAATTAATTTGTCCTCATCACAGCCCAAAAGGAAGAGGAGGCATGCTTGGGATTATGAATCAGGGTTGACTTGGGCATGTAACGTTTAAGCAAAGTGACTCATATGCAAATCTGGGAAGGAATCTCTTTCACATCATCCTCCTTTATGAACTTATTTGAACAGAAATGTCAACCTTTTGTCAGAACGACACATCCACAAATTATCAAGTAGGTTTCCGTTTGTAATTTCAGAGTTCCTTTTAAAACACGAAACCACTAACTCAGCTATATGCTGTTAATGCTTTACAAAAACGGGCATCTTGAGGATATGAAGTCTCTCTGTGGTCCATTTTTTTAAATTATGAGGCTTTTCCTGAGAAATGCAAAGAGAGCAGTAACAGCGATTAAGTTCCCCCTCCCTCAGACACAAAATGCTCGAGTCTTTGCTGCGTGAAGTGCTAGAGGTACTTCATAATAAAGCTCTAAGCACGACGGTTGGAATGCCAGGAACCCTGGCATCACACTGCACTTCGGTCATCTTCTTAACGCTCCTGACTAAGCGTTTGCAGGGTGATTTTCAAATCTACTGATGTCTATGCACAAGATCACTCCAAGCAGATCTAACTTCGTTTGCCCCCCAGTCCCTCTACAATAACCACCTAGCTCCAGCGAGTTTGAGACCACCACGGCTTACTGTTACGTGGCCCATCATTGGTAGACAGAAGTTGGCTTCTGCTGCAGCCTGTTCAGAGGAAACCCACTCGCTTTTGAAAACGTGGTGATCCAAATCATGATGAGAATAAACGGTTATCCACTTACTGGGTACCAAGTCTCCGGTAATTGCTTATTGAAAATGCATCCGTAGTAAGGGCATTCAAAATGATTGCTGGGTACAAGATGTATTTTTCAAAACACTGAAGCCAAACATAGAGTCTTTCAAACCACATTAAATGGGCGACATCTGAAAGATACACAAAAACCACTTAGAACGGCCACTGATCAAATTATTTTTCTTTAAGTATATGTGGTAATAAGTAAGACCCACCCCCTCCCCTTCATTCAAGAGCTGCAGAACTCCAGATACCAGACAAGAGGGACCAATTTTCTTCCCAGGCAGGCACTTTTAGCTTTGTTTCTACATCGTTCCTAAATAATAGTATATGGTATAGACCAGTTTCCCAATTTTTCAAGTCAATTGCTTTTTTCCATATTAATTATTACTGGGACCCATGAAATGAGCTGTCACATCACATCAAGGCATCTCAGAGTGAGTGAGGCTAGAAAGCGAAGGATGGAGAACTGGGAAACAATCTCACGGGCTCATCCCCTCTTAAGCTTGGGGTTGCTTCTGAGTCTGGGGCTTCTTTCCAGGCTCTCCTCTGCCTGTTTTTAGTCTATGAATCCACAGTCCAATTCCTGGCCATCTACATACATAAGAGAAGGCTGACCCACACCCCCTATCACTAGAAATGTATTACATTCCAGTGAGTCTTCACAAGGAAGGCGGCATCGTGGAAGTGAGGTCCATTCCCACACAGGCTAAGGTTTAAAGTCACACCAATCTGGGTTTGTATTCAGACTCTACCATCCACTAGTGTGTGGTCACGAATGACTGCTTTCATCTTCCCGGTCCTCGGCTTTGTGTGTCCCGCCCATCCTTCCTACTACTCATGGCGGAGAAGCCAGCTCTCCTCCCCATGATGGGGTAACACTGTGCCTCTCACCCATCTCTTACCACTTCTCTCTCTGGGGAGGAGAGGCTGGTCCTATCGGTCAGAGCACAGACTCCCTAGGCCATCGTATCAGGGGATGGGAAACACTGCATCCCTGCTCTCCTATGCTTCCCACCTCCGTGGGGAGAACACACCAGGTTCAGGTCCTCAGGTGGGTCCATCTCACTCCCCACCAGATCTCTGTCTGCTAGTAACTGAGAGGCTGCGGTGGACCCCAACTCACCATCAGAGACCTGGGCACATGGACCAGATATGGCAGGACTCAAAGCCTAAATCTGCCAGGAGGGAACGGGACTCCATCAAACTTCTGGAATCATACTCTTCAACAATTTATCATTTAAAAAACTTCCACCCCCAATAATCTATAGTGAAAAACCAAGAGAGCCAGGTAGGTTTTATGCTGTTTGGATGACACAAGGACCAACTCATGAAAGAGAAACTGTTGACACACACCGTGCAGAGAGACATGGCAGTGACATAAAATTGGCCATCCCCTCCAGGTTTCCTCTCCAGGATTAGGAGACAAATTACCGCTTTCCAACCTACTTTGACTGGGACTTTATGTCAAGGGTCACAGAAAGCAACACAAACATACACACCCACACACACACAATTGGGAACTGACGTTTTACTTCCTCCTTTATGTGGTTTACATTTCTATATAGGAATGTATTATAACTCAAAAACATAAAGCCTATCTTCATGTCACTGAGATTACAAGGAGAGGTCTGGCATTCAGAAATCTTGCTTGAAAAGAATTAATTTGAATGAGACGGGAATGGTGAGAACAGAGAGAGTAGAAACACTTCATCACGTGGGAAACAGCAAGAACAAACACCCCAATGATTAACTTAACAAGCAGAAGAGAGATACAACGAGAAATTATCAGGAAAAAAAACAACTAATTTTAGTTATAAGTGAAACAGGGAGGAAGTGCTGGAGGAAAATTAAGGTTGAAAATAAGGATATCAGGTAGGAATTCATCTTTGGGTGTTCTTAATAGTAATCTTTCCTGGTCAGTGTTTGGAAATGGGTTATTTCATAAGGAACGAAGTTTATGATACATAATTTTTAAAATCTAGGTATATGATATATTTTACATATAGATAGGAGTTTTTATCTTTTGTGAAAGTACATGAAAATTTAAAAAATAAATCTCCAAGATCCCCCCCAACTCTTTCCAAGCAAATGACTTTGACCCCTACTTCCTAGAGAAAATTGAAGCTATTAAACGGAAATTTTCCCACTTCCCAACCCCTCAACTACAAATTTATCTATATGCATACCCATCTCCTTGCTCCTACTGAGGCTGACCTCACGGATGCCCTGGCTTCCATTCTTCCCGACATCTTGATTCAGTAGTTTCCCCCTTGACTAACCAATGGCTCTTTCCTAATGGCCAGTGGCAAGATTCCGGTCTTGGCCAAGTTGAAAACTTGCTTTCCACTGACATCTTCTAGCACTCACTCTGTCCTTTTCAGCACAGCCAAGCTTCTTGGAACGGTCGTCCATGTCTGACAATCCCACTTCCTTGTCTCCTGTTTCCTGCTAAAACTTCTGCCCCACAGCTTTGCAGCCACCCCTGCCCAGAACTGTGCGTGGCAAGCCCACTTGTGATTTCCCAAATGATAGATAACTGATATTTTTCAGTCTATATTACTGGAACTTTCTTTTTTATTTTTTTAATAAATCTATTTGTTTGTTTGTTTATTTATTTATTATTTATGTTTGGCTGCATTGGGTCTTCGTTGCTGTGCGTGGGCTTTCTCTAGTTGCAGTGAGCGGGGTCTACTCTTTGTTGCGGTGTACAGGCTTCTCATTGCAGTGGCTTCTCTTGTTGCAGAGCACGGGCTCTAGGTGTGTGGGCTTCAGTAGCTGCAGCATGCAGGCTCAGTAGTTGTGGCACACGGGCTCAGCAGTTGTGGCACACGGGCTCAGTAGTTGTGGCGTGCGGGCTTTAGTAGCTGTGGCACATGGGCTTAGTTGCTCCGTGGCACATGGGATCTTCTCAGACCAGGGCTAGAACCTGTGTTCCCTGCACTGGCAGGAGGATTCTCAACCACTGTGCCACCAGGGAAGCCTTACTGGAACTTTCTGAGACAGAAAACATCACTGATTCTTCCTTCTGTCTACAACCCTCACTTCAGCTTCTGCGTCCTGCCAACTCCTGCCTGTGCTCACACCTTTCACACTGCTCTTCCCACTGCCTCTGCAGGGTTCTCTTCTACCCTGGCTCATGTGCCTTCCTTGGACCTCTTTGCCAGTTTTCTCATTTTCTTGAGCTGAGGTCCTCAACACCCCTAATGTGAATTATTACTTCCATGCTGATGACGCTCAGATCTGTCATTGAGTGAGATTGATCTTCCATCCCTCTCCCAGCTTCAAGATCTAAATACTCAACTGATGTCCCAAAGGAATCTTCAAATACAGCTGTCAAAAGCTGCACTCTGTCAACCTCCACACACCTGCTCCTCCTTATGACTCTTTTATCTTATTTGATGACCCTTCACATTCACCTAGTCACGCAGGCAATATACCTTGGGGTCACCCTGAGTCAGCTGTTCTCAATCATAGCTGCATGTTGGAATCACCTGGGGACAAGGCTGAAAAACACTATCCTAGAACGGTGATTCTCGAACTTCATCATGCAAATAAATCACTTGTTAAAAGACAGAATCTGATCCGATGGGTCTGGAGTGGAGCTGGACATTCTGCATTTCTAATAACTCCTGGGGGATACTGATGTTGCTGGACTCCACATGGTACTTTGAGAGAGAGGCACCGGCAACTCGTTAAAAATGCGAATTCTCAGATACAATCCTGGACCTGCTGTATCAGAACTCTGTGGGCTGGGCCCAGTAATCCGTGTGTCATAAATCCTACAAGTGATTCTGATACGTGCTCATGTTTGAGAACCACTGTTCTAGAAGTTCTTCCTCCATACAGGACTGGAATATGTTGATTCAATGTGCTTACTTCTTACATATCTATCTCCTCCTTTCTAGTTTCACTGTTCAGATCCTCAATCTCTTATCTTAAAAAAATTGTAATTGTCTTTTATCCAAATAAACTCACTCTTCCCTAATCCCATCATTTGTGTGCACTGTATAACATTACTTCTTACTCCTTAAGGGTCTTTTGTGGTTCTCCCCCATTCTCCTGAATAATCTGTTTTTTCTCTCTTTATTGGATCATCCTCATCACAATGTAAACACACTGTAATATCTTTTGTCCTAAAAAAAGACATACCCCCCTTGACCCTTTTCCTTCCAGATGCTGGGTATTTTCCAGACATCACCCTATTTCTTTGCACCCCTTGGTAATAATTTCTCAAAAGAATTTTGGCTACACTCGCTTTCTCCACAACTTAAACTCCCTTTGTCTTCTGAGTTCACTCCAATCAGAGTCTCATCCCAACCGCTCCATGAAACTGTTTAGCTAAGAACCTCACGTTGCTATCCAATGGTCAGTCTCAGTCCTCAACTTAACCTCCCAGCAGTGTCTGACCCAGTTAATGACTCCAGACTTCTCATAATTCCCTACATGATCTTATCCAGTTCCATGGCCTTAAGAATCTATTGTCAATATGCTTTTGACTACTAAAACTACATCTCCAGGGCTTCCCTGGTGGCGCAGTGGTCGAGAGTCCGCCTGTCGATGCAGGGGACACGGGTTCATGCCCTGGTCCAGGAGGATCCCACGTGCTGCGGAGCAACTGGGCCCGTGAGCCACGGCCACTGAGCCTGAGCGTCCGGAGCCTGAGAGTCCGGAGCCTGTGCTCCGCAACGGGAGAGGCCACAACTGTGAGAGGCCCACGTACCACACACACACACAAAAATACATCTCCATGCACGACCTTTTTTCTGGACTCCAAACCAGTATATCCAACTATCCAACATATTTTGAATGTCTAATAAGCATCTCGAGCAAGGGCCTTCATTCCATGCTCTCACCTATACCTACTCCTCCCGTGTCCACCATTCATTCATTCATTCCACACATGAGCCAGACGACTCTGCCAGACACTTTTTTTAGGCACGTGGGAAAATGAGCGCCCAGAACATTATAAAACTCTGCCCTGATGGAACTTACCCTCCAGTACGAACAATCAACAATCAACAATGATAAATATGTAAATTACACAGTATATTATGAAGGATGGGTGATGAGTGAAAGAACAGAGTAGAGAGAAGAGCTCCTGGTGTTCACGTGGGCTACAGGGTAAAACAGGGTGGCCTGGGAGGCATAATTAAGAAGATGACATTTGAGAAGCAAGATGCCATTTGGGCATCATCTCATTAAAGGGCACCTCCCAGTCACCTAGTTTTCCAGGCCAGAATCCTCTCCTTAGTCTCTTTCATATCTTACATATCCAACCTATAGGCAAATCGTACTGGCTCCACCTTCAAAATCTATCCCAAATTCAACCACATTTTTCCTCCTGTGCTGCTATCACCCTGGTCCAAGTCACCATCATGTCTAACCTAAAGAAACTTCCTTACAACTGGTCTCCTTGCTTCTTTAATGTCCCCCCAGCCACAGATTATAATCCAGCCGGCAGCCAGGAGGATTTTCAAGACTTCGTTACTACCCTATTAGTGTGTCTCCAATGGCTTTTCATCCTCATTATGATAAAACCTGCAACAAAGAAATTTCATTTAGCTGATCTCCAAAGAGTCACACTCCCCTTTTTTTATGGAGCTGATATCGGGAAGTGGCTGCCCAGCTGGGGATTCCACTTCCTGGTTATTCCTTGCGTACAGGAGGACCACGTGACTTGTTCTTGCCAAGAGAATGCGAGCAGAATTGCGTCACTTCCAGGTCAACTGGTTAAGTACTGGGTGCATGGTACTCCATGCTTCGTCTCCCTTCTACCTGCTGGCTCAGGAATGTTAGGATTCCATGGTGACCTTGAGAGCATAAGGTGATGGATTCCTAATATTGAAGAAGCCTGGTCCCCAAGTGACCATGACGCTCCACTATGCAAAGGACAGTGACTAGGAAAAATCTTTTGACCACATCCCACTGGACTTCGCATGAACAAAAAATAAACTTTTGCTTTGCTAATAAGCCACCACGATTTGGGGGTATTTGCTATGATACTTAGCCTCCTCCTATCTCTTGAGTAATAGAAAATCTAATGTCCTTACCATGTTTTAGAAGACCCTTATGATTTGGCACCTTGTTACCTTTTTGATCTTATTTCCAACCGCTTTCTCCATTATGCACTCTCCTCCTCAGGGATGTTCCTTGAATATTAAATACACCAAGTTTTTTCCCTTTCAGAAGCTTTGTGTTTGCTGTCCCTTCTGCCTGGGACTCTCCTCTCTGGATATTTTTATGACTCACTCCCTCATCCTGTTCAGGTCTTTGCTCAAGTGCCACATCCTTAATGGGTCCTCTCCTGACCACCATATCTAAAACAGCCTCCTCCTTTCACGATTTCTTTACTGTAATAAATTTTTCTTTATAAAACATCTCAATTTGATATCTTATTGGTGTCTTTATTTGTGTGTTATTTATCATCTGCTTTCCCAATTACCAGGTAAGCTCCATGAGGGCAAGGACTTTGTCTTGTTCACTGCCATATCCCCCATGTTGACACCGATGCAATAAATATCGGTTGAGTAAATGAATGATCTCCTTGGCTCCAGTTTCTTTATAGACCATCTGTTTTTCTGTCCTGTTGCCACGAAAGATCTGTTTCAAATGCACATCTAGCCATGGTATAGCTCATAGCCTTCATTGTTCTCCACTGTGTCTGTCCATACACCAAGTACAATACCTTAATATGGCATATAGGCTTTCCATATTCTGCTGCTTTGTAACTCTACGTAATCATCTTCTATCAGTTTTCCACCTACATTCTATACTGAACTGGTTACCTAAATTATCGATGCTGGATTTTTAAAAACCTTTTCGTTTAACTCTTTTATACAAAGACACATGCATAAAATACACACACATAGAGCTGTGTCCCTAGCACTTGGCTTAAGAAACAGCCTCAAAGCACCCCCATGCCTGCTTACAGTCACTGCCCCACAAGGTAACCACTGTCAAATCCCTGAACACCATTACTTACTTTTGCCTACTATTCTTCTTTTTTTATAACATAAAACATTGGCTGTATTCCCTGCGTTGTACAATATATTCTTGTATCTTTTTTTTTTCATTTTTTTATATAGCAGGTTCTTATTAGTCATCAATTTTATACACATCAGTATATACATGTCAATCCCAATCTCCCAATTGATCCCACCACCACCACCCCCCACCACTTTACCCCCTTGGTGTCCATACGTTTGTTCTCTACATCTGTGTCTCAATTTCTGCCCTGCAAACTGGTTCATCTCTACCATTTATCTAGGTTCCACATATATGAGTTAATATACAATATGTTTTTCTCTTTCTGACTTACTTCACTCTGTATGACAGTCCCTAGATCCATCCACGTCTCAACAAATGACCCAATTTCGTTCCTTTTTATGGCTGAGTAATATTCCATTGTATATATGTGCCACATCTTCTTTATCCATTCGTCTGTCGATGGGCATTTAGGTTGGTTCCATGACCTGGCTATTGTAAACAGTTCTTCAATGAACATTGGGGTGCATGGGTCTTTTGGAATTGTGGTTTTCTCTGGGTATATGCCCAGTACTGGGATAGCTGGATCATATGGTAATTCTACCTTTAGTTTTTTAAGAAACCTCCATACTGTTCTCCATGGTGGCTGTATCAGTTTACATTCCCACCAACAGTGTAAGAGGATTCCCTTTTCTCCACACCCTCTCCAGCATTTGTTCTTTGTAGATTTTCTGATGATGCCCATTCTACCTGGTGAGAGGTGATACCTCATTGTAGTTTTCTTTTTCTTTTTTTTTATTTTTTTTTTTTTGCAGTACACGGGCCTCTCACTGTTGTGGCCTCTCCCGTTGCGGAGCACAGGCTCTGGACACGCAGGCTCAGCGGCCATGGCTCACGGTCCAGCCGTTCCGCGGCATGTGGGATCTTCCTGGACCGGGGCACAAACCCGTGTCCCCTGCATCAGCAGGTAGACTCTCAACCACTGCGCCACCAGTGAAGCCACTCATTGTAGTTTTGATTTGCATTTCTCTAATAATTAGTGATGTTGAAGAACTTTTCATGTGCTTCTTGGTCATCTGTATGTCTTCTTTGGAGAAATGTCTATTTAGGCCTTCTGCCCATTTTTGGATTGGGTTCTTGCTTTTTTAATATCGAGCTGTATGAGCTATTTATATATTTTGGAGATTAATCCTTTGTCCGTTGATTCATTTGCAAATATTTTCTACCATTCTGAGGGTTGTCTTTTCATCTTGCTTATGGTTCCCTTTGCTGTGCAAAAGCTTTTAAGTTTCATTAGGTCCCATTTGTTTATTTTTGTTTTTATTTCCATTAATCTAGGAGTGGAACAAAAAGGATCTTGCTGTGATTTATGTCAAAGAGTGTTCTTCCTATGTTTTCCTCTAAGAGTTTTATAGTGTCCTGTCTTACATTTAGGTCTCTAATCTATTTTTAGTTTATTTTTGTGTACGGTGTTAGGGAGTGTTCCACTTTCATTCTTTTACATGTAGCAGTCCAGTTTTCCCAGCACCACTTATTGAAGAGGCTGTCTTTTCTCCACTGTATATCCTTGCCTCCTTTGTCATAGATTAATTGACCATACGTGCGTGGGTTTACCTCTGGGCTTTCTATCTTGTTCCATTGATCTATGTTTCTGTTTTTGTGCCAGTACCATATTGTCTTGATTACTGTAGCTTTGTAGTATATAGTCGGAAGTCAGGGAGTCTGATTTCTCCAGCTCCGTTTTTTCCCCTCAAGACTGCTTTGACTATTCGAGGTCTTTGTGTCTTCATACAAATTTTAAGATTTTTTGTTCTAGTTCCGTAAAAAATGCCATTGGTAATTTGATAGGGATTGCATTGAATCTGTAGATTTCTTTGGGTAGTAGAGTCATTTTCACAATATTGATTCTTCCAATCCAAGAACATGGTATATCTCTCCATCTGTTGGTATCATCTTTAATCTCTTTCATCAGTGTCTTACAGTTTTCTGCATGTAGGTCTTTTGTCTCCCTAGGTAGGTTTATTCCTAGGTATTTTATTCTTTTTGTTGCAATGGTAAATGGGAGTGTTTCCTTAATTTCTCCTTCAGATTTTTCATCATTACTGTATAGGAATGCAAGTGATTTCTGTGCATTAATTTTGTATCCTGCAACTTTATCAAATTCATTGATTAGCTCTCGTAGTTTTCTGGTGGCATCTTTAGGATTCTCCATGTATAGTATCATGTCATCTGTAAACAGTGACAGTTTTACTTCTTCTTTCCAATTGGTATTCCTTTTATTACTGTTTCTTCTCTGATTGCCGTGGCTAGGACTTCCAAAACTGTGTTGAATAATAGTGGTGAGAGTGTACAACCTTGTCTTCTTCCTGATCTTAGAGGAAATGCTTTCAGGTTTTCACCATTGAGAATGATGTTTGCTGTGGGTATGTTGTATATGGCCTTTATTATGTTGAGGTAGGTTCCCTCCATGCACACTTTCTGGAGAGTTTTTATCATAAATGGGTGTTGAATTTTGTCAAAAGCTTTTTCTGCATCTATTGAGATGATCAATAGATCATCTTCAGTTTGTTAATATGGTGTATCACATTGATTGATTTGCGTATATTGTAGAATCCTCGCATCCCTGGGATAAATCCCACTTGATCGTGGTGTATGATCCTTTTAATGTGTTGTTGGATTCCATTTGCAAGTATTTTGTTGAGGATTTTTCCATCTATATTCATCAGTGATATTGGTCTGTAATTTTCTTTTTTTGTAGTATCTTTGTCTGGTTTTGGTATCAGGGTGATGGTGCCCTCAGAGAATGACTTTGGGAGTGTTCCTTCCTCTGCAGTTTTTTGGAAGAGTTTGAGAAGGATGGGTGTTAGCTCTTCTCTAAATGTTTGATAGAATTCACCTGTGAAGCCATCTGGTCCTGGACTTTTGTTTGTTGGAAGATTTTTAATCACAGTTTCTATTTCATTACTTGTGATTGGTCTTTTCATATTTTCTATTTCTTCCTGGTCCAGTCTTGGGAGGTTATACCTTTCTAAGAATTTGTCCATGTCTTCCAGGTTGTCCATTTTATTGTCGTAGCACTGCTTGTAGTAGTCTCTCAGGATGCTTTGTATTTCTGTGGTGTCTGTTGTAACTTCTCCTTTTTCGTTTCTAATTTTATTGATTTGAGTCCTCTCCCTCTTTTTCTTGATGAGTCTGGCTAATGGTTTATCAACTTTGTTTATCTTCTCAAAGAACCAGCTTTTAGTTATTTTGATCTTTGCTATTGCTTTCTTTGTTTCTATTTCATTTATTTCTGCTCGGATCTTTATGACTTCTTTCCTTCTGCTAACTTTGGGTTTTGTTTGTTATTCTTTCTCTAGTTCCTTTAGGTGTAAGGTTGGATTATTTATTTGAGATTTTTCTTGTCTCTTGAGGTAGGCTTGTATAGCTATAAACTTCCCTCTTAAAATTGCTTTTGCTGCATCCCATAGGTTTTGGATTGTTGTGTTTTCATTGTCATTTTTCTCTAGGTATTTTTTGATTTCCTCTTTGATTTCTTCAATGATCTCTTGGTTATTTAGTAACGTAATGTTTAGCCTCCATGTGTTTGTGTTTTTTATGTTTTTTCCCCTGTAATTCATTTCTAATCTCATAGCATTGTGGTCAGAAAAGATGCTTGATATGATTTCGATTTTCTTAAATTTACTGAGGCTTGATTTGTGACCCAGGATGTGATCTATCCTGGACAGTGTTCTGTGGGCAGTTGAGAAGAAAGTGTAATCTGCTGTTTTTGGATGGAATGTCCTATAAATATCAATTAAATCTATCTGCTCTATTGTGTCATTTAAAGCTTCTGTTTCCTTATTTATTTTCATTTTGGATGATCTGTCCATTGGTGTAAGTGAGGTGTTCAAGTCCCCCACTATTATTGTGTTTCTGTCGATTTCCTCTTTTAGAGCTGTTAGCAGTTGCCTTATGTATTGAGGTGCTCCTATGTTGGGTGCATATATATTTATAATTGTTGTATCTTCTTCTTGGATTGATCCCTTGATGATTATGTAGTGGCCTTCCTTGTCTCTTGTAACATTCTTTATTTTAAAGTCTGTTTTATCTGGTATGAGTATTGCTACTCCAGCTGTCTTTTGATTTCCATTTGCATGGAATACCTTTTTCCATCCCCTCACTTTCAGTTCGTATGTGTCCCTAGGTCTGAAGTGGGTCTCTTGTAGACAGCACATATATGGGTCTTGTTTCTGTATCCATTCAGCAAGCCTGTGTCTTTTGGTTGGAGCATTTAATCCATTCACGTTTAAGGTGATTATCAAAATGTGTGTTCCTATGACCATTTTCTTAATTGTTTTGGGTTTGTTTTTGTAGGTCCTTTTCTTCTCTTGTGTTTCCCACTTAGAGAAGTTCCTTTAGCATTTGTTGTAGAGCTGGTTTGGTGGTGCTGAATTCTCTTTTGCTTGCTGTAAAGCTTTTGATTTCTCCATCGAATCTGAACGAGATCCTTGCGGAGTAGATTAATCTTGGTTGTAGGTTCTTCCCTTTCATCACTTTAAGTATATCATGCCACTCCCTTCTGGCTTGTAGAGTTTCTGCTGAGAAATCTGCTGTTAACCTTATGGGAGTTCCCTTGTATGTTATCTGTCGTTTTTCCCTTGCTGCTTTCAATAATTTTTCTTTGTCTTTAATTTTTGCCAATTTGATTACTATGTGTCTTGAAGTGTTTCTCCTTGGGTTTATCCTGTATGGGACTTGCTGCACTTTCTGGACTTGGGTGGCTATTTCCTTTCCCATGTTAGGGAAGTTTTTGACTATAATCTCTTCAAATATTTTCTTGGATCCTTTCTCTCTCTCTTCTCCTTCTGGGACCCTTATAATACAAATGCTGTTGCATTTAATGTTGTCCCAGAGGTCTCTTAGGCTGTCTTCATTTCTTTTCATTCCTTTTTCTTTAATCTGTTCTACAGCAGTGACTTCCACCATTCTGTCTTCCAGGTCACTTATCCATTCTTCTGCCTCAGTTATTCTGCTATTGATTCCTTCTAGTGTAGTTTTCATTTCAGTTATTGTATTGTTCATCTCTGTTGGTTTGTTCTTTAATTCTTCTGTCTTTGTTAAACATTCTTGCATCTTCTCTATCTTTGCCTCCATTGTTTTTCCAAGGTCCTGGATCATCTTCACTTTATTATTCTAAATTCTAAATTCTTTTTCTAGAAGGTTGCCTATCTCCACTTCATTTGGTTGTTTTTTCTAGGGTTTTATCTTGTTCCTTCATCTGGGACATAGTCCTCTGCCTTTTCATTTTGTCTATCTTTCTGTGAACATGGTTTTTGTTCCACAGGCTGCAGGATTGTAGTTCTTCTTGCTTCTGCTGTCTGCCCTCTGGTGGATGAGGCTATCTAAGAGGCTTGTCTTGACTACTATTCTTGTGTGTCTTTTGCTCAGCATTGTTTGTAAGATTCCTCCACATTTTTGTGTGCAGTTGTCATTTGTTCATTCTCACTGCCATATAGTCATCTATTACATGAATATACAGAGAATTTTTCCAGTCTACTGTTCATGGGCATTTGGTTAGTTTCCAGTATCTACTGTGAAGAGTGCTGCTATGAACATTCTTTATATGTCCTTTGGTAAACACGGGACATTTCTGTGGAGTATATATCTAGGTGTGGAAACACCAGGTTATTAATTGTGCATATAGGAAGGCCCAGGAGGTGCCACCAAACAATTTTCCAACGTTCTTGTGCCAATTTACACGCCCACAAACAGCGCGAAACTTTCCTTCCATGTGCTCCACGTCCTTGCCAAAACATTTTCCCCCTCCTTCATTTTGGCTGCGCTGGTGGGTGTACAGTGGTATCATATTATGGTTTTATTTTGCATTTTCATAATGACTAATGCAGCTGAGTGCCTTTTCATGTGTTTACTGGCCATTTGGATATACACTCTTGTAAAGTGGTTCTTCATGTCTATTGCCTGGTTCTTTTTCCTACTGAATTATATGTCTTTCCTTCCTGATTTTAAGAGTTCTTTATACATGCTAGGTATGAGTCTTTAGTCACATATATGCATTGGGAAAATCTTTTCCCATTTTGTGGGATGCTTTTTAACTCTCCTAATAGTATCTTTTGTAAAAAAGAAATAATTTTAATGTGCTCCAAGTTCTCATTTATCTTTCCTTTTAGAGACTTTTGTGTTCTGTTTAAAAGACAAAGATCATGGCCACCTTCTACTTTCCTCTAAACTTTAACTGTTTTACATTTCACATTGAGATCTGCAAGCTACCTAGAATTGATTATGGTGTAGAATACACTTACAAGATAGGAGTTGAGACTGATGGCTTTTCCATATGGATAGCTAATGGATCATCACCATCTATTGAAAATAACTTCTATTTCCCCCTGTACTACAGTCAAGTATGCTGTTTAATATGCCTTTATATATGTGCCGGGGGCCTTCCTGGAATGCCTTTCCGTATTTCCTACTTGAGAAACTCCTCATCTTTTTCCAGAATTTGTCATCCTGCCATCTGGAGCTTTCCTTGGCCACCTCCCCACCCCCTCGCTGCTCCCAATACAATCACCACCAATGGTTGCCAGGGGCAGAGCATTCGAAGTCCATCTCAGTGGGAGGAGGGTTTAACACTGACACTGTTTAGAACTGTCAGCATATGATGGTAATAAAAAGGAGTCCAACTTTTAATTGGATTTATTATTGTTTTTAAATTATTTATAAACCATGCACCCCACTTTCTGCCTGCATTCTGTATATATCACCTTCAGATCTGAGGCAAAATGTGTTATTCCTTTGAGCCATTACTGTACACTGTGAATTCTACAATTATAATACCTGTCACACCAGAGCAAGTATTCATTTAAATACTAATCTTCCCGCTAGATTGTGAGTTTGTCAAGAGTAGGTGCTGTGTCTTAAACAGTTTAGTATTTCAAGTACCTAACAGAATGCCTGGCTTAGAGTTAGGGTTCAATAAATGTTCATTTATCATCTTATCATTTTTAGTGGTTGGGGGGAACTCTGAATAATTAAAATAAACAGAGGGACTTTAAGAAAAGCAGCCTCTTGGAATTACTTTTTTGATTACAAAACAAAAAGCTTTTTAACTATAACATATTAAACAACATTTCCTATTTTAATCTCTCATAAAGTACAGTCAGTCAGAGCTCGGTTTCCTTCTATACAAAATTATTTTTTCTGATTTCTCAATTTATAAGATATCAACAGTGTCAGACTGAGGCCATCAAATCAAATGCAATTCAGCCTGCTTATAAAAATACTTTCATGGGCTTCCCTGGTGGCGCAGTGGTTGAGGGTCCGCCTGCCGATGCAAGGGACGCGGGTTCGTGCCCCGGTCTGGGAGGATCCCACATGCTGCGGAGCGGCTGGGCCCGTGAGCCATGGCTGCTGAGCCCGCACGTCCGGAGCCTGTGCTCCGCAACGGGAGAGGCCACAACAGTGAGAGGCCCGCGTACCGCAAAAAAAAAAAAAAAAAAAATACTTTCATAGAGTTCTATCAACATTCGTCACCAATTCAGAGAAACGTGACAACCTTAGCTAGATTCCTGCAAAAATATGTAAATTAAGAGAAATATAAGCTAACCTCATCCTGCAGGACTATTAGGAAAACATCTGAATTAAAAGAAACATTTCAGTGGCTCATCACCGAAGGATGACCTGGGCGCCATCTGGGTGGGGGAGTGCAATCCAGACTTTCAAATGCTTGTCACATTTAATTTCAGCAGATGATACTTTCCAGTAAGTGGGGATAACGCTGATGGAGTGCAGGCAGACGATCCCACTGCAGTGCACAAGGATTTACTGCAGACAGCGATAACAAATATGGGTTTGCCATAGCATTTCAGTTTATCCATTCCAGAAACACACAAAGCAATGAACATCAAATAACACAGAAATCACTAATAAGCTCTGCATTCATCATCCATGTCTTTCCAAATCCTGGAGAGCGAAAGTACTTATTCAGTGAGATGTTAACCCTCTGTGTGCATGTGTGACACTGTGTCATAGACACGACTGTAAGGCGTGTCAATAAGATGTTTCGTCTTGGACTGTAAGCAGTAGTCTGCTGCCAGCCTTTGGAGCAGCGAGTTTGTAGGACTTGTGTTCAGTATGACTGAAATAACACATATGGACAGGTAAGGCCCTAGATCTTTAATAACCGGTTCTCTAGTTAGAAGCAAACAACATGATAGCTACAAAGGAGCTCTCTGTCGGAGTGTGGAAGGACAAAAAGGACTTCAGGAGAACTAGAAATCAATTCTTTCGTAAGTCGCAAAAACCTTTACTACTTAATAGCAGCCCTAGAGTCATACACACACACAAAAAAGACTGGTTGCACTGCATAATCCAGCTCTAGCTTACTACCTGAGGTGCTGCCAGGGAAATGAAAGCGACAACAGCTGACATCTCAATGTGACACAGAAGCTCCACATGCCTCCCGCTGATTAATTCTGAACCTCTAGATGCAGGGACTGTGAATACATTTTACACTGTCTGCATACACCAGCAAGCACCAGTATGCATACTGTATGTTAAGGGGAAAACATTTTAGGTAAAGATTCACCCCAAGGCACAGTTTCCCTGGCTGGTGTTCAGTACAACATCTAGCCAAAGTGGGAATGGAAAAGGATGTGGAAAGGGAGTTAAAAAGCAATATTTAGGAAGGACACAGTAGAGAGAAAATCCCAGAGGTCACCAACTCCACACTCCCGACTTCAAGTTCTGCTACTCTTGCACATTGAAAGAAAATCAATTTCATGTTCATGCTTATATATATATCTCTAGAATCCTTCTACTAAGTTCAGTCATTTATTCCAAAGAAATGCTACAATCTCTAGACTGTAGAAAACGTGTAATGGTAAATGTACTGGATGTTTATATTTGAATAATAATGTAGCAGGAAGCTAAAACGGAAATGCAATCCAGAATCCTGAATTCTAAAAGACTAAACTTAATCTTTCCCTATGGGGGTGGCCATGGAAAGCTAATAAAACAAAAAGCTTACAAAGGCAGTAACATGATAAATATGTTTCTTAAGTCTCCAAATTGTCACAGTATTCATACAAAGTCAATTTAAAAAGAAAATCTTTGCAACGATAGTTTATAACTGCCTTTCTGTAATGTCCCATATATGCAAATAGACCATAAAAAGACATTTCTTTAGCATTATTATTTCTCTTGTCCCTGGAATATTAGGCCCTTGAGAAAAAGAATGCAAACCAACCCTGCCGTTTACAAGTTTACATATGATTTATCACTACTGAATGCTTTAAATTTTCTCAAAGGCTTTTCAGGTTGTGTTTTATTTAGATGCTTACGTTGCTAAAACAAGACCCTCTCAATAATTAAAAGTTAATCAAAAATCCTCGGGATGCTTCTATCTTTAGGAAGATAATTTGCTCCAATTCAAACCTTGAAATACGACTGACTTAAGCTTCGAAGACATGAGGCTTCCTGCTTCGCAGGGGCCAGACTGTTTATAAGCATTTCAATAGGGGCTCATCTCGGTTCAGCTGGCCCAGTCACCCCGAGGCAGCTAAGGCAAAGAGACCCTGCAAAATGGAATTACCACGTCCAAGGTGATTGTGCCCTCTTATCATAGGCAACTGCTTTTCCTATGAGCATTTCTCACTCTCATCTTTCTTCCTGGGCAAAATCTCAGGTTGCAAAGTCCTTAGCACAAACGTGTACACATGTCATGGTTTATTTTCTTAAAAAACAGACTCCACTTCCCAAACCAGTAGCGTGAATTGAGTCATCATTCTTAAATGTAAAGCAAATCACACCACCCCACCACTCAAAGCCGATAATTCTGCTTAAGATAAACCCAAGGTCCTCACGACCTTCCCATTCCCAAAAAAGCCAATTCAGGGTGAGCCTGTGGCTTCTTCTCTCCCACTTTGAAGGCTAACCCCCTCTTTATCTTTCAGGCCTCAATTAGTTGTCACTTCCTCAAAGAAGCCTTTCTTTTTCCCTCAAATCTAAATAAGGATCTCTTTATAACTCTCTCCTAGCCCCCTATACTTTTCCTTCATTGGACTTCAAACACTTTATGAATATATTAATCTGTGTGATGAATTTTCGTTTCTCTACTAAAGCCAGGGGTCCAGGGTTGCCTTTCCCCATTATATTCAGTATTTAGCACTGTACTCTGTCATAGAAGCCACTCAGTAGATTCAGGTAACATCACTGACCATTGGCTGATCATTAACATAATTAACTAAAGCAGACACCTAATACAACAAAGTTTGAGAAGCTGGGGCTTCCATGGTGGGGTACTGCCTGCCTTGTAGGAGTTCGGGATCTCCTCTAGCCAAAGTGCTCTCACTTTCTCAGTTGGTTTGCCCCTGGGGTGAGGTCATGCTGGCCTTGCTCCCCAGTGCTTCCCCAGCATACTGCATGGTCCCTGGCATGTGATAGGTTCCATAAACACTTCTGAATGACTTAATAACTATTATCAGGTTCAACATTATGGTAAACCTCTCAGAGAAAGACAAGGTGGGAACATTCAGGAATCAGAATATTAAAGTTCATATTTTTCAAGGAATAAAATTTTTTAGTTGTTTCTTTAGTGGTTTTTGACTTTGGGATCATGCTTGAAAAATTCTTTTTCTCTTCTCCTAACCGAGATTACATAACTTGACCTATATTTTCTTGCAGTGCTATTCTGGTTCTTTCTTTCTTCTTTTTCCTTTAAAACAATTTACATCTTTAATCCATCTGGATTTTCATGTGATACAAAGTCTAAGTCAATTTTTTAAAATGTTTAGCTCATTTCCCCAAAACTATCCCACTGATTTTTTTTAACATCTTTATTGGAGTATAATTTCTTTACAATGTTGTGTTAGTTTCTGGTTTATAACAAAGTGAATCAGCTACACATATACATATATCCCCATATCTCCTCCCTCTTGCATCTCCCTCCCTCCCACCCTCCCTATTCCACCCCCCTAGGTGGTCACAAAACACTGAGCTGATCTCCCTGTGCTATGTGGCTGCTTCCCACTAGCTATCTATTTTACGTTTGGTAGTGTATATATGTCCATGCCATTCGCTCACTTTGTCACAGCTTACCCTTCCCCCTCCCTGTGTCCTCAAGTCCATTCTCTACATCTGCATCTTTATTCCTGTCCTGCCCCTAGGTTCTTCATAACAATTTTTTTTTTTTTAGATTCCACATGTATGTGTTAGCATACGGTATTTGTTTTTCTCTTTCTGACTTACTTCACTCTGTATGACAGACTCTATGTCCATCCACCTCACTACAAATAACTCAATGTTGTTTCTTTTTATGGCTGAGCAATATTCCATTGTATATATGTGCCACATCTTCTTTATCCATTCATCTCTTGATGGACACTTAGGTTGCTTCCATGTCCTGGCTATTGTAAATAGAGCTGCAGTGAACATTGTGGTACATGACTCTTTTTGAATTATGGTTTTCTCAGGATACATACCCAGTAGTGGGATTGCTGGGTCATATGGCAGTTCTATTTTTAGTTTTTTGAGGAACCTCCATTTTGTTTTCCATAGTGGCTGTACCAATTTACATTCCCACCAACAGTGCAAGAGGGTTCCCTTTTCTCCACACCCTCTCCAGCATTTATTGTTGGTAGATTTTTTGATGATGGCCATTCTGACTGGTGTGAGGTGATACCTCATATCTCACTGATTGTTTTCATTAACTCAGTGGAGAGTAAAAATGTATTCTTCACATCTCCTCAAAGGGATGGAGAAATTCTTAGGCGACTCAGGCAATAATGTACTCTCTCTTCTTGGTAGAAAGGTCCTCTACTAATATCAAACCATAGTTTTTAAAACTAAAAATACTAGTGAAGTCATTTATCAATTTTTCACATGAAGATGGTTAGGTCAAAATGTTCACAAGAAAACGGTTAAGAGAAACTTTCAGATGTTCTCACCATGGGCACATGAAGGAAGACACTTCTTGTGAGAACAACCATCTTGCCAAGAGCAAGGATTCTCCTCTCACTCATTTTTGTATCCTCAACACCCAGCACGGAGCCTAGTACAGAGCAGGGGCTTGAGGAATGGCAAATTTACAAAATCAGAATTCCTCCCCCGAGTAAAGTGTGATTTGTATGTTATTTACATGACAAGATTACTTAAAAACACCATTTCCATTTCTCCACTGGCATCTATGTGTATTATCCTATCATAAAGTACCATGAGGGTTAAGCTATTTCAGACAAGATCCCAACAGATGCAGGTCAGGGAGACTGAGTCAGGCCTCATCACAGGGGCCTCACCTACTGCACCTGGGAACCAGCATTGTTCCTCCAAACGGCCTCCTTCGTTCAGCCCTTCCCGTGCGTGCTGGGCCCACGGAGCCCAAAGCTGCTGGGGTGCCGTCCTGCATACGTCGTGTCTTGCGTATGAAGACTTCCTGATTTTCAGTGTTAGTTTTTTTCCCCTTCTGCAATTATTTTATTTCTGCATTGTTTTAGATTTATCAGCAGTCTAGGAGAACCCCAGTGGGCAGCTGGTAAAAACCCCGTGGCTTGCTGGAGAGAGAGCTGCAGTGTGAGGTTGGCCCCTGACCTCTGAGCCCTGTCCCCAAACCCTTTCCCCCTTAATGCTGCCCCAGGTTGGCCTGTGCTTCTCTAGGCCTCTCTTGGCCCCGCTCCCCTTCAAGCAGAGGACGCTGGATTCTACTTGTCTGTTTTCCCGCCGCCATGTAAGCCTGCTTTCACTGCCGGTCCCCTGCAGCCCCCTCCAGGCTTGTGGAGACTGTGACACAGAAAGATAAGTTCCCCAGTGGAGTAGGAGGGCAGAGGCTGGCAGGCAGGGAAAGAAAAGGAGAGGACGAGAAGGCGCATGAAAATAATAACAGTGCGAATAAATAAGGCAGCCTGCCAACTGGCAGGCTATTTTCTGACACATCAGCTCTAAGCCACTTCTTCGGCATTTGAAACACTCTCTCCTATAGAAGCATCGTAGCAAATGAGACTGTTACTCAGCTAGCACTGGTTCAGTTCATGCTTCAAACGGTTTGAGTCACATCGAAATAAAGAGGCGTTGGAGGGTTTTCTAGGTCTCTAACTATGTCCCGATGCTGGCATCTTTTTATGTGGGGAGACAAAAGGAGTAAGGAATACATCCTTCTTCCCAGAACTATGGCATCTCCCCATCACACACACAAATGAGACCTTCCCAAAGACCCTGGCACAGCCATTAGCTTCTAAATTCAGACAATGCCTGTTATGCCGCATTCTTTTCCCTAGTGCTATATACATTTCAAAGGATTTTTACACGTATCATCAGGTTGGAGTTCATCTCCATGGAAATTCTGTGAACTAAGTCATTCAGGGAGTCCTATCACCTGCCAACAAAAGTTTCAAAACACGTCCATCCAGAGTATAAAGGGCCACCTACTGCCTAGCACAATGGGTGAAACAAGACACAAAGGGAGGTGCAAAGTGATTGAACTTCAGAACCCCGGGGAAGAGAAGGAACAGGATGTGCTTACGGAGTATACTCTGCCTGCCAAGGACTCTGCCAAATGCTCTACATGTATTATCTTGATTAATTTCATTCCGCAACAAATCTGTGTGGTAGGAACCCCCAGTTATAGATGAATCACAATAATTAAGCACAACTAGCGTGGGACAGAGACGCTAGCCCTGCGTCTCTTTGGAAACAAAGCTAGCCCTGCTTTGTTCCAGAGCCTGTTCTCTGGGCCATGACACTTGAATTCCCTCCTGAACTTTCCAAAAGCTTCCTGCAGGGGAACATCTGGTCCCATGTAAAGGACCAGGAGCTGTGGAGACATCAGACTTTTCACCAGCAGCAGTGGGAGCTAGAGAACAATGGGACGTTAGTTTAGAATTCTGAAAGAACTGTTGACACCCTGACAAGCTACACACTGCAAACTCCCCACTAAGTGCGAAGTAGAACGAAAACACTTTGAGACACATGAAGTCTCAAAACGTTTCCTTCCCACTCACCCTTTCCCTGCAGTGATTGGAGGATATGCTTCTTTCAAGAAGAGGGAATAAACAAAGAACAATTGGAGCAGGTTCCAGAGGGAGCTGGGGAAGGGATGGAACAAGATATAGTATCTGACAAGTCTGCCTGGGTGGAAAATTGAACTGAGAGGTATTTTACATAGTGATTGGAAAGGCTAGCAGATGCAAAAACAGAAATCTGAACAAGAAAGGAAATGCAGTCACGGCACACTACTGGACTAGACATGAACAACAGTTAGACTTTCTGTACGACGTTCTTTCTATAGGACATACACACACATGAATAGGAAAAAACTGAGTATGTGTTCAACAAAAGTTATATTGGGAGGGAGGAGAAGGGGAAAATGTAATGTATGAGGGAAGGTAAGCGACATAAATCTTTATTACTCATAACAGGAAGCCAGCAGACAGGAAAATTTGAAATATCAAGAAATAGACGAATAGGCACATTATTTAGAAGAATTATGGTAAATGCCAGAAGAAATACCTAAAGTAGAAAGTAATTTTTCCTGGAGAGGGGGAATCAGACGGGAAAAAGTTGACCAGGGTCTGCTGCTTTTCATTACAACTTGTTCTCTTTGGTTCTTAACACTATGTATTACTTTGATATAAATGTAAAACACATTAGAAAAAGCAATATCTGTCAGAACCATGTCTTTCCCATGCAGAAACCAGTCTATCTGCAAATCAACAGGCAGGATTTGCTAAAATGCAAAGTAAATTTCATTTAAGAATGACAAATTCAGGACTCATTTGTGAATTAGTTTTATAACAGTGAATATGGTTAAATTACAGTTTAAATGAGATTTTTCAGTTGATATGTTCAGTAATTTCTATTATCTTTTATCCACTTATTCTAATGTATCCAAAAATTATAGCTTAAGCTTTTTCAGCAACCATTTTTTGCAGAGGGATGAGACTCTGTGTATCTTAACACACACATAGACTGGAGTCCTTCAAATAAGCCTTTACCTCCCGGCTTTTCCTGTCTACAGGGAACGCTTTCTTCAGGAAATTTATAAGGCACTAATCATTCATTCATTCATTCAATCAATATTATTAAACAGCTACTCTGCAGCAGACACTAATTCAACATTTAGTTATAAAATCTCATTTACTTCCATTTTATGCACACAACCAAACCATTTGGAAAAGCTTGACCAATGAACATGAAGTTAACTGTAACCTCTTCACTGGGCCTTCTACTTCTTTGTATTTGCTGCATGGCTGAACGCAGTGCTGACCCTTCATCACTCTGTGTGTAGCAATCACGGGTCTTCTTTGCGAGCACAGCCCTAGCTTTGTTCACTAGGTCAGAAACTCTTTGGTGACAGAAACCACATCTTAGTCAACCTATCTCACTGGATCACTGGTTTGGCATCATGTAGGAGCTCAATGATTATTTTCTTTCTTTTTTTATATTTTTACTTTACATTGGCGTATAGTTGATTTACAATGCTGTGTTAGTTTCAAGTGTACAGTAAAGTGATTCGGTTATACATATACATATATCTATTCTTTTTCAGATTCTTTTCCCATGTACGTTATTACAGAATACTGAGTAGAGTTCCCTGTGCTACATAGTAGATCCTTGTTGGTTACCTATTTTATATGCAGTAGTGTGTATATGTTAACCCCAAACTCCTAATTTATCCCTCCCCCCTACACCTTTCCCCTTTGGTAACCCTAAGTTTGTTTCTAAGTCTGTGAGTCTGTTTCTATCTTGTAAATAAGTTCCTTTGTGTAATTATCTTCTCAATGAATAGTATCTTCACAAGCATTTTCTGAGTGAATAAATAAGTAAACCAGTGAATGCCGATAATGAACTTATTCTATACCTTAATCTCTTTTAAGACCCACTTTTATGGTAAGAGTATGGCCATCGAATCAGATCATTTTAACTTTTCTTAAATTCTCAGGAGCCAAGAATGATAATATTACAGAAATTACTTCCTGGGGGACTATGTGAAAATGGGACCCAACTCCATTATTCCCTTTCGAAATAACATAATGCCTTTGGAAAGTTCTTAGAAAAAAAAATTTTTCAAACAGACCCAACTTCTTATTCTTCTACAACAGGCGCCAATAAATGAAGTCGTTTTTCTAGAATCATCATCGTAATTCAGGATAACAGATTTGCTTTATTTTCTAAAAACCCAGTGCTCCTTAAACAGCGAGGCTCAAAAGTTGCCTCCTTGACTAATATGGTGCCATTTGTAGTGGTGTCTACTCTGCTATTTTCAGCACGATTTGCTTAGATTGGTGGGGAATAGAACAATGAAAAAAGCAACTTTACGCATACCCATTAGTATAACTCAGTTACACCCACATCACCACCATGGTTCATTTGACTGCTGAACTGTACTATGATTCCTACAATTTTATTCTTTCAGCTTAAATATTGATGAAACACCTTGCTGGGGCTAAGATGGGGTAAGGTTTACTTAAATTAGTCTCAAAAGTAAAGAAATGAACTGGCTCAAAAAGATATTTCCATTTACAGTCTTTCGAGTTGCAACACAGTTCCATTTTATCGTAGTCTGAATTTTATATCAAAATTAATTTTGTATCTCCAAGTAATTTTACATATCAAGTAAAATTGTATATCAGAGGCATGCAGACAGGAAAGTAAACTGAAAGAAAGTATACGTCCCAAGTTTAAAGTCTGTTCTCGCAAATGTAGGGCTGATGAGACTTAAGTTAAGTACAAACACTGGGGGTCCAGCGTGAGCAAGCAGATGTATTGCTCAGAGTCACTGTAGAGAACATGTTGGAAAAGGAGGCTCAGGGGAGCAGCTGGGAAGTTACTCTGGTCTAGGTGGTCAGGGATGGACCTCGGCGGGGGGATTGATTTTTGAACAGAGACCTGAAAGATGAGTTGCCTGGCCTGAGTCTAGGGAAACTTAAGAAAAGCATCCCAGGCACAGGGAACAGCAAAGAGAAGGTAGTGGGAGAATGTGGTGTGTTTGAGAAACCACAGGAATGTTCAGAATTTATGGTGGTGAGTCTGTTTCAAACCAGGGATTAAAGCTTTGTAGCGTTAGCACTGGACTATGGCGTGTTTAACTCTACAGGACCCAGTGCAGTGATGTGGTTCTTTGGGGTAACGATGGCAAGAACAGTCTTAGGGCCACGTGCAAGTTGCACGCGATCTTCCCACTGCACTGAGAGCAGCGTGGGGAGGAGCATCCTACCGGAGGGAGTGAGGTCACCTGGGTTCTGGTCGCTCATTGGCCACCAACTTAGTGGAACCCTAGTTAACATCCCTTGATGTCTCTGGGCATCAGTTTCCTCCTACGTAAAGTGGTGGGATAGGATTCTATGAACTCTGAGACAGAGACACAGCACACATGCCTCGTCTTATATACCAATTCCAATGGGTAGCGATGTCTGCCTCTGGCCCAGGGATCACAGTGGTATCCACAGACCTGCCGGCCCTGCTCTGCTCTTCTTTTCCAAAATATTGTGTGATCATCTGAGAAAGAAGATTTGGCGTATGTTCACATTAAAGGTATATGATCGGCTTGAATTTCCTGTGCATGTTTCTTGCTAATAGAAGAAAGAAAGAGTGAAATACCTAAAAAGGCAGAAAGGTGGGCAGGAAGAGGAGGAAAGGAAACTTAGGCTGTGGGTGATATCAAAATGGGTAAGGGGTCGTCAACAAGTTCATACTAACACATTGTAAGTATTTGGATTTTCCTTCCAACACACATACTTTTGAAATGCAATCTGTTTTTCATTACGGGCCTAATTTGTCAAATCTATTACCATTGGCTAGATTTCAGGTAGCTTATAAACAGCTAATGTAGGCAAGTGAGAAACACCCACCAAGCTTCTGCTGGAGCCCGTGGTACCAGGGGTGAACGTCTCCCGCCCACCCTACAGGACAGAGGCCCAGAGCTGCCCTCTCACTCACTCCTCCAAGAGGGGAAGTCAACATACAAACACACTCTCCTTTCTTGTTCTTGAATCTTGTACTGAAAGGTCATTCAGAATTTCAATATCTAAATGATTCTAAGTTAGACTGGGTTCTGTTAGATTCAGGGAAAAAAAACAATCACGTTCACACACACACGCACAAATCCCAACTGCCCACTCTTATCTTTCAGTGTTGAATTCCACACTCTGAATTGCCACCATAAGGAGAGCCCACGCCTGGTGTGTCTTATTTTCCTTTCTCTTAATTTGACAACTTGCCTGTCCTCACCCCAAGGCACTTAAATATCTAGGCACAGATACAGATGCTATAGATACAGATATGCCGTTTCCTGAGTCAGCATCTTACCTCAAATCCCCATCAACTGCTTACCAGTGATGCCAAAACAATACTCCACTAACTTCACTGCAACTTAGCCTTTCTAAGTGTTAAGACAATGAAAGGGAAATGTGACCCCAACATTGCAGAAGTTCTACAGAAACCGGTCTTTTCTTCAGGTTGCTCTACTGACCCACAAGAATGGACCTTTCCCTTTAAGTGGGCTGAAAAATGAACTGACTAATATCAACTGCGCCTGCTCTGAGTCTATCTTCCTTCCGTTTTTATAATACTGATAATAATTTGCATTTAAGTGGCACCCAACATCGAACACAGCATTTACAAACCATATTATGGGGGCTTCCCTGGTGGCGCAGTGCTTGAGAATCTGCCTGCCAATGCAGGGGACACAGGTTCGAGCCCTGGTTTGGGAAGATCCCACATGCTGCCGAGCAACTGGGCCTGTGAGCCACAACTACTGAGCCTGCGTGTCTGGAGCCTGTGCTCCGCAACAAGAGAGGCCACCATAGTGAGAGGCCCGCGCACCACGATGAAGGGGGCCCCCGCTTGCCACAACTATAGAAAGCCCTCGCACAGAAACAAAGACCCAACACAGCAAAAAATAAATAAATAAATTTAAAAATAAATAAATACTCCTGTTCTCTGTTTAAAAAAAAAAAATTAAAAACAGGAAAATTTAAAAAAAAGAACCATATTATGCAGCTTGATCTTTGGCGAGCACCTGGTGTCGTAAGTGGGAAAAGCAAGCCTCTGAGGGTAGAGCAATCTCAGCTGCCCTCCACCACCTTCTAAACCCTATGCTGGCAGCAGGTCCATCAGGCCATGTCTGTCCTCTAAGCAAAACCCCACTTTACTGATTTGGCTGTTTCAAATTAAGGCAGCTCCTGGTAGCCACCCAGACATGTTCCTTGAAGAAGCCCTCTCTATTTCTGACGGCATCATAAGTGACTCTTTTGCTTCTTTGTTTTGTTTTGTTTTTAATTAATTCCCCTCTGCCCTTTTACTTTGGTCACACTAGTCTACTGAAGTTACTGATGACAAACCTGGCGGAGCCCAGTACATTCCTGTGAGTCAGCAAACCGTGGTGCTACTCACATCCCCTCATTCCTGGAGGTAGAGATGACACCTCGTTTAACATGAGCTAGTTATCAACTACAGCCATCAACTGTGACTGATACGCCTGAAAATGGCGATAAATCAATCCTTCCGTCATCTGTTCAATCACAGAGGCTGGGGAGACCTAGCAAGAGAAATTCCTGAGTTTTTTTATTTAGAAGCTCAAACACTGTCGGGGTTACCAGGCTACTACTTGACGGTGGCCTGACTCAGCCCAGGGAACTGCTAAGTCAATCAAGTACAGGTCTGTGTGTGGGTCTAGTTCTACGTGAACAAAGCAAGTGCAACAAAATTCAAGGGTTCAGTGAGCAAAATTCCAAGGTCAGCCTCTGCTACATCCCTGCCCTGGTTTTGTGGAGGGTGAAAGGGCAGTCAAGTGATGGCTATTCTTGGTCCCCAGTCAGCTGAAGCTGGAACAACATAAACTTCAGGTCTTGAAATGGAGCAGGACCCTATGGTCTTTCCTCCCCCAGCCCATGTCCTCTGCCTGCCTTCTGTCTGTGGAAAAACTTAGCCAACGAATAAGTTTATTCAGAGAAGTGAGAAAATGCAGAAGCAAAGGAAAACGAGACTAAGTAATAATAGTTCAGTCATTCAGCGAAGTTAAGGACCTTTAGTCCCTCCTCAAGGGCTAAAAATCATACTCTGAGCCATATCCTGGGAGCTGTCTTGTAGATACTGAAACCCTCACCAGGTGGAAGAAGTTAACTACAAGATGCCATGACATAAGCAGCCACAATTCCAAGAGCTGGCCTCAAAGAAATAGAAACAAACCGACCCCAGAACTGCAGACTAACTGCACCTGAAACAATCAAGATGACGCTGGTCAGACCACCGACGACCAATTTCAAGATGACGGCCAGAGCTGACTGTGCTGTTTCTGCATGTAGCCCCCTCCCTCCACCTATAGAAGTTCCTGACCCCTGGTTGTCAGTGCAGGGGAGCTGGCCTTTGGACGGGCATCCACCCCCACATCCAAAATAAAGCAAACTTTCCTTTCCACCAGCCTGGCCTCTTTATTGGCTTTTGAGCAGTGAGCAGCCAGACCCCACTTTCGGTTACAGCCTGAGTGGCGTAAATTAATTTTTCCTCAATAATAATAACCAATCGTTTTTATTTTTGTTTTTGTTTTTTTTTTTTTTGCGGTACGCGGGCCTCTCACTGTTGTGGCCTCTCCCGCTGTGGAGCACAGGCTCCGGACGCGCAGGCTCAGCGGCCATGGCTCACGGGCCCAGCCGTTCTGCGGCATGTGGGATCTTCCCGGACCGGGGCACGAACCCGTGTCCCCTGCATCGGCAGGCGGACTCTCAACCACTGCGCCACCAGGGAAGCCCTAACCAATCGTTTTTAGAAAATATACTTCTAATTCACCCCACTTCAACTTTCTTGTTCTGGGAACACTATGTACACTCCAAGGTACACACACTCCCCTTTTTTTATTGTGGTGAAACATATATAATGTAACAGGTACCGTTGTCACCATGTTTAAGGGTACAGTTCCGTGGCATGAAGTTCATTCACACCGCTGTGCCCACCCTCCCTGTAAAGGATGCCACCCGCTTACATCACATTCGCACGAGAGATATTTTACTAACCTCTCACTTCCCGCTGCTGATACTCTTTGTTTTTAAGGACGGGGTGTGAAATCCACATCCACGGGTGATGCTTGCGGAGCTGTGGGAGCAGGTAGTGGGTTACAAACCCCACAGTGCCGGCCAGCGCAAACAGCACGATGCTGAGAAACGGCTGCGACAGAAGAGGGTAAGAGTCAGTGTGCAGCCCGAAGGACGGGGAGGGGTGCCCGCCAAGAACACGGAACACTGTCCTCCCTCTCTGCTCCCCCTAAGGCATACACAGCCAAACCGGGTTCTTGCTTCAGGCCTCTGAAAATTTCTCCCATATCGCAGGAAGTTGATCTCTGTGTTGAGAACCACCGAGACGGGGTGGAGAAGAGGTTGAGACATTCTGCCCATGAGAAAACGTTTTCTTGTTTTTTGTTTTTTTTTTTAAAGAAGGGATGGAGAATAACAGATTTAGCTAACAGACTTTTCCTCATTGAAAGGCAAGTGAGACAGCAACTGTCTGCAAGCACCTTCAGCCAGAAGTCCCATCTGGAGCGCTCTAATTTTGTTTCTCCAACTGAAAATTATGTTCCAATAATCTTTTTGGCTCTGTGACCTCCGTCTCACTCCTGACGGTGAGTCCTCCCTTCTCTGCTCATAGTAGTGAGTCGGGAGCCTGTCTTACTACTGCTGACTGTCCTCACGGTGGATTCCACGAAATGCTCAAACAAGACAACTCCCCTGTCTTTCTGTTTTCTGGGGAAACAGAAAGGGTACAAATGCACTCTGTGATGTGGATCAAAGCTCCTCTTGGACATAACTCGTAACACATCTGGATATATCCCTTCAAGCCCTCAACTGGCCTTTTCTGTACCTCCCCTGGCTCCACCATCCCGTCAATAGTCTGGAGCTGCACAGTGGGCTTCGTTTATTACAGAGAATAAGGAGGGGGTAAGAGTGCAGAGCCACATGGATACATACCCGCAAGGACAGGAACACAGTGCTGGCGCTGACCGCAAAGGACAGAATGGCAGCCACCGAGCAGATGATGAGATCCGATTTTAAGATATCCTTCTGTAAACAGAAAACAAGGGTATAGTTTGCTCTTCTGTGCTTCTCTCAGCTATTCCGGGTGACCAGGTAAATCAGGGGACAGGATCTTGACCCTGGATAAACTACACCTGCAGCCCATCACTTACCTGATCAATTCCCAATGGCACACACTGGATGGACTGTTTGCCACCTCCTGTTTGGGGAATATCAGGGAAACTAAGGCAGAGGGTGAGGAAGAGGAAATGCGGACTGCAATGCCTCCATCCACTAGCCAGGGAGAGAAGAAAGGTTTTCTAACCTCTGGAAGAGGCATACGTTTCTTCTCTACGAGCAGATCAGATGCAACATGCCCAGGTGTGCTAAAGGAGGTGTGCCAATCATCTCTACTTGCCTTTGGCGTGGTTTACGTTTTAACATGCGCACAGCCTGGGTATGCCGAACAGAGGCCTCTTACACGTTTACCTATTTTTTCGGCCCAGCATAGATTTTACATTTTAATTCACCAGTCAAATTGGGTAAAGGCCATTTCCAAATAATTTAAGTATATTTATATTATGTACACATACACAGAAAATGAAATGTCGGTAACTTGCTAATAATTTTCCATCATGCAAAATCGTGGTGTGAGCAGGCAGTAGGGAAACAAAGCAAAGTTAGACCAAAGGATGTTATTAATACTGCAGATATGTGAAGGAAGGCGTGTTAGCTCAAACAGGGTACAATATTGCTGACTGATAGAGCTAAAAGGAACCTTAAGGGATCATCAAATTTTTCCTCTCTTCAGAGACCAATTAGCTGCAGTACACAATTATTGAACATCTTAAGCTATCACACACTGTTATTTGAAAACTCTGAAATCATTAAATATACCAATGTATCGTACTGAAAAGGAATTATGCCTCTTAAATAACAGTTTTGAATGTTATCTACCAGAAAATCAGACAGAATATACAACTCTGTTTCCCTCCATCCTCCCTTTTTTTCTTTTCGTACAAACCGTATTTCCGTTTACCTACATTTGCTCCCTGACCTTTTTCTTTTCTTGTCCTTCTAAAATTAAAATGTGGAGTTCCTTGCAAGTCATACTGCTGGCTTTCTGACTGAATTGATATCCAAAGTGATGGAAAGAAATCAGGAAGGCAGCTTAAATGGAATAAAAACCACCTGAACCATGTGAAGAAAAATCAACAGGGCTTGGTTGGGATAATCAATAATACAGTGAAGAGATACATTCTCAACATCAATTACCAATTAGCTGCTAAAGTTGTTTTGAATTTCCAATCTCAAGCGTTTACGATTCACATACAAGTATTGAATAGATGAGGAATCGTAGTGATAAATCAAATTCTAGGTTTATTCTTAGTAATAGTAATCTGATTTTTGAGCAGGGAAAATCATTGGTTTTTAATTCTGAATCTATAAAATTTTTGTGATCAGAAGTGTTCTTGAAAATTTACTACTAGTAAATGGCAAAAATCTGTTCTCTCCTTTCATCCCAAATGCTTACAAAAGGCCAAACCTTTCTGGAGGAAAGTTCTGTAATCCACTGCATCTTTAGCCTGTGGAGATATGTCAATTTTTATTTCCTATTTTTCACTGACATGGTTTATGTCACTTAAAAATTGCTGAATGCTGGGCTTCCCTGGTGGCGCAGTGGTTGAGAGTCCACCTGCCGATGCAGGGGACGCGGGTTCGTGCCCCGGTCCGGGAAGATCCCACATGCCGCGGAGCGGTTGGGCCTGTGAGCCATGGCTGCTGAGCCTGCGCGTCCGGAGCCTGTGCTCTGCAACGGGAGAGGCCACAACAGTGAGAGGACGTGTACCACAAAAAAAAAAAATTGCTGAATGCTTATCCAAAAGGGAGATACATATTTTCCAAAATATTCTAATTTAAAATTGTGTCATCTTTAATTGACCACTCATCCCTGTTTAAAGGCAAAACAGTGGGCCACCAGGGCAAGTGTTGGGGGGAGAAAGGTTGCATTTGCACGTTTCTTAAAGCAATAGGGAGAATGACCTCAGATTATTTTTAATTTTTTTTCCAAAGTTGGACAATATACAGGAAGTTCACTGATTTTTGTCAGTGTCATCAGTATCCCTTGTAAATACAAACCTTTATACAGCCTCTATTTATTACCTTTCTGTCCATTTCTTTTCTTTGTTGTAATTGTTTTTTTTTTTTTTGCGGTACACGGGCCTCTCACTGTTGTGGCCTCTCCCCTTACGGAGCACAGGCTCCGGATGCGCAGGCTCAGCGGCCATGGCTCATGGGCCCAGCCGCTCCGCGGCATGTGGGATCTTCCCGGACCGGGGCACGAACCCGTGTCCCCTGCATCGGCAGGTGGACTCTCAACCACTGCGCCACCAGGGAAGCCCCCTTTGTTGTAATTTTTAAATAGCTCTATTGAGATATAATTGACATACAAAAACCCTGTGTGTGTGTGTGTGTGTGTGTGTGTGTGTGTGTGTGTGTGTATGTGTGTGTGCATATAGAGAGAGAAATGGTGTACAATTTGATGACTTTTGACCTAGGTATATCCCCATGAAACCATCACCATAATTAAGATAATTAGCATATTCATCACACACACCCCAAATTTCCTCTCCTGACCTTTTCTAATCTATCTCTCTCTTCTCTCCTCACCTATCCTCAGATAAACACTGCTCTGCTCCATCACTATAATTTGTTTTCATTTCCTAGAATGTTATATAAATAGAACTGTAGACAATGTATTCTTTTCTGGTCTGCCTTCTCTCACTAGTATAATTATTCTGAGATTAATCCATGTGTTATCTGTATCAACAGTCCATTCCTTTTCGGTGCTGTATAATATTCCTCTGTGTGGATGTACCCCACAGTGTTAAACCATTCACTCATGGATAGACATCTGAGTTGCTCCCAGTTTGGGGCTATTATAAATAAAACTGCTATGAATATTCACAGACCTGTTTCTGGACACATGCTTTTGTTTCTCTTGTGTAAATACCTGATAGTAGAATGTTTGGATCATATGGTAGGTTTAGGCTTAACATTTTAAGAAACTGCCACATGATTTTCCAAAGTTGTTGTAACCATTTTACATTCTCACTGGCAGTCTGGAGGGTTCCAATTGCTTCGTATCCTTGACAAGGATACACGCTTGGTGTAGTCAGCATTTTTTATTTTAGCCATTCCAGTGGTTGTGTGGTACAGTGGTTCTCGACCACTGCCTTCTCAACAATTGTCTCAACTGGGGACAATCTGACCTCCCAAGGGACATTTGGAAAGAGACATTTTTGTTACATTTTGCGTAGAGGAAGAGTGTTACCGGCATCTGGTGGGTAGAGGCCTGGGATGCGGCTAAACATCCTACAATGCTCAAGATAATCCCTGACAACAGAGGATTATCCGGCTCAGTGTCAATAGTGTGAGGTCAAGAAAGCTGGATATAGCAGTATCTAATTACGGTTTTAATTTGCGTTTTCCAATGGCTAACAATGTCGAGCATTTTTCATGTACTTAATTTTTTAAAGGTCATTTACAATAGCATCAAAAATAGGAAATATTTAGGGATAAATAGGACAAAAAATATGCAAGACCTGTACATTGAAAGCTATGAAACATTGCTGAGAGAAACTAAAGAAATAAATGGAGAGATGTACCATGTTCTTGGATCTGAAGATTCAATATTGTTAAGGAGTCAGTTCTTACCAAATTGATTTACAGAGTCAATGCAATCCTAATCAAAATTCTAACAGGATTCTTCTGTACAAATTGGCAAGCTCATTCAAAACTTTATTTGGAAATGCAATGGACCTAGACTAAGTAAGACAACTTTGAAAAAGAAGAACAAAGTTGGAGGACATTCAATATCTGGTTTCAGAACTTGTATGTGCAAAACTACAGTAATCAGGTATTGATGGTATTGGCACAAAATATACATCAAGGTTAACTGAACAGAATAAAGCGTCCATAAGTAAACCAACATGTAAATAGCCAATTGATTTTAAACAAAGAGGTCGGGACTTCCCTGGTGGCACAGTGGTTAAGAATCCGCCTACCGATGCAGGGGACACGGGTTCAATCCCCGGTCCAGGAAGATCCCACATGCTGCGGAGCAACTAAGCCTGTGCACCACAACTACTGAGCATGCGCTCTAGAGCCCAAAAGCCACAACTACTGAGCCCATGTGCCACAACTACTGAAGCCACGCACCTAGAGTCCACGCTCCACCACAAGAGGAGCCACCGCAATGAGAATCCCGCACACTGCAACAAAGAGTAGTCCCCACTCGCCACAGCTAGAGAAAGCCCGCACAGCAACGAAGACCCAACGCAGCCAAAGATAAATAAATAAAATTAACTACTTAAAAAAATACAGAGAGGTCAAGGTAAAATGGCACCTTTCCCCAAAATAAGGTAGAGGATAAATCTTTTTAACGAATGGTTCTGGAGCAGTTGAATAGCCATCTACAAAAACAAGACAACAAAAAGCTCCTTTACACTTACCTCACATCACGTACAAAAATTAACTCAACCTGCCTCATAAATCTAAGTTACACTATCGAATTTTTCAAAGAAAACATAAGAGGAAATCTTAGTGACCTTGGGTTTGGCAAAGCTTTCTTAAATAGGACACTAAAAGCTGGAATTATAAAAGAAAAAAACGTCGTAAATTGAATTTTATGAAAATTTAAAACATCTGTTCTTCAAAAGACTTTGTTATAGAATGAAAAGGCAAGGCAAAGCTTGGGGAAAAAACATTTGCAAAACATACATCCAACAAAAGACTTTTATCTATAATATATAAAGAACTTTACTGATCAATAAGAAGTCCAACAACTCTTCCCTACCCCATTCCTAGCTGCACATGGGCAAAAGTTTTGAACAGACTCACCAAAGGAGATGGCAGATGGTAATTACTGAGCTTTTTCTTCATGGTGCCAATGAATAAAAATATAGATGACTCTCTTAATATGGGTGAAAGTAACATCAGCAAAATAAAAAGGAAATGACTCCCTCTTTTCCTACGGCCACCAAAGAGCAGATATTATTTTGCTCCAAAAATTGTATTCTTGAAAATATTTTTTAAAAGGAACCTTGAAAGACACCTGGACCTCAGAGATTGTTGCTGTGTTTTCTGGGCCAGTATTTTTGCCTGTGGACGCTGAATCATAGTTCTAGCTGTAAACACAAATGTATATGGTTTTTCTGTGAATGTTTCACAAAGGTCTAATCTTAGTGTACATATAATTTTCTACCTTTTTCAACAGTAGTTTCTTTTGTAACCATTATAAATATTATTGTATAGACTTACTAACAGCATCTTACTGGCTAAATAATTTTCCATCTTGTGATGCCATACACGTACATACCCATACATACACAAAACAGTGTCATAGTGGACACTCAAAGTATTAATTTAGTGAATGAAACTGAATGCAAACTTTTCCTAACTGCTAGATATTAGGATGCCTTCCATTTTTTCCCCTAATGAAGTATGCTGCAATCATTATCTTTTTGCACCTAATTCTTTTTTCATATTTTGAATTAATTCTCTAGAAAACCTATGACAGAGATTTACTATCTCATAGGTTACGAATATTTCACAATTCTTGATAAATTATGCCTTACCAGATGATTGTAATAATTTACACAAATACAATGTCTAAGAGATCTCATCTTGTCACAATTGGCAATATCATTCATTTATCCTGTGCTAATCGAGTGGAACAAAAAATGCCATCTTATTTTAACTTGCATTTCTTTATTTATAATAAGTGTAAATATACTTCATACATTTACCTACTAAATACTGTTCCTAAATAAGATGTATATATTAATATCATTTGCTTATAGAGTTTAAAAAATCAAATTGTAAAAGTAGTTGGTACAAGAAACTTAACTTTTATCAAATTCGTAACAAATATTTTTACCAAATTATTTGCATTTTATTGCCTTTTACATATAGAAATTAAAATTTTTTATGCACTCAAATCTGTGTGTGTGTGTGTGCACGCACGCACGTGTGTGTTATTTTTATCTTATAGATTCCATGGTCTGGAAAATCATTTGCTTTCTTGAATTTGAATAAATGATGTTATTTCATGCTCTTTATTGAAAATTTCTTTTACATTTTTAAAAACGCAAGCCATGCATACAGAAAAATGTATAAAATAAGTATGTACAATTTCAGAATAATTGTAAAGTGAATGCCTCAGTGACCACCTCCTGGTTGAAGGAAATCTAGCATTCCCAGCCCCCAAAAAGCCCCTTGTATGTGGTTCCCTGATCATAAATCCTTCTTTCCCCTCTTGGGGTTCCCTATCAACTATCCTGATTGATGAAAATCATTTTCTTGCTTTAAAAAAATGAATGTTTGCTACTTATGTTCGTAACTGTAAGCAGCTTAGTTTGCGTACTTCTCCCCAACAGGTGGTACCATACTGTACGTATCTGTTTGCGTCTTGCTTCCTTTGCTCAACATTGTGTGGTTAAAATTCACCATATATAGCTCTAGTACGGTCTTTTCCTTTGCTGAAGGGGACATTCTACTGTGGGTGGAATTTCCAGTGGCTTCAGTGTGGGGCTCTTGTGAACAAATGCTATGATGAGCAATCTTATATGTGTATTTTGGTACAAATGTGCAAGATTTGCTCCAGGGTAAATATGTATTTAGAAGTAGAATTGCTGGCTGTAGTGTGTATGTAGCTTCAATTTTATAATACCAGACTGCTTCCAAAACAGATATACGAATTTACACTACCACCAGCAGTGCATGAGAGTTCCCTTGTGCCACACTTTTGTCAACACTTAGTATTGTGAGAACTTTAATTTTTTGTCTGGTTGGTGTGAAATGGTAACTCAGTGTGGTTTTAGGTTGGAGTTTCCTGATTAGTAATTAGATTGCATATATAGTCATGTTTTAGCCATTTATATTTACCCACTTTTAATTGAGATATATGGCTTTCTTACTGATTTATAGGAATTTTATGTTTCATCATGACACTAGTGCTTTATCAACTATATATATTTTAAAAATTGTTCCCCATTCTGTGGCTTGTTTTTTAAGTCCTTTTTCTGTATTATTTGATAAATCAAAGGTCATAATTTTAATGAGTTTGAATTTTTGTGTTATTTAAAAACTTTTTCCTACGCTGATACAAAGATAATTTCCTTCATTATGATTCTAAGTGCTTTCAGGATTTGTCCTCTCATATTTAGGTGTGTGATCCATCTGGAATTGACTTTTAAGTATAGTGTAACAGAGGAGTCCTATTATATTTTGTTACTTAGAAGAACTTCTATTTTTTTTCATTCCTTTTTTCCTTCTATACAGGGTTGGAACTTACATGCTTTGTTTCTATTCCTTTAGTAGTTATACTAGACAATTCAACATGCAGGCTTAACTTATCACAGTCTAAATTTAATCAATATTTTAATTCATCTTCTGGACATGACTAAGAACTTTCAAGTCTTGGAGTCCATTTCTCCTCCCATCCAAACTTGTATGTTATTGTACTCACATATTTCAATTCTACTTTAAATTTTTTAAGCCAACCATACACTCACTACAGTTTTATACAGTTAAACTTTATTTCGATTTACTAATGTATTTGCCACTTTCTCTTCTCTTTGTGCTTTCTTGCAAATTAGACCATCTGAGATCACTTTCTGTTGAACACTGTCCTTCAGAATTACATTCAGTGAGAATCTCTCAGCATTTTTCTAAAATATTTTTATTTTGTCCTCATTCTTGAAAGATATTTTCACTGGGTACAGAATTCTAGCTTGGCAGTTACTTGCTTTACAGAACTTCAAATCTATCAAGCTGTCTTCTGGTTTCTACTATTGCTTTTGATAATGGAGCACTGAGGCTGTCATTCATTTGCATGTAATCTGTTCCTTCTGTTTAACCAATTTAAGATGGTCTGTATCTTTGGTGTACTGCAGTTTCACTATGCTTTGTTCATTGTGGATTCTTCTTTAATTTATCCTGCTTATGATTCACCAGAATTCTTTTTGTTTGTTTGGTTTTTTGCGGTACGCGGGCCTCTCAGTGTTGTGGCCTCTCCCGTCACGGAGCACAGGCTCCGGACGCGCAGGTTCAGCGGCCATGGCTCACAGGTGCAGCTGCTCTGCGGCACGTGGGATCTTCCCGGACCTGGGCACGAACCCGTGTCCCCTGCATCGGCAGGCGGACTCTCAACCACTGCGCCACCAGGGAAGCCCTCACCAGAATTGTTAAATCTCTGATCAGTGTCTTTCATCAGTTATGGTAAATAGTCAAATATTATCTCATCAAATATTCATTATATGCTTCAGTCTCTCTCCCTTTTTTCTGGAATTCTGATTAGATATATAGTATATCTTCTTACTCCATCCTTCATGCCTCTGCATCTCTGTTTCATATTTCCTAATTTTTTGTCTATCAGTGTTGCATTCTGGATACTTTCTTCTGTCTTGATCTTTCAGTTCACTAATTCTCTCTTCAGAGGTATCTAATCTCCCGTGTGTGTGTGTGTGTGTGTGTGTGTGTGTGTGTGTGTGTGTGTGTGTGTGTTTACTTTAATTGCTTCATTTTGTTTGTTTAGGAAGGACTCTCTGGTTCTCTTTCAAACATTCTGGATCATTCGATATATTTTCTGTTGTCTATACATTTTAAGGCTTTTATTTCTTTAAACACAGTAAGTAGAGTTGTTTCAAATCTACATCTGATCCTTCCAATATGTGAAGTGTTTGCAAACCTATTTCTGCTGGTTCTTTGTTTTTCTGTGTAGTTTTAAACTTTATTGAAAGCTGCTCATATACCTTAGAAAATTGGTTTTGGGAATGCTTGGAGACCTAGGAGGAAGGAATCCTTTAGAGAGGATTCATGTTTTTGTTTTTGTTTTTCTGTCATGAGGTATTTCCAGTTGGGGGCCACTTTAAGCTACATTCATAAATTGAGGGGGTTTGTACCATCCAGATATTAGCACTTGTACTGCAAATCAATGGAGATGATTCTTTTGTTCAACGCTGGAGTGAGTTTGCTTGCATTCCCCTGGCACTGTGGAGGGTGGAATGGATTCCTTCTGGTTCATTCTTCCACTGAGAGTGGGCCCTTAGTGTCCCAGGTTGATGAGCAGATGGTCTCCCCTTGGACACCCACTTTGGCAGGCTTGGGCTTTTATTTCTCTTCTTCACAGTTGGAGGGCTGAAAACCAAGGCTCAAGGTCCCCTGGTTAGGCAGATGTGAAGGTTCCCTTTTTCACTTAAATTCTGACTTGATAATTCCTTATTATTTTGTCAGTTTTTTGTCACATTTAAGAAAGATTTTTTCATTTCATTTTATTTTATTGAACTATAGTTGATTTACAATGTCATGTTAATCTCAGGTGTACAGCAAAGTGATTCATATATGTATATGTGTATTTTTTTCAGATTTTTTCACTTATAGATTATTATAAAGTATTGAGTATAGTTCCCTGTGCTCTACAGTAGGTCCTTGTTTATTATCTATTTTATATATAGTAGTGTGTATGTGTTAATCCCATCCTCCTAAGAAAGACTTTTTTGTATTTTATTCAGAATTTTCAGTATTAATCAGCAGAGTTTGGTTATAATAACAATATACCAGAGATGGAAAATACCAAAGATGGAAAAGTATCATTTGATCTCTCCTTCCCTCTCTCTAACTTGGTGTCTGGGGAGGGATTAACACATGAAATTCTTTTTCACATCCCACTACTAAAGAACTACTTCAGCACCATACACTGAATAATCAATTCCTGATTGTGACATTAAATTTTCACATAATCCATTCATATAAATAATTTGTCTCGTTTCTGTGTTTTACTGACCTCACTAACCCCATTCTCTAATCTTGGATGAGTCTCATATTTTTTCCTGATTACTCAATCTTTATAATGTACTTTAAACCTCAAAGTGCTAAGTTCCTCTTTCTTATTCTTCTTTTTCAGATTTTTTTAAGCTATTATTAACTGCTATACTTCTAAATGAACCTTAGAATTATTTCCCCAAGTTGTGAATATAATTCCTTCAGAACTCTCTTGAACTACAGTAAACCTATAAATTTATTAGAAAGAATTGGCATTTAAGAAATTTCAGCCTTCCCATACAAAATCAGGTCTGTTTATCACCACTTATTCAGAACTTCATTTACATTTTAATAGACTGCTGTAGCTTCCTTTATTTCTGACACTACTTGTAAAAATCATTCTATTATCAACTCATAGATTTTGTTGCTATCGTGAGTTCAACCATGTTTTTGTTATATCGTCTATGGTTATTTCTGATATGTTAGAATGCTCTTGTTTTCTATCGTGAGTTCAATCGTGTTTTCGTTATATCTTCTATGTTATTTCTGATATGTTAGAATGCTCTTGTTTTCTATCATGAGTTCAATCGTGTTTTCGTTATATCTTCTATGTTATTTCTGATATGTTAGAATGCTCTTGTTTTCTATCGTGAGTTCAATCGTGTTTTCGTTATATCTTCTATGTTATTTCTGATATGTTAGAATGCTCTTGTTTTCTATCGTGACTTCAACCATGTTTTCGTTATATCGTCTATGTTATTTCTGATATGTTAGAATGCTCTTGTTTTCTATCATGAGTTCAATCGTGTTTTCATTATATCTTCTATGGTTATTTCTGATATGTTAGAATGCTCTTGTTTTTCTGATTTTTTTTGTCTCTGGTGGTATTTATGAATTCTCTTATTAATCACAGTCGACTTCAATAAACTTTTCTATGCATTCTTTACGTATGTAATAATGTAATCTACACGTCTTTCTCTTTCAGGACTTAACACTAGCCAGAATTTCTAAAACACTATTCAATAAAATTAATGTTTTGTTGCCTATTTTAATGATAAATCCATGCATGATTAGCTAATGACTCTATTAGCTCTTAGTACACAGAATGTTTTAAATCCACTGTGGCATTTTATGTAACACTTCATGCTCCAACCCTAAAAAGAAGTTTAAGAAGCCCTGATCCAACACTACACACCCAGTAGATTTAGACAGCATGGGGGCTGGAAAAATCTATGTGATACAACCAATTGTTTAAAAGAAGCTGTCTGAATAATACAGATAAAAATTAATTTTGTTTGTTTGCCTCTAGATACAATGAAAGTAACAAACCTGAATGCGATAGTTAGCTAGTGGGAAGCAGCAGCATAGCACAGGGAGATCAGCTCCGTGCTTTGCGATGACCTAGAGGGGTGGGATAGGGAGGGTGGGAGGGAAGCTCAAGAGGGAGGGGATATGGGGACATGTGTATGCCTATGGCTGACTCACTTTGTTGTGCAACAGAAACTAACATGGTATTGTGAAGCAATTATACTCCAATAAAGATCTATTAAAAAAAAAAAAACCATTGAAAGTGATGAAAATGAGTAAGGGTACAAACGGAAAGACCGTGCTAATAAGGCATATGGAAAACGACTAAGCTGGCAAACCACTAGTGGAAAGTTTATATTTTTATTAACCATTGAACTGTGGTAATAAACTTTGTGTGCATAACCTGTGTTGCTCATATAGAATAAACCCACTGACAGAGCTCTGGTTATCTCCATTTCTAGATCAATGTGCCTTAAAGCACAGTCTGTGGGTCCCCTGAACAGAATCACCTGGGTGGACAGTCTCATTAATATGCAGATCCCCAGGCCCTGCCCCAGGCCAAGTGGATCAGAATAGAAGGAAGGTCTGGAAAACAGATCAAATGAGGCTCCCTAGGGGTTTCTCATATAAACTAAAATGTAAGGGAAGAGAGACAGAGACAGGGAGAGAGAGAGACAAAGAGAGAATAAGAGAGCCAGAGAGAGACATAAAGAAACAAAATCAGAAACAAGGAGGGAAATTTCATCCCTGCACGATGACATGAAAGGTGTTACACATCAAAATGTAGAAGCTGAACCTGAGAGCCTCGTGAAAATGTTATAATGAGATGAGAAGACTTTTCAGAGAGAGGAACACACACATCATAGTAAATCACCTACAAGGTATGCGCTCGACATGGTACAAAGCATTTCAAAGTATATTAAAACCAAGTAAGGCAACACCTAACCCATCACAGCTAATCATGCTAATGAAATGTCTGCTAGGCAAATTTCTTGTCAGATTTCATTGTAATTTATACATTATTTTTACCGCAATAAATGAGAAAGCATCTTCATCATTCATGAAATCAAGGAACATCTGTGGGGATAGTTTTTTCAAATATCCATGGGAAACTCTTGGGTAGACTTCGGGCCCCCAGGACTTTCACAGAAATCCATCTGGGAATGTGAGTTTGAGCTCGTCCCTCTAAGTTTCCTGGTGTAAATATTAGAGGTCAGGTTGTTGATGCTACTTTTGGATGTCAAATGTCTTCTCTGTTATCTGCCATCTCATCAGCTCTGGAAGCTTCACCTCACACCTTGCTTTCAAGTGTATCTCAGCCTTTGTGACACAATCACACAGTGCTGAATGTCAATTATACCTCAATAAAACTAGAAGGAGAAAATTAATTCAGCAATTAACGAACCCTTATTCCTAGTGATTTGTGTTTTCATTCCCTTTGGTGACAGACAAGCCTCAGTGCTTTCGCTTGAATTGTAACCACACTCAAAGGCACAGAGGTCTGAGTATGAATTCTTTTAAATGCTGTCATGTTGCTATGAGTCTTGCATATTGTCTCGAAATGGTGGATTGCAATTTAACTCATCTAAATTCAACGGAATGTACTGGGTATCCATGAGGCACAGATACTGTGGAGACCAGGACAAATGAGACATGGCTCCTAGAGGCGCTCGCAATCAATAGCCCATTAACTGCTTTTCCTTTGATCTGTCATTCTTAAAAATTCAGAAGAAGCATGGCTGGGAGGCAGCAGACTGCTCCAAGCTCAGTACTCGAATGGGAGATTATGTGACCAATGAGCATTGCTTTTCAAACTATTAAGGTTTGGACGTTGATATCAAAGAGATATACCTGCTCCAAGCCATTTCCCTGGTGAACAGAGAAAGCATCATTCTTTCACAACCTTTTCTTTCTTTCTTTCTTCCTTCTTTTCCTCCTTCCTTTCCCTCTCCTGTGCTCCAACCAATACGGTGGCTCCTTCTGCAACATCCCAGACATAAGTCTAAAGCCCAAGCGCCCCTCCCAAGGGATTTACAGATGTCAGCCTTGAACCAAAAGACCCAGGAAAGAGTTCCCTGAGCTCAGCACGAGGCTAAGGCAAGGATGTGGAGAGGAGAGTGGTAGTGGGGTGGGCAGGGCACATCAAGAATGCAGTTTGGCTGAATGTTTAATTGACAAGCTTTTCTTCACGCCCATCCCACCTGCTGCTTGGGGCCAGCAGTGGGCGGAATTGTCTGAACAGGGCTCATTTGAATATCCAGGCAAACTGCATCAGTTGAGGACCAAGTGAGCACCTGTGGCAGGTGTGCACCGCATCCACCCTCCAGAGGCTCAGAGGGTCCACACGGGGCAGGCAGCTCATGGTCTATTCCACACCAAGTCAAGTGGTGGCCCTGCATACATTATACAACACAAATGTCTCACCACAGAATCTTTCATCTTCTTGGGGAGAGGGTCTGCAGCCAACTCTTCCAGATTTTGATGTAAAAACTTATGAAGCAATCTGCACTGAATAAAGGACCTGAAAATGGAAAAACACACACGGGTTTTAGTTTTTAAAATATGTGCCTATTGCAAGGTTTGAGGTAAACAGCTTCACCTTAGACCTCACACTCACAAATGACAAAAGCCAGCGCTCTCTCCTTTAGATAATTCGTAATAAAGAAAAAGAGGTGCGTGTTCAAGTGACCACAAAGACAACGGTTGAACTTCAAATTCCATCCTGATTACAGTAAGTCCCCTACATATGAACGAGTTCCGTTCCAAGAGGGTATTCCTAAGTCCAACAGAGTTAGCCTAGGTACCCAACTAACACAATCGGCTATCTAGGACTGTACTGTAATAGGTTTATAATAATTTTCACACAAATAATACATAAAAAACAGAAAAAAATAAAGAAAACATTTTTAATCTTACAGTACAGTCCCTTGAAAAGTACAGTAGTCCAGTACAACACCTGGCATACTGGGGCGGGTATCGAGTGAACAGGCAAGAAGAGGTCCTGACTGGGGTAGGGAGAGGAGGTGGGAGATGGCAGAGCTGAAGGATCGTCCATCAGCAACAGGAGACGGAGGGCAAGCTGCAATTTCACGCACGCCTGACGTGACTGGAAATGCGAACACACGTTTGCATCTTTGAAAGTTCACAACTTGAAGGTTCCTGTGTAGGGGACTTACTGTGAAGCTGTTGAGGACCACAGGAGGTATCGGTACCCCCGACTGCCTACTGCTAGCTAAGCTCATGGAGATCCTCTATTTCGGTCAGACCAAAATACAGAACAATATTTGATAAGAAAATTTGTGCTATCAACATTTAACCTTTCCCCATTTTCCACGCCTTTCATCTTGCTGTACCTGACGGCCTAAAATTATAATTTTTCGGCCCCCAAACAGTTATGGTTATCTTAAGTCAATATCTCCCGTTAAGTGTGGAGAAGTTACATGAGATGATTGATTGACTGGATTGACTGACTGGTCCCTGAAACTGTGGCATCACATGAAGGGTTTTCAGTTCCAAAGTGCATGTTTATCAAAAACTTGAGAGATAACAGATAAAGGGAAGACTGGAAAATATATTCTCAAGGGACTAAGCGTTATTAGTAAATGCCTTTTAAAACTTTGGCACACACTCCACTTTAAATCCAGAGGGCACTGCCACACTAAGAGCAAAACACAACAGAACAAAACTTTTCCTTTCAGAGATGCCAGTCTAGTCTCCCCAGGGCAGCTGCCTGGCATAAAGGCAGTGATGCCACTTTGTGGACCCAGAGAGGGTACTTGCGAAGGTTGGTGCTTCTCGTATGACTCACCGAGGGAAAGTCAAAGACAGGGCTCGGGTGCAAGAGGCCATCTGTTCCTGGCCTTGCGAATTTCACTCCAAAAGCACCAGAGCAAGGGTTATATGTGCCCTAGAACTTGACCCCTGATTTTCATTCATTTCCGGTCGGTCCTGCATTTCTCCCACCATCACCCAGGACCCAGCTGGTTTAACGGGAAAGAGTCCAAGCACCATGAGCTCTGGATGAGAGAGCAAGGCTGCAGGCCCAGGGGACGGCTGTGTGTGTGGGGGGGTGGGGGGGGTTGGGGGGGTGTGGGGGGTGTGTGTGTGTGTCTGTGTGGTGCCTGTGTGTGTGTGGTGTGTGTGGTGTGTGTGTGGTGTGTGTGTGGTGTGTGTGTGGTGTGTGTGTGTGGTGTGTGTGGTGTGTGTGTGGTGTGTGTGTGTGTCTGTGTGTGTGTGTATGGTGTGTGTGTGGTGTGTGTGTGTGTGGTGTGTGTGTGGTGTGTATGTGTGTGTGTGTGGGGGGGGGTGTGTGTGTGTGTGTGTGGTGTGTGTGGTGTGTCTGTGTGTGTGGTGTGTGTGTCTGTGTGTGTGGTGTGTGTGGTGTGTCTGTGTGTGGTGTGTGTGTGGTGTGTGTCTCTGTGTCTGTGTGTGTGTGTCTCTGTGTCTGTGTGTGTGTGTGTCTGTGTGTGGTGTCTGTGTCTGTGTGTGGTGTGTGTCGGTGTGTGGTGTGTGTGTCTGCGTTACTCACAGGAGCACAGAGGGGTCGCTGCTCTGTCTGCTCAGATGGTAGGAAAGCGCAACCAAGAGGCCACAGAAGGCAGAGAACAGTGCTGGGATGTGCTGCGTGCTCCAGGGTTCCTGAGCAAAAGATCAGAGAGCCAAGTCACTCCACGCCTGGGTGCAGAAGAGCAGGATCGCATCTAGAAAACGCTTAGCAGGTGTCCCTGAGGTCCAGCTGGTGGACGCAGTGTCCTGTGATCACTCCTGCCAACGGGCATCCAAGCACCTGCTGGCTCCCCAGAAACCTAGCCTGTGAATGTACAAGCATGGATTTTGACAAGGGATTGGCTATGGGGGGCGGGGGTACATTTGAAACAAATGGTGCATATTTATGAAAACACATTAACATCACCTTTTCTGAAATTCAGTTTAGGATTTTTATAAGATGTAGCATTAAACATGTGTTGCCTCTTTTGAATTAAATATAATAATAATCACATAAAAACTGTATTTCTTAATGTTTATTTAATGTTTATTTATTCAAAAGGTAGTAGACAGGGCTCCCCTGGTGGCGCAGTGGTTGAGAGTCCGCCTGCCGGTGCAGGGGACACGGGTTCGTGCCCCGGTCCGGGAAGATCCCACGTGCCACGGAGCGGCTGGGCCCGTGAGCCATGGCCACTGAGCCTGCGCGTCCGGAGCCTGTGCTCCACAGTGGGAGAGGCCACAGCAGTGAGAGGCCCGCGTACCACAAAAAAAATAAATCGATAAATAAATAAAATCTAAAAAATTAAATGCAAAGGCCCCCTCCCCCCCATTACCCTGGAAAGCCATGGCGCTCTATTCTCTCCTTCGGTGCCCACCAGCCTTGCAAGAGGCTCCTCACCAGCCAGTGCATCTGTCACATGGGGCAGCCCCTCCCCCGTGGGTACAGCACCTCCTCACAGCATGGGCTTCAAGCTGGGCAGACCTGGATTTGAATCCTGGTCCTGCCACGGATGAGCTGTGTGGCCTTGGCTAAGTTACTTAACATCTCTGAGCATCGTGTTAGTTTCCTCTTCTTTAGAAAGGGAAAATAATACATAGGCAGGGGTTGCTGCAAGGGTACTTTTCTGTATGCTGGGCCATTTCTTTAAGCTTTTGGTATGAGACGGTTCAACACAGCCCCTTCTTGGTGACTGGTACCCAGGGCTCTGAGCCAGACTGTCCTGGGCTGCTCCCTGTCCATCATCCCCACAGTCAGCTGGTCCTAATGTGTTACTGATACATCTTTCAATGCATCTCCAATTTGCCCTTCCTTTCATTGCATCGTACTGGGTCAGGCATCCACTGCCTTGTTCCGGGGCTACTGTTAATAGCTTCATAGTGGGAAGATCTTGCAATCTCCATATCCCTCCCCACTCCACCGACTCCACGATTCACCCTCCACAACACAAAAGAGTGGTCCTCTACCCATAAAAGGCAAGTCAATCACAACTGCCCTTCACTCAGTATTTTTCAGCGATTCCTCATTGCCTACCGAAAAAATCTGCTCCACAGGAAGCTAGCGAAGCCAATTAGGATCCAGCCCTAGTTCAACTTTTCAGCCTCCTTCTGCACATTTAGTAGAAGCACAGCAGCAAAACCATAAAGATGTGTTGCTTCCTGGCCCCCCTGCCTTCGCACACAAAGCTGCATCTGCCCAGAGAGCTCTTCCACTCTGACCCTAGTCCACTCTCCACTGCCTGGTGAACTCCTACCCATGCTTCAGTGCCCAGTATAAGAAGTCCCACCTGCCTGGTGCTGTCTCCCTCATTTCCCAGGCAGATAAAAGCTCTCCCCTTGCATCAGAACCATCGTTAAACACGTTTTCTTCAGCATTTAAGATATCTCACTCCTGTTATGGGCATGGGTAGGACTTGCCCCCTCTGGATTCCCTGCAGAGGGGCAGTTTGCATCTCTTCCCTGTACTTGGCACCAATGTTGGCACATCAACCTGTCCTTGAGAGAATAAGGTTTCAGTTTTCATGATTACACCAGTCCGTCTTCTATGACCTCTGCGGAAAAAAATGTTTCAGCAAGAAAAGAGGGTGAAGACATTAAGTAGCTTAGAGCAAATGTGTATCAGGCAGTGAAACGTCACAGAAATGATTAGACTATTAGAGGGAAGGTATCTCATGACCTGAAAACTAATTTTTTTCATTCAAACAGCACCCCCAATAACAGACAATTTATTCTGGAACTTGGGAATTTTATTGTTTCTTGAAAGTTCATTCATGAAACATTTATTGGCCACTTGCTATGTGTCAGGCACCAAGCAGCACACCTCGGAGGAGGACAGCACAGGTGTCTGGGGAGGGAAGAACATAAGTAACTGTAATAAAGTGTGACAGGCGATGGATGGTGAGGTGCCTGCTGCTGGGTGCTCACCAGGCAAGCAGCAGAGGCTCCAGTGAGTCCAGGGATTGGCGTTTAAGTGGAGCCCCGCACAGAAGAAACGTGGAGAACGCAGTCCTTCCCCTGCAGGGGCTTCCCGAGGACCAAGCTGGGCTCTGGGGTGCCGTGGGTGGATGGAGCTGACCCCAGCCATCCTCACGTCTGTTCCTCCTCTCCCTGCCCCGGACGCCCACCTGCAGCTTCTCCCCTTTTATTTCATACTTGGCTGTTACAAAAACACAGCCAAAAAGTTTTCCGAAAGAGAAAAACCTGCTAAATGCTATTTCCTCCCACTGTTTCCTCTGCGTTTGCCTCTGCTGCATGTTTTAGACACAATTTCGTGAAGACGGAGGGCTTCCTTTCACATGCAGCCCATAAAAAAATGCAAACACTAGAAAAAAATCACTATGAGAAGGATTTAGTAACCATGACCATGGAAATAATGGTCCCTGCACGGAACAAAGGAAAAGTCAGGGGAATACGCATCGGCGGAAGTGAATTCCAGGCTCATCACTTCCTGGAATGAATGATTCTGTGGAAGGGACTTAACTTCGCATTGGCTCAGCTTCTGCTTCTGTAAAAAAGGTGACAATGACACTCTTCTTGAAATATTGCTGCAATGCCTTGATGAGATTTGAAACGGCCTTGCACACTGCAAAGCAGTACGTCGATGTTCGTTTTTTATTAATTGGAAAAGAAAGAGCGCCCATGATGGATGGTCTTTGCAGAGAATAAATTAAAGCCAAACTAAATATATTTAAATAATTAAGTTTACCTACTTTGATTCACCCAATACCCCTTATCTAATTCTTCTCTCATTTATTCTCTACTTAATTAAATCCCTGCAGTACAAACGTGAAAGGGCAGCTACCCCTCCTAGTACTGAGGGGCCCTCCCTCTTTACCTACTAAAATAGCAGTTGGTAGAAAAGGGAAGAGGAGGTAAAAATATCTAATGGGAAACAGATATTTTCCCATTGGGGTTAGAGGAGAGGGACGTTGTCCCCCTTCTACTTCCCAGCATTTATCTCTGCTTGTGACTACAGATCTGTATGAAGATTGTGTGATTAACCCATGATCCTTCCACTGGTCAAGCCCGTTGACGGCAGGGACTCGTCTGTTTCACCCCAGTGTATTCTGAGCACCCTGTGCAGGGTCCAGGCCCTGAAAGGCCCTTACTGAATATGTATGGAGCTGATGCTCTGGATTTGAGCACCCATCACTGCCTCACTCTATGATGCAGACCTAAGAAGGGAACCGCACGGATCATTTCATTTAGGTATCTCAGGACACAGAAGGTTGGTCTTGCCCAGTGCAGAGCAGTAGTTCAAAGCATGGGCTCTGGCTAGGACTGCCAGCTTCAATCCCAACTCTGCTGACTATTAGCACAAAGATACTACGCAAGCTTTTAAGCCTCAGTTTCCTTATCTTAGATAATACCACTTACGGTTGGTGTAAATATTGCATGAAATATTGTGTGTAAAATACTTAGTAGCCAGTCTAAAATGCTCAATGAATGTTTGCTATGACTATATGCTTTACTAAGATACTGTCTCAGTAGATTCAGGCTGCTAGAACAAATATCATAGACATATGATGTCATAAACAGCAGAAATGTACTGCTCACAGCTCTGGAGGCTGGGAAGGCCAAGATAAGGTGCCAGCAAATTTGGTGTCTGGTGAGAATCCACCTTCTGGTTCACAGCTGGCATATCTTCATATAATGGAAGGGGCGAGGGCGATTTTCTGGCCTGTTTCAGAAGGGCACTAATACCAAGCACAAGGGTGTCATCCTCATGACCCAATCACCTTCCAAAGGCCCCACCTCTTAATGCCATCATCTTTGGGGTTAGGATTTCAACATATGAATTTAGGGGAACACAAACATTCAGACCAGAGCAGATACACAAGAGGACTGAGGACTGCAACAAAATCACATTGCCTGAAAAGAATTAGAATTGACCTTTAGTAGGGTCCTTCTCTGAGAGTCCAAGAGAAAAACAATGATTTCTGTAGATCCCTTATATCCTTCTGTTTGTGTACTACAGACAGAAAATAAGAAAACAGGAAGTCTTCTACAAAATGCAAATCTGACCTTGCCAAGATATGATATTATTATGTCAAGGTGTACAATCTGAACTGACAGACCTTATTAGGGGTAGTTCTCATTTGTTATTTTAATCTGTTGCATTCCTTCTGGTGTCTGTCCTGTATTAGTAAAAGTCTACATTCATCCTTCCATACATGTGATTTCTTTGAGCATAACCAATAGCTTCAAGATAAATTGTTAGACATGAATGAACAGCACTGTGGCCGCAGGGACAGGACAGAAGGAATGAATATTTTCTTCAACAATGTAAAAGTGAGGTGACGCCAGAATGGCGTACTTCTTCTTCCAAGAAGAAGCATGGGGTGAAGGATCGCGAGGAATCCATATTCCAGGTGTGGCTTTGTGTGTTTTCTCCCTCAACCTCAGATCTTCACACAACTCTTTCTTAGAAAGAACCGGGGCTCACCTGAGCTTGGGCAGATTGTAAAAAGGCAGACCACCAGGATCTTCTTAGGCTTACTACTGGAAATCCCCTCAAGCTCCAAGTTCTTAACTTGTTCATTTTTTCAACAGATACAGTTACATAATATATAAAATAGGAGGCAAATTTCTCAGGGAAGCAAGGATAGGAAGGACTATTTGGATAGATACATGAGTTATTTTTTCGTGTTTAGAATGCCAAAGTTTGCAAAACCATGCTCTCTTCAGGAAAGATTATTTTAGATTTGGAAGAGATCTCAACTGAGCCAACCTCACCCCTGGACCAAATTATTGGTCAAGTAAGAAGACAGGGAGAATGGAAAAGACTTACCAAAGGTGGCAAGACCGACCAAGCCCTGGTTCAGTGCACTGTATCTTACACCACCCTAAGTACTTGTACAGCTCACTGTGCACAGTATGTGGACATCTCATGACTTTCCATTTAAAAGGCTTGGCGCAGTGGTTAAGAATCCGCCTGCCAATGCAGGGGACACGGGTTCAATCCCTAGTCCAGGAAGATCCTACATGCTGCAGAGCAACTAAGCCTGTGCACTGCAACTACTGAGCCTGAACTCTAGAGCCTGTGAGCCACAACTACTGAACCCATGTGCCCCAACTACTAAGCCCGTGTGCTGCAACTACTGAAGCTCGTGCACCTAGAGCCTGTGCTCCGCAACAAGAGAAGCCACTGCAATGAGAAGCCCGCGCACCACAATGAAGAGTAGCCCCTGCTCGCCGCAACTAGTGAAAGCCCTCACGCAGCCACGAAGACCCAACACAGCCAAAATAAATAAATAAATAATAAATTAAAAGGCTTGGGATCACTATAAATTAGAAGTTTCCAGCTTTCCAGGTTGTTTCATTCATGTATCATCCCCCATTCAATAGTGCTGGACATCTTTTCAGTTAACTGCCTGTGTTGGGGTTTGTTGTAACACATGGTAGGGTGATAGCCCAGAGGAAGAAGTCATCTGAGAGGAGCTCAGAGGAAGCTCCATGAATGACTGAGCAAGGAGCTGGATTGTAAAAGTGATTGGGAATGAACCTGGGAAGACCATATTCCAAGCCATGCAAGGGTAAAATGCTTCGATGTTGCAGGACCCTGCATTCAAGCATGGCCTGGACATGCTTCAGGATGGGTACGGCTGGTGCAATTCTAAAGGTACCACTGTTAAGCATCTAGATATATAGATAAAAGAATGGGAAATAGTTAAGCATGAAGAAACACTGAAAGAAAATGACCTTTATGGTTTATCAACCCATAATTTTCTGCACTGGGAAGAGAGGTGGCTGGGCGCCATCGACTCTGAAGATAAAACTAAAGGAAATAAGCTTCAACCTCAGCAAGGGACTCTGGATGTAATTTAAGGAAGAACTTCCTGACATTGATGATTCAATAAGGTACAATTAGGAAAACATTAGCATTTCCTTTTCCCAAATTATTTCAAAACACAGATATTTTCCATGGAGAGGTAAGAGACAAGCTCACCTGAGAAAGAAGGAAGGAAGAGAAACTTGATGAAAGCTTTTCTCCTTACGCTTTCATTGTGTAGGAACATATTACTATTTTAACATCTCTGCAATTTAACACACACACAACTAAATAAACTGAGAACAAGAAGGAACTCTTCAGAATCATTTTACAGAATTAAGATTTGGGGGCGGGGAACACAGCAAGATAAAATGGCTTTGCCCCTTTTTTCCATTCCTTAATCTCCCGATCCCTCTCCAGGCTGTTCAGTCCTAAGTCACCCCACCTGCGTTCAAGCCCTAGCCCAGGAAGATCCCACAGAGCAACTAAACCCGTGTGCCACAACTACTGAGCTTGTGCTCTAGAGCCCAGGAGCCACAACTACTGAGCTCGCAAGCCACAACTACTGAGCCCGTGTGCCACAACCACTGAGCCCGTGAGCCACAACTACTGAGCTCGCGAGCCACAACTACTGAGCCCGCGTGCCACAACCAATGAGCCCGTGAGCCACAACTACTGAGTCCACATGCCATAACTACTGAGCCCATGTGCCACAACTACTTAGCCCACAAGCCGCAACTACTGAGCCCGCATGCCACAACTACTGAGCCTGCACTCTAGAGACTGCGAGCCACAACCACTGAGCCCACATGCCACAATCACTGAGCCCGCGAGCCACAACTACTGAGTCCGCATACCATAACTACTGAGCCCGTATGCTGCAACTACTTAGCCCATGAGCTGCAACTACTAAGCCCACGTGCTGCAACTACTGAGCCCACGAGCTGCAACTACTGAAGCCCGCGAGCCTAGAACCCGCACTCTGCAACAAGAGAAGGCATTGCAATGAGAAGCCTGTGCACTGCAACGAAGAGCAGCCCCTGCTTGCCACAACTAGAGAAAGCCCATGCACAGCAACAAGGACCCAACACAGCCAAAAAGAAATAAAATTAAATATTGAAAAAAAAAAAAAAGACCAACAGGGAAGTTGATGGGACTTTCCACAGCTGCAGGAGCACCTAGGAACCAAACTTCTAGCAGGAGTTGAGCTTGTTGAGTCAGAAATACAGTAAAAAAAAATGCATTTGAGGATGTTTTTATTTTAATTTTTATTTTGGGATAAAGAAGAAAATGTTGACACTTGAGGAAGAAGAGAACCACTGACGTGAAGAGAGATTTTGAAACAAAAGGATCAAATGCACTGGGTGTCTATCTGAAAGGTTTAGTTCAGTGGTGAGTCTCATTTCTGCAGAGAGAAGCAGAAAGGAAGAGAGGAAGTACTGACTGACATTTCTAGTGGATTTTTTTAAAGAACTTTCATATTTTAAACATCCATGTATTGACATTAGTCTTGAATTTTATTATATACATATAATTTATTTACTCAGACACATATGCACACAAATACATATTTTATTTTTGGAGAGAGATAAGGTTTTAAACAATCTATCACCCACTGATAATGAAGTGTAGACCATGTGACAGTTTGCTTAAAATTAACATCCCTAATTGCTCTGAGAGGTGTCTCATGGGTCCCTGAGTTGGGAATGATATGGATAGATGAGTGCTGGCCTCATAAAACTCCCCCAGGTTTTGAAATATTTTTATGAGGTAGAAATAAAACTGTCTAATAGTCCTACAATTCTGTGGTAGATTTCATATGCATTTGGGAATTCTTTTGATGGAAATACACAGGGAAGTTCAGCTTTGTATAAAAGTACTTTCTGAAGAGAATCCTAGTTTCAGCATTTTTTTCCTTCGAAAGTTTAGACATCTCTATGATGGAATTTACAGGGCAAACTAATTGAGGGTTTGGTTATAAAGGGAACGCCAATGGACCAAGTTCTCACTTTGCTATGCCCTTCATATCAGATTCACACACTTTCTTTTAAGGGAAGAGCCATGGATTTTTCTGAGCCCATTGAATATCCAGGCATTTCTGAACCCAGGTTTCCACACATCCTAGAATAAGCTCTAGATCATATCACTTTCTCTCTGATGTAAGTCCTACTTCTAGGACTATTTGGACAGGAATCTTAGACTTAAGTGAAAGGAGATCTGTGCCCTTGAAGCTCCAGAACTCAGCAAGATCAGATGTGTCTCCCAGTCCTGTACTCTGCACTCTGTTCATAGTTCACGGCCACGGGTCACCATGCGGCCGGCCGGCACTTGCAAACATGCACTGGGCACCCTCCCCGGCGTCCAGTGCTCAGCCCGTAGCAGCCCCAGTTGACATTCCTGGTAGACCCTAGACACCCAGAGGGGCAGCCCCATGGCCTATCACGGAGCCTGATTCACAGCAGTCAGTCAACATGTGTTCAGTAAATAAACGAATGATCAGGGTAACAGATACGATGAATAAGACTTCACTGTCTACTAAAAGTAGGTTTTCCTCACCTCATACTCTTCTTTCATTTTGGTGCAAAAGCAGCATATGCTTATGATTCAAGACTATTTTACTAGGAATTCCCTGGTGGTCCAGTGGTTAGGACGCCACGCTTCCACTACAGGGGGCACGGGTTCAATTCCTGGTCGGGGAACTAAGACCCCTCGTGCCGTAGGGTGCGGCCAGTGAAATAAAATAAAATAAAATAACTAAAATGCTAGATTAAAAAAAGACTGTTTTACTTTTTGGAATAGGTATCAGGGGAAAATCAGCTCATTCACTAGCAAGAAAGACTGACAGGTACCGTCCAAACCTACGTGACAGACACCATCCAACATAGCTAAATATAGATAAATAAGCGTGCACACACACACACACACACACACACACGCACACACACACACGAACTTTTTGGAAAATACTGACATTTACTTTCCTCCTCATAGCCTTCTTCTCAGTTATCTGCATTTACTCAATCCAAAGTATATAGAGCATCTATTATGTAACACCGGACTTTTAGCAGAATATGAAAAGAAGCATATATAAACCGCAGTCATGACCTTCACGAGTTCACGATGAAACTGGGGGTGAAGAAAAGTACACACAAAGAGCAACAACAGTAATAGCACCGACGTATCGAGCAACGGCTTCACTGGCCACTTTACATGCACTGTCACATTCAGATTATAGCAAACCTTAAAGGCAGGGATCGCTCATTTTAAACATGAGGAAACAGAGGCCTTTTCTGTACTAGTTATCGTGGGAGTATCTATTTCCCACAGAACAGATTATATTCAGGATAAACAAGTGTTGACATGAACACCAAAAGGACAATATTGCCCACGGACTTTGGAAGGAAGGTAGACTTCTGCTGGCATGGCTACAGCACAAGCATATTCCTCCATCTGTACTGGGGCCACCGCTGCTCGTACTGAATTCTCTTGTCCACCCAACTTCCCCGCTCCAAACTGGACAGCCACTGAATCCTACCAATACTGATTTCACTACATTTCTTGGATTGGACCCTTTCAAACTCTCTGCTTCCTACCCAAACCTGACTCCAGATCTTACTTTACTCAGCAATTGCAAGTCCATTTTGAACAACTGAGGTCTCATTCTTCTTCCTGTTTTTCCCCCAAATCAGTGTCCAGTGCCACTGTCAGAGGCATCCAACTCCAGCTTGAGGATCCCGACAATCCGGTGTTAACTGGGCTTGGAGATCAATGACACGCGTTTAACTTTCTAGGAAGGGAATGTGACAGGAAGTACTCACCGCCCATCTAGCGTCCATCTGCCCTTCCTCCCCACCAGTCATCGCTTCCTTACTAGCTGTTCAGGCAGCTGAAAGACTTGTAATTCCCATCCCCTTGCAGCTAGAAGTGACACGGTTCTAGCCATAAAATACAATCTGGAGTCTAGTGTAATAAAAGTGAATTAAAACTTGGATTTCGTTTGCAGGCGTATTACTATTAGCATCACCACCATTATGTTCATCAACATCATCACCATCAACTAAGAATGCTAATAATAATTTCCACTTGTATTTGTTTTCTACTGCAGTGTAACAAATCCCCACAAACAGTGGCTTAAACAACACAAAGTATGATCTCACGGTGTCCTGCCTCAGCCACCTGGGCGTGACCGCCTCCTCTGCTCGGGGTCGCAGCAGGCTGAATTCACAGTGTTGCCCAGGGCTGCAGTCTTACCTGAGCCTTGAGTCCTCTTCCAACCTCACTTCTGGCTGGCGGAATTCAGTTTCTTGCAGCTATAGGACTGAACTTTCTTGCTGGCTTTGCTGGGATCTGCTCCAGATCTGAGAGGCCATCCTTATGACGTGGGGTCCTCTGCATAGGCTATTTGCAGCACAGCTGTTTACTTCTTCGAGGCCACGGGGACGGTGTCTGCTGTTTCTTCTGTCTCTGACCTCTAGTCCTTCTTTTAAAGGGCTTGTCTGATTCGGTCAGACCCATCCAGATAATCTCCCTTTTGACTGACTTAAAGCTAACTGACTAGGTACCTTAATTACACATCAAAATCCTTCCACCTTTGCCAGATGATGTAACCTAATTACAAGAGGGACACCCTATCATACTCAACGGGTCCTGCCCACGCTCAAGGGGCAGAAATTACACAGGGCGCTGGAGTCTTGGGGCAATCTCAGAACCTTGCGCACCACACCATTTAATGAAAACCCCTGAGCTATAGACACTTTATATATATTATCAATTTAATTTCATTCACCTCTGACAACATTCATATGAAGTAGGTATTACTAATCCATTTTACAATTGAAAAAATAAAACAGCGTGAATTAGCCACGTGCCCTTAGGCAGATAACGTCAGCACTCTGTGCTCACATTCACCACTGGATTGAGAAAAGCTATGATCTTCCTTATGTATGACATGGAGCCATAATAAAGGGCAAATGAGAAAACACTTGGGAAATTATTCCGAAAATTAAAGTACCATCGATCTGCAAGGTATCCTATATGCCTGCGGACGGTTCTTTTGCCTAGAAAAATATATTTAGACTTCGAATGTGCTAGGGAGGATGGCACAGAAGTCAGATTTTTGAAAAGATACAAGATCTGGGATCCGCGATGTGTGATGTTAAGTCACTTAATCGCTCTCTGGACCTCCATTTCCTCATTTTAACTAATAAAATGAAGGGTTTGGGACAGGGGATATGTAAGGTCTATTTCAGAACTAAAACTATTCTAGAACTATGAGTTTGTTTTATATTTATATTAGATTTTAAGACCTGAATCCATGGGAAATGCCATTGTTTTAGCTGCAACCCTGTAGTACCTGAAAGGATATGGGGAAAACTCTCCCACAGCAGTTGTTAACGATGCTTGGGAAACATTAAATTATAATAATTTACCTCAACCCCTGGACGCCCTTGCCATCAATAAAATAGAATCTCTTTATAAGGGCTAATAAGCAATAGAAATCATGGTTTATCCAGACATACAGAAAGCCCAGCTAATTAACTACTGAGCCATCTCTCTAGGGAGCAAATATTCCGGTTGTTTCTGTACGTCACTTGACAGTGATGTAGTAGTTAAGTAGTTAAGTCAATGAGGGAGTCCGTTTACATGTTACTTGCTACCATCTTGGATGAGTCAAAAAGAATATGAAATTAAAAGAGGAATAAAATGTCTTCCCCTAATTAATATTCCAGAGAGCAGAATTAAGTGCCATTCCCTCAATCTGCTTCTATCAAGTGAGAATAGTAAAAATCAAGGATGTAAATACATATCAAGACCCAGATAGAGGAACGCATCTCCGGGAAGGCAGCTGACACGCTGAAATGGTTCACAAGGGCCCATCAATCCATCCCGGCACAGCAGAGATAAAAGGGGAAAAAAAGTCAATTCTCGGAGCGAAAAGTGTAAGCATAAAAGTCGTAAACAAAAGCGTCGTTAAACAGGAAGTGGAATCACAGCTCTGGATAAGTATGTTGAGTTGAAGGTGGGTGAGCTGCTTTTTTTTCCTAAGGATGCCCTTGCCAATTTGTTAAACACATTCGTACAATGCACAGCATTTAATAGGCGCTGTTTTTCAAAGGGGAGAGTCTATCTGAGACCTTTAGAAAACTCAGGACTTACAAATGAGAAGGGAGAAATGCACACTGTTCTATTTTTAACTAAAAGGTGTTTCAAAATATAGATAGAACATTAAGATTCTCTAACAACAGATCCAACTATTTACCACAAGTGATGCTTGTTCTGTGCTGAGCAAGGAAGTCAGTACCTCTTTGAGATTAAATAAATCTTTCAAAGTACCCCCGTTTCACCTGGTAAAAAGCCTGTTTCAACACATAAGTAAACCCCAGAGCCTCTGAAGTGTTCAGTCCCATCACAAAGTTGACAGCGTGCTTTCAAAGTGGAATCTATTAACTTTGATCCAACAGTGACTTACGCCGGTGGCAGGCCATAAACAGAAAGAAAAACAGAAACAGAAGTCTCAGCCCAGGAGAGTAAATAGATCTTATCTCTTGGACCAGCTCTGATCAGTTCGTACTGGCTGCCTGTACTACTGTCTGGGCACCGCGGAGCCCTGCTGACCTCAGTGAGAAGAAATGCTGTGATCAATTAGCAACGTCTGCTATGAGGAGGGAGTCGGACTTGGGGAGGTGAGGGAATGACAGCATCTGTCCCACAGCTAGGTAAAAACCCAAAAAACTTCTTGAGTACCAGATTCTTCAACAGCTTCCAAAACCCTCTAAGAATTTTGCAAGAAAAAGTCATTTAACAATCCCAGAAGCGTACATTACTTTTGATAATGAGCCTTCAACACTTGTCAACGGAACTCCCTGGTGGTCCAGTGGTTAGGACTTGGTGCTTTCACTGAGGGGGGTGCCCCGGGTTCGATCCCTGGTGGGGGAACTAAGATCCTGCAAGCCGCGCAGCGTGGCAAAACAAACAAACAAACAAACAAAAAAACACTTGCTATAAGAAATGGGTTTTTCAGAGCATACACCTTCTCCTTTAGGAATTAATCTAAGAAGTCCCATGAGTTGTTCTTTTGTGGAAAGCATCTGAGCATGGAAGAATATTCTGTCTTCTATAGATTCAACCATGATTCTATTACCAATGAATTATTTTTTACTATCAAATGAGGTTTACCTGCTCAAAAGCATGAAGCATGACACAAAGGTTCATCATAAATCAAAGATTTAGAGTAAACAGTTATGATTTAGTGGTGAGACAGCTGACGGAGAATCCGGAAGCAACGTTTTTGGTCTGACCACTCATGGAGTGACTTGGGACGTCAATGGGGAACTTTCTAACACCTTGTTTCCATCACAGCGGAGGCCATCAGCTCGTCTACGGCATTCAACAACCTTAGAGCTGATGACCTCTTTTTGCTATAGTTCCTTTCAGGCAACCAGTATTCTTGTGATGCACATCATACCCAATGGACCAAAAACAGACACTTTTAGCCTCGCATGAAAGATTGTCCGTAACTTTGATATATCCTGCTGACACATCCAGTCATCCCTATCCTTCACCATCAGTAGGTTAATATCCTTACCATCTCCTCCATCTGCCATGATCATTCATTCCTAACTCTGACGAAACTGTTTCACATGCCTGACTACATAGTCTATGGCAAAGTTCTCAGCCCAACTGCAAAACGTTTGAAGGCTGCACGAAACAACCACCTCCTCTGATGGGTTTTCTCTTTTCTGATCATCCACAGCATGTCATCAGCTTTGATGAATGTTAAACTCCTGAGAAAGAACTGACTGTTTCTACTCTCATATCACTATAGTACCTGGCAAAGTCATTTCTTTTTTAAAATTAATTTATTCATTTATTTTTGGCTGCGTTGGGTCTTCATTGCTGCGTACGGGCTTTCTCTAGTTGCGGCGAGCAGGGGCTACTCTTCATTGCGGTGCGCGGGCTTCTCATTGCGGTGGCTTCTCTTGTTGTGGAGCACGGGCTCTAGGTGCGCAGGCTTCTGCAGTTGCGGCACGCGGGCTCAGTAGTTGTGGCGCACGGGCTTAGTTGCTCCGCGGCATGTGGGATCTTCCCGGAGCAGGGCTCGAACCTATGTCCCCTGCATTGGCAGGCGGATTCTTAACCACTGTGCCACCAGGGAAGTCCCTGGAAAAGTCCTTTCTAAACAAAGAAATATATGTTGCAGTGAATATGAACTGTTCAGCTCCTGCTTCAGTTACAGAGAGCTTGCATGTTCCCATTTCCATTCACCAAAGAAAAGAATATTTCCATCAGATACCATTTGCTGCTCAAGGTTGCAAAGAAGGATGAAGTATTGGGCCCTGGTCAAAATGGCATGAAGAATACAGGGAACACTTACTATATATATAACAGATAATGAATAAGGACTTACTATATAGCACAGGGAATTCTTCTAAGTACTCTGTAATGACCTATATGGGAAAAGCATCTTAAAAAGAGTGGATATATGTATATGTATAACTGATTCACTTTGCTATACAGCAGAAACTAACACAACATTGTAAATCAACTATACTCCAATAAAATTTTTTTAAAAAAAAAGAACACAGGGAACTAGCTTTCCTCCTCCCATTAAATGTCCAATAAATATTCAAAAAGAAAGAAGCATCAATCTATACTGGGAACTAGAGAAAGTACTTGTGCGTAAGCCATAGGCTTTGAGGAATTTATGCTGGATCTTATCTTACAGATGAGACTAGTCTGAAAGAAGATGTTGACATCTGATACATGACTGAAATTCCCACTCTCTATTTCAGAGAGAGAGAGAAGTGCATTGAGGAAGTAAGCAGGACAGGATCTCACTAAATCCCTGCTGACATCAACTAAATCAGAGGTGGAAGGGCTGGAGTTAAGGCAGGCCAGGGGGTTGGCAGACAACATCATGCCTGGACTCAGACATCTGTGGATGGCAGCGTTTGGACCCCTCGGCCGTATTGGAGGCAACAGGTTTTATCTGGTCAGTTCAAGGGTCGGGATGTTGGAGCAAAGAGGACGAAGTAAAGACAAGCACTGTCCCAGGGATCTCATTCGTATCCCTGGGATGAAGATTCCTGACAGAACCACCTAAAAGCCCATGAGTAACATATTTTTCCAGGGGAAAGATATATCTGAACTGATGGTATGTTACTGAAACACTCTTTGTTTCACTTTCTTCTCTTTCTGTATTTTAAACCTGAGGTACCTCTAGAAAGATTTGGTCAGGGAGCCTTAAATTTTTCTGACAGAAGTCAGCTCAGTTTCTGCTTGACTCCCAGACAGGGGTCACAATTCAAATGTCTACCTGCACAGACAGCTGATATAAACACATGTAATCATGGGTCAGGTAGAAGAGATGATAGGGTATGATGAGACCTGTGTGTTTGGGGCAGCTGTGACTCAATATTCAGTTTCAGTAGGTTGTTATGAAATGGAAGGTTCCTGGTACATCATAATTTCCCAACAAATATTTGTTGTTGTTTTTCTTCTTGTTCTTGTTGAAATAAGAAACTCTAGATACCATACGAGAATACGAAGGAACAATATAAAGAGAAGTAGACCATGAAAACAGGAATGAGAGACGTGAACGGCAAACATACACAACAAAAAAAGATTATAAAAAAATTTAAAACAGACCATGTAAACAAAATCAATAATATCATTAATCAAAAAATAAGAGGGAGAGGGCTTCCCTGGTGGCGCAGTGGTTGAGAGTCCGCCTGCCGATGCAGGGGACACGGGTTCGTGCCCCGGTCCGGGAAGATCCCACATGCCGCGGAGCGGCTGGGCCCGTGAGCCATGGCCACTGAGCCCGTGTGTCCGGAACCTGTGCTCCACAACGGGAGAGGCCACAGCAGTGAGAGGCCCGCGTACTGCAAAAAAAAAAAAGAACATAGTATCCGAAAGACATGGAACCCTATTAAAACAGTCTAACATATGCATATAATTGAATGCCCAAGTAGAAAAGAAAAACAGGACAAGGCAGAACACATATTTGAAGAGATAATGGCTGAGGATTTGGAAATATCAATTGAAAAAAGTTCACAGACAGCTCAGAGAACCTTAAGTAAAACAAAAATAAACACCATACACATCACTTTCAGATTGCTGAAAACAAAAGATGAAGAGAAAATCTGGAAGGTAGCCAAAGAAAAAAGTACATTACTGACAGAGGAACAAATATTAGAATAACAGCAGATCTTGATCAGAAATTATACAATCCAGGAAAATGTGCCAACATATCTACAGTATTGAAAGGGAAAAAACAAAGCTGTCAACCCAGAATTCTACACCAGTGAACATACCTTCAAAACTGAAGGCAACAATGAGGAATTTTTCAGGCAAAAGCTGCAAGAATTCACTACCAGTAGACCTGCACGACAAGTTTTGTTAAAGAAAGTTCTTCAGACAGGAGTATGATACCAAATGGAAAGATGGGTCTACACAAAGCAATGTACATTAATGGCGAGGTAAATAAAACAGATACTTTTCTCCTTATATTTTTAATGCCTTTATAAGATAATTGATTGTTTAATGAGAGTATAAAATAATGTATGTTACTTCTTAAAAAAATCAGGACAAAAAGAACTAATTATAACGAAAGTGAACAAGAAGAAGGAAATAATAAAGAGCAGAAATCAATGGAAATAAAAACAATAAACTCAAATCTTATTATATAAAAAGTTCAAAAAGATTAATAAGCCCCTAGCCAAACTGATCACGAAAAAAAAGAGAGGGTACAAATTACCAATGTTAGCAATCAAAGAGGAGACATCACTACAAACACTGTGGACCTTGAAAGTATAATATATATGCCAATAATTAGAAAATGTAGAGAAAATAGACAAATTCCATGAAGGAAATAACTATTTCAATATTAGATAATCTGAATAACTTGATACTTATTGAATTCATAGTTTAAAACCTTCCCCTGAAGAAAATTCCAGGCCCAGATGGCTTCACTTATGAATTCTATCGAACACTTATAAAATATATAATACCGATTCTATACAAACTCTTTTAGAATTTAGAAGGAAATACCTTCCATCACATTTTATGAGCCCATTACCTTATAACAAAATAAGACAAAGCATTACTAGAAAAGGAAACCAGAGAACTAGAAACCTCATGATCATAGACACAGTATTCCTCAACAAAATATTAGTAAACAAAATTGAGCAATCTATAAAAAAGATAATACATCATGACCAGCTGGGGTTCATCTTTCAAGTGCAACATTGATTCAACACTTAAAAGTGAACCAATGTAATTCACCCTGTCAACAGACTAAAAAAAGATCGGTATGATCTTCTCAGTAGATGCAGAAAAGTTTTGTCTTTTCTAGAATGTCATATAGCTGGAATCTTACAATATGTAGCCTTTTTATATTAGCTTCTTTAACTTAGAAATATGCATTTGAGTCTCCGCCAAGTCTTTTCATGGCGTGATACCTTATTTGGGGATGTGTGTCTGAGGGAGGCATGTTGAATAGTATTCCATTGTCTGAATGCCCCACAGTTTATTTATCTGTTCACCTGCTACAGGACATCTTGATTGTTCTCAAGTTTTTGGCAATTATTAAATAAAGCGGCTATACACATTTGTGTGCAGGTTTTTGTGTGAACCTAAGTTTTCAAAGAGGGTCAAGGAGCACAACTGCTGGATTGTATGGTAAGAGTATGTTTACTTTGTAAGAAATTGTCAAACTGTTTTCCAAAATGGCTGTATCATTTTGCATCCCCACCAGCAATGTGAGAGTTCCTGCTGCTCCACATGCCTGTCAGCATTTGTTGTTGTCAGGGTTCTGAACTTTGGCCATTCTAATAGGTGTGCATTAGTATCTTATTGTCATTTTAATTTGCAGTTCCCTAATGGCATATGAAGTTGAGCATATTTTCATATGCCTATTTGCCATCTGCACATCTTCACTGGTGAGGTGCCTATTCAGGTTTTTGTCCACTTTTAATTAAGTTCTTCTTATTGTTGAGTTTTTAAAGTTTTTTGTATATTTTTTGGATAACAGTACTTTATCAGATATGTCTTTTGCAAATATTTTCTCCCCAGGCAGGTCTAGTCACAAGAAAATTCCTCAATTTTTATTTGTCCAAGAAAGTCTACATTTATCTTTCACTTTTGAAAGATAATTTTGCAAGGTACAGAATTCTAGATGTGTGTGTGTATGTGTGTGTGTGTGTGTGTGTGTGTGTGTGCGCGCGTGTTACTTTCAACAATTTATTTTATTCCACTCTTCTCTTGCTTGCATTGTTTCTGTCTTACTCAGTTCAGGTTGCCATAAAAAAGTACAATAAATAGACCGGGCGGCTTAAACAACAGACATTTATTTTGCACAGTTCTGAAGGCTGCAAGTCAGAGATTATGTTGCCAGCATGGCCAGGTGCTAGTGAAGGTTCCCTGGCTTGCAGACGGCTGCATTTCCTCTGTGTCTTCACATGGCAGAGAGACTTCTGGTGTCTCTTCTCTTCTTATAAGGGCACTAATCCCATCATGAGGACCCCACCCTCATGACCTCATCTAAACCTATTTCCCAAAGGCCCCATCTCCAAATATCATCACATTGGAGGTTAGGGTTTTCAACAGGAATTTGGGGGAGACACAGTTCAGTCTATAGCAGCTCCTGAGGAGAAGTCAGATGCAATTCTTACCTTCCTCCTCTATAGGCAAGGTGTTCTTATCCTCTGGTATCTTTCAAGATTTTTTTCTTTATCTTTGATTTTTAGCAACAGGAATATAATATGCATGGGTGTAGTTTTTTGGCATTTATCATGCTTGGTGTTCTCTGAGATTCCTGGATATGTGATTTGGTGTCTGATATTAATTTGGGGAAATTCTCAGTCATATTCTGTACCATTCTTTCTTCTCCTCTGGTATTCCCACTACACATGTTATACATTTTATAGTTGTCCCACAGTTCTTGGATATTCTGGGGGTTTTTTCAGTCGTTTTTCTCTCTGATTTTCCATTTTGGAAGTTTCTATCGACCTATCCTTAAGCTCAGAAATTCTTTTCTCAGCCATGTACAGCCTACTTATAAGCCCTTCGAGGGCACTCTTCATTTCTGTTAGAGTGTTTTTGATCGCCAGCATTTCTTCTCGATTCTTTCTTGGAATTTCGACCTCTCTACTTGCATTGAACATCTGCTCTTGCCTGCTGAACACTTTATCCATTAGAGCCCTTAGCATGCTAATCATAGCTGTTTTGAATTCCCAGTCTGATAATTCCAACATCCTGCCATATCTAGGTCTGGTTCTGATGCTTGTTATTTCTCTTCAAACTGTGTTTTTTGCTTTTTAGTATGCCTTGTAATTTTTTCCTTGGTAGCCAGACATGACGTAACAGGTAAAAGGAACTATGGTAAACAGACCTTTAGTCATGCGGTATTAACGTGTGAGGGGAGAGGTATTCTACAGTCCTGGGATTAGTTCTCTGTCTTTTGGTGACCCTGTGTCTCTGGACTGTGAACTTCACAAGTGTTCTGAGTCCCACCCTCACCTTAGGTGGAACAGAATGGCTTGAAAGGACTAGGCTGGAGTTGGGTATTTCCCTTCCCTCACATGGAAGGCTGTAGCCAAACTGGACTTTGGTATTTCCCCTCCTCCAGGTAAGTTAGGCTCTGAAAAAAATCCCAATAGTTTAGGCTCCAGTAAAATCTTGAGGCAGGCTTAGTTAAGAAGAACAGAATGCTCTGGTATATTGCAAAATGGTTACTCTCCCCTCTACCTGCAGAAGGCAGGAAGGGGTTTTCCTCCAATATTCACTGTTGACAACCTGGTTGAGCCAGTGGGGGTGAAACTCACAAAAGTGTGGGGCTCCCTGATGACTGGATTCACCTGGAGTTATTAACCCTCAGACTTGTCTACACTGAGCGTCCAGCAATTTGTCAATCACTGTTCAGGTTTTCCTACCCCTGGTACTGGTTCCCATAGAGGTTTCTGCTCCTGGGTTCCTGTCCCTCTGTATTCACCTGTCTGTCTCTCCAGTTTTGGAAGCAGGAATTTGCCCTGCTGCCTCTCTTCTCTGATGGATCTAAGAAGAGCTTTCTGTTTTTTTCAGTTTGTTCAGCTTTTCACTTATTCTTAGGATGGTGTAATAACTCCCCAACTCCTTACCTGCTGGACCATAAACCAGTAGCCAGTAACCGATCTTTTACAGTGTTTCCAAGGTCATTCAGTGGGGAAAGGTTAGACTTTTCAACAGCTGTGCTAGTGAATCTCAATCTTTACCTCAGCTCATACACACGAGTCAACTCAAAACGGATCACATATCTAAATGTAAGAGCTACAGCTGCAAAACTTTTAGGAAAAAAATATTTGTAACCTTGCGTTAGGTAAGTATTTTTAGATAGAACATAAAAAGTACAAACCATAAAATAAATAACTTATAAATTTAACTTCACTATAATTTAAAACTTCTGTTCTTTGAAAAATAATGTTAATGAAATGGAAATACAAGCCACGAACTGGAAAAAAATATATGAGCAATATATATTTGATCGAGAACTTATATCCAGAATACGTAAAAAACTCCTATCTTAATAATAAGAGCATACGATGCAATTTTAAAATGAGTAAAAGCTTTTAACAGATTTTTCACCAATGATCTCTCACAAATGGCAAGCAAGCACATGAAAACAGACTCGACAATAATCGTTATTAGAGAAACACGAATTAAAACCACAGCTAGGTACTAGCGCACGCTGGAATGGTTACTACTTTTAAAAACTGACAACATTAAGTGCTAGAAAGAATTTGGAAATCTCAAAGATTATAAGGGGAATGGAAACCAGTACTGACACTTTGGACAACAGTTTGGCAGTTATTATAAAGTTATATGCATATATATAATTCATAATTTTCAGTAACTGGAAATAAGCACAGAAATGCTACTCAGCAATAAAAAAAAAAAAAAACTACTGACACATTGTTGGATCTCAGAAGCATTGCACTAATTGAAAGAGTACTTCAAAAGCTACATATTGCATAATTCCATTTATGTGAAGTTCTAGAAAAAACGAACTACAATGACAGAGAGCAGATCAGTGGCTGCAGGAACCTGTGCCTGGGGAGGGGAATGAAGAAAAATTTGGTGGTGGTAGAATTGTTCTACATCATGACTGTGATGGTGACACATTCATCAAAACTCATCTAATTGTACATTTAAAACTAGTGCCTTTTATTGTATAAAGTTGATTTTTTAAAGTTATAAGCATAAAAATCATATAAGTGGTGGTCAAAGGTTGACATAGGGAGAAGAGACAGACCACAAAGGGATACAATAGGACCTTTGAGTTGGTAATATTCTATAACTTGATGGTGGCATTGGTTCCATGACTCTATACATGTATCAAAACTTACCAAATTATATACATTAAAAACTTGAATTTTGCAGCATACAAATTATATCTCAATGAACCAGACTTTCAAACAATTAATAAAAAATAAATATATAAACAAAAAGAGACTGGAACACAACAGAGCAAATTATAAAGGGTCCTGTAAGGGAAAAGTTTGTGCCCCCGAATTTCATAGGCAGTCATGTGTCCTTGAACAAAGGGCAGTGGAAAGAGGTTTTCAGAAAACACCTAAGGAGTTTCCTGAATGAAATCCCTGGGGTCTTGTGACAGAATAAAGGAATGTAGTTCAAAAGAAAGAACCCCGAAACACTGCTTAATTATATAATTGTTGTTCTACATGACAGTATAAATGTGGTAACAAACAGAGCCACAAGCATGTACATTACCATTGTGTACTAGAAAAAAGATCCTTCCCCTCTCTCTTTTTTTAATGTAAGAAAAGAACAGCCACATGAAAAGGATGGAAGGAGTGAGGGAGGGAATTATGCCATTGATTACCCCAGAGAAATTCAAATGTGATACATCAGAAGATAATGTTATGGAATTCCTCTCTTCCACAAAGGGGAATAAACAATGATCTTTCTGCCACGGACATTGATGAGTTTAATATGATTTTAAGCTAATCTTTTAAAAAGTTAATCAATAAATGTCATATAATATATATTTAAAACCCTTTGGAACATATATTATTTACTATTTTACATTTAATTTTTATTCTATCAAAGAGGTACTTGTGGTGTAACACATTCAAGGCAGGGTGTCCATAAAGTCAAGAAATATGTATACTATAAATTAATTACTTGTTTACTGATTGAAGATGCCCCTTAACACGTTATATGTGCTATTGATTTCAGACTTCATAGCCCTTCTGCAGTTCTACATGCCTAGATGAACAGCAGTGGTCCCCTGCCCACACCATCCATCTCCTTGCTCCAACTCCTGCTTCCCAAAGGCAGGGACTTTCACCTGTTTCATCGTCTATTTACTTCCATATTTCCAGATAACATGCTTGTTTTGTTATTTCTTGATTTTTTTTCAACTTCAGATATTATTTGCTGACTTTCTAATGTGGAAGACAAGATTAAGACCTCCCCAAGACTTCTGATGATGGATGACTTTGTTTTTTGCTTCTTGTGTTCTTTGTTTTCCTATTATGCACATGTTAACTTTTAAGAAATAAATGGTAATTTAAAAACCTTAAAAAAAGAAATAAAAGACCTCCCCAAGAGGAAGGACAGGAATAAAGACACAGATGTAGAGAATGGACTTGAGGACATGGGGAGGGGGAAGGGTAAGCTGGGACCAAGTGAGAGAGAGGCATGGACATATATACACTACCAAATGTAAAACAGATAGCTAGTGGGAAGCAGCCGCATAGCACAGGAGATCAGCTGGTGCTTTGTGACCACGTAGAGGGGTGGGATAGGGAGGGTGGGAGGGAGACGCAAGAGGGAAGGGATATGGGGATATACGTATACATATGGCTGATTCACTTTGTTATACAGCAAAAACTAACACAACATTGTAAAGCAATTATACTCCTATAAAGATGTTAAAAAAAAAAAAAGACCTCCCCAAGAGGGGCACATGCGCGCGCGCACACACACACACACACACACACACACACACACACACACACTCATCTCCCCCATTCTGCCATTACAGTTATAACTCTTATTCAGATCGCCATAGATACAAAATATTCACAGCTGAGCTACGCACGTACCATTTGCTTTTCTGATACCTCTTGCTGTTTTCCTAAAGTTAAAGTTTATCTTGTTTTTTCATCATCGTATGTTTCCCTTGCTGCCAGCCTGGGTTTTAACTTTCTCCATCTGGATAAATCTATGGTCCATCTGTTTCCTGGATTCTAAAATTTTTTTACTGTCATAGCCATTCCCGTTCTCTGTCCATAAAGCTTGATGCAACTGTATCCCTTTACCATGTTAAGCAGAAGCCCCGCCCAGTGTCAGTAACTGACCAAGCCAGGCAGACACCTGGAGGGGGCAGGGGGTCAGACCAGGTGGGCTTTGTGCTCCGTGGCAAATTGGGTATCTTAACGCATCTTCTAAACCACTGAGGCTTCATCCGCCAGGCCCTGTTATTGCTAATGTGCTCAGATCCCATTTCTCTTGAAATTGGAAGAGACATTTGTTTACTTAAAATACAGTTAATTCAGTGGATGTGAGAAGAAGGCCCTGGGCCTCACACCTACCTTCACGGCGCTGAAGCAGAACACGTGCAGCACAGCTGCAGCGGAAGCACTCCGGGCCACGCTGTAAACGGCCGACAGCATCCCCGAAACAGCTGGAACACAAACGTCAAGAGTTCCCTTCTAGACTGGCAAGTCTCACGGTCAGTAAATGTTGTAAGACATGAAGTTTGTACATAAATCAACTATACTCCAGTAAAAATTTTAAAAAAAGAAGAAGAAATGAAGTTTGTAGCTTTCAAATGCAAAATGCCTGTGAAAGGGGCAAAAAATCAATCTATGGGGCAGTCAAAAAGCCCTGAGTGACTCTTAGTACAAGAAAGACACTGACCGTTACCTAACAACTCAGGAGGACCACAGATAGAAAGAACTTTTGATAACATTCTTGGAAGGCTGTGTGAACCAGTCAGTGTGGAGGTGGGGAGACCTTGTTGCTTACAGTTGGAAGCTGCTGGCCCCGGAAAGCTCAGGGATGGCAATTTCAACAGAAGAAAGGAGAGAGATGGAGATGGGGATGGAGATGGGGATGGAGATAGAGATGGGGATGGAGACGGAGATGGGGATGGAGACGGAGATGGGGATGGAGATGGAGACAGAGATAAGGACAGAGGGAGATGGATGATAGATAGATAGATAAAAAGAACAAGAAAGCACTCCTGTGTGTGTGAGTATGTATCTGTGTGTCTGTGTGGGTACAAGGAGGTGGCAGCAGTAATTAATTGGCCTCTACGGTCTTGCGCTCTATGTACAGATTTCATGGAATCCTTACAGCAACACTATGAGATCAGCACGTTAGTCTCCATTTAGAGAAGAGTAACCTTTAAAGGTAAGCAATCTGATTAAAGTCTCCAAGTAAGCATTAGATGAAGCTTTACCCACCTTGGTTGGAATCTAAAGCACACACCAAATGGAAGGACACAGGTCGCCTGTCTGTACAGGCCCGCACGCCACACACACTCACAATGTCACACGCACACGCTCCCAGACTAACTCAGACGTGTACATGCTCAAATACACACACGGCGCACACACTCACCTCCACTCACCCACATTCACACACAGTCACACATACGGCTTTTCCAAAGAACACTTAGAAGAGCCTTACACCTAGTGCAAAGCTCATGGAATTCTACGCTTCCCTGTTTTCCGCTTGTGTCAAGCTGGGTGGACCACTTTCAGTTTGGATGAAGGAATCCAGAAGGGCCCACCATCAACCTGACGGACCAGAGCTGAGGTCCTACAAAGGCTCAGAACAACCTAACTGTCCAGACCTCATTCCATGCCTGAGGCTACCTAGCCCTTATCTGAACTTCAGACTTTTTTACAGGACGAACAGAATGAACAAGACTTACCAGAACCTCCAAAAAACAGCATGTCAATTTGCTCCAAAAGATAGATGCAGAAAGTGTTGATCTGCGGGAAGAGCCCAAGGAGGGAGATTGCAGGGAAGCAATATAGAAATACTGGAAGTGAACAGACAAAATTGATGGTAAGCGTGCGGGAAAGGTGGCCGAGGTTCCCGCTGCAGTCCCACCTCCCTCCCCCTTTCAGCCCAGCCCACCCTGCCCAGGTCCTGGAGGCAATATGGCCTCCTCTCCCCTACCCGCTGGAGGAGGCTGGAGGTTGAGCCGCACAGGCCCGTGGAAATAATAAAGGCGCTGCTTTTGAGGAAGAGGCGGGCCTGGGACTGGGCAGACACATGGGGATGGTGGGCAGAGAGCAGATCCGCCTTCAGCTTGCAACGACAGACTTGGACTTAGGGGAAATGAGATGGGAAAAGAGGACCAGGAAAATCACATGATCATGCGAGACCCAAGCACAGTTGTCAGAGGGGCTCTTCCTGCAAGGCTCCTTGCTTTGTGCTTCTATCACCTCCAGGGCTTGAGTTGCTGTGTGTGTTCTGCTCTAAATACCCGGTGGAGACTCAGGTTTCAGTCAGAACCTCAGACCCACAGAGCAGCAAGGGAGAGTGGGGATGAACTAAGAAATCCCACAGCCATGACGGTGCGACACTGAAGGGCCTGCTTGTCAGGTGGCGCACGTCACCTGGGAGGTGAAAGGGACCCTGCCTGACGAGAGGAGAACTGGCAGCTTCCCAAACCGTAACAATGCAATTGGATGAAACATCCATACGTTATAATTCAGTGTTTCACAGAGATCATTTGTTCAGGGAAATAACGCATCGTTGAGCTGCATTTTACAGCAATTTCCCCATCCTTCTCTTTCCCGATCCTATTTGAGTTGGGTTTCAGAGAAACACAGAAACTCCCATTAGTGGTACCACGGTACATCTGTCTACCTTCCTGTCTCAGTTTATTGGGTGGAAAGTCAATGAAGTTTGATACTGGTAAACCCTAATAAAACTAAGGAAATTTGATTTGAAATCTAAGACGCCTAAACATGGAACTATGTCCAAACCCCATGTATAAATGCAGTGAAAAGGGCAGGTAGGGAGGATGGGGACCGCGTTTCAGCTATTTCTGAAAAACTGGAAACGCAAACTTTCCACAGTGAAATTGCAGGGATGAGAGTATTTACGTGTCCCATTCTCTGGCTAATCGTGGGTTAACCCCACTACAGTAAAATGGGGCAAACCCAACTACAACAATACCAAGAAACTGTTCCAACAATGTGTGGAAATAAAATTTTATGTAATGAACATGGCTATGATAAACGGGCCTTTGTTTGGGATTGGAGCCATATTTTGACACACATGGTGATTTTGTTGTAATGTTGTCTGTGGCAAGATTTTAACTATATGGTGAAAACCCAAAGCATCTGTGAGTAATACGTTTCTCAATCAAAGCCGGCAATAACAAGGGGGGGTCGGGGGAAGGAATGGGAGTTTGGGATTAGCAGATGCAAACTATTACATATAGGACGGATAAACAACGAGGTCCTACTGTAGAGCACAGGAAACTGTACTCAGTATCCTGTGATAAACCATCATGGAAAAGAATAGAAAAAGAATATACTGATATATATATGTTTAACTGAGTCACTTTGCTGTACAGAAGAAATTAACGTTGTAAATCAACTGTACTTCACTAAAGTTTAAAAAAAAACAAAGTCAGCAATAAGACACAAATACGGATCTGCTAGTCATAACTATATGACAATTTCTTTTTTCAGTTTTTATATGAAAGGAAAGATATAAGAAATAAACAGACACTTAATAGCAGGACATACAGTTTTGAGCATGAACATTTTAATTCATATGATTTTAAGCAAACTGACTAGTTCTCTTCTTAAGTTTGGGACTCAAAACCCAGCAATGAAGATTCGATGGTACGCTGCATTCGTCACGGGCATTAGTCCACATTCTCAAGTGTTGTGTGCAATGAAAACTACCAAAAACGAAGAACTACAGAGAAAAGTATGGGTGTGAAATAATGTAATAATGGTAGACAAATCCTGGAAACTGCAGCAAAACGTGGGTAAAGAAGTATTCTCTATAAGAAATACATTAGGCAATAAAACCCAAACTAATAAAGTGCAAAGAACCGGAACACGATGAATGATGCTGGGGGGAAATAAAATGGTACGAGACATGAGGAAGTCCTAACTGAAGACTCTCTGGTTGTGCCTGCAGAGCAGGAGCTAGACGACACGGCACAGGACGGACAGCAGTTGACGGGGAGCCCAGGGTCTAGGTCTCCCCCAGGATGAAGTACAGAGGAAAGCTCTCGTCTTTAGAGTCAGAGCTGCGCAGGTGGAATCAGAAGAAGGTGGAGGCCGCGTGAATGGCAGGGTGCAGCGCACGTGAATGAAGAAGCATCGGGAGGACGGCTAGAAAATTCCGCTTCAAGTTGCCGAAATGATTTTGTCCTTTTTTCCATAAGTAAAAAATCAAAAAGTCCCCGTGGTTGTTGGCAACTTTCCCTGTGAACAAAGACTTTTTTTCTCAGCGTACTGCTGAGAGGGTCTGTAATTTTCTCTCACATCTTCCCTACTCCTCATGTTTCCTAATAATTACCATAAATGCAGAAACTTCTGGTACAGCTCCATTTCTTTCCAAGCACAATGCATAAATAAAAACATTGGAACTTGCTTCTTTCTTCCGTTATGTGAAGAGTAATATTCATTACTATATTTGCAGGTTGGGGCTTGGGGGAGGTAAGCAGAATTAAAATAACATGGAAGTAAAACCAAGACTATGAACTTGGTATGACTGTATACGTTGTGTGTCTCCTACATGCCACATCTGTGTATTAGCACACTGTGCTGACACGGATTCCTGGGGCCAAGAGACAAGTCTTTACACAAGACATGGAAATGTGAGTCTCGGAGTGCAGATGAGGGTGGGTCCATCTCAGTCGCTGGTTACAAAACCTCCACCATCTCCAAGGGTTCCATCCTTGAAGCTGCATTAGCGTAGGTAAGGGATTATGGTCCTAAAGACTAAAATAAAACATCAAACTCTCACATCTGAAAAAGGACCCATCACATCTGATAAAGAACCCATACAGGGCATGGAACCCTTCTACAAGCGATGGCTGTCTCATCTTGCCTGAGTTCTTCCCACGTCAGGGAACTTCTCGCATCACTAGGCAACCCACGGCCCTATTGGGCAGCTCTACACCAAACCACAACAACAGTCTTCCAGTGAGCCGAAATCCACCCACCAGCCACTGGGACTAGTTACTACGGCTACACCAACAGAGAGCAACAGAGAACAAAATCCCTCCCACTTTGGCCTGGCAGCCTTTCAACCACCTACAGCCATCACATGTGTCTCTAGGACTCAAGCATTTCTCCTCTAGGCTGGATGCCCCTATTCCCTCGCCCCATGCGCAGACCCAGTGTAGCCTATGTGGCCACATTCCGCAGGGCACACTCTAGCTCTGCTACTGCTCCTCTTGAAATACGGTTCTAAGAACGGAAGACCTCTCGGCTTTCTCATCCAAAGGATGATTACAAAGCCAGTCTCGCTCATAGGCTTTTGCTGAAGTTACCCAAATGGAAAATAATAAAAAATTCAGCGCAGCGGTCAGCAAAGGAAATGAGCACTGACTAAGAAGGCCCTTCACTTTCCTCCTGGAGGAAAAAAAAAATTTTTTTTCCTTATAATGAAAGAGAAGTGATATTCTGAACATATATGAAAGATCATAAAAGGAAAATAAATTATGTAAGACTATCACCCTGAGTGTTTCTATTTCCTTAATTCACCCCTCAGTCTACAAAAGCAACTAGTCCCACCACTGACTTTGTCCTTCTTCTTGTGCCAATTTTATCCCCCAGATTCCTTGTCTCTTGTCACTGTGCTTTCTCCTCCTTCTATTGTTCTGTTATCTGATGTTCTCTTCTTGGATTACATAGGACAAAGAGCTTCTCCATCCTTCCCACCTGCTCAATGGCCAGTGGACTCATCTCCTACCCTTGGTTCACATTCAACCCCTTCCTCCATGGGAGCAGAATAAGGCAGCAGACACCAGATCTTCCTGTCTCCCTTGCCCGTCCTCTTCCTCTGGTGTCTCTCTCCACTGTGGTACGTTGGTGGTCTGAGCAGAAACCAAGAGTGGCAGTGGGGAACAGAGATTATCACCCATAAGGCACAACTCCACATGCCCCAGCACCAGCCAGAGGAGAACCACTTCCTCCGCGAGACAGGCACAAGAGCGTCTTCAGACACATGATGGTAAACAACCTCACACGTACTCAGTTCCTGTTTCTCTCTTGTGCTGGTCCTAATGATGGCTTTGACAATCTCCTCTTGAGTAAAATTTCTGGCTGGCAAGTAGCAGATCTAGGGGGTGGTGTCTTTGGTAACTGTCCTTTATCAACTCATCTGGTCAATGGGATCAGATAATCACAAGTTAGCAGGTGTGGAAACCTCTGGATGTCATCACAAGAATTCTCAGAGCTTTGTCAGTCAAGTCTTCGGAGCTGCGGGCCCACAGTGGGGCAGCCTCTTCGCATAATAAAGATGATAATAGCTAATACCTGGTTAAAGGCACGTTTCTATGTGTTTAAATATACCAACTCATCTAAAATCTGCAACAATCTCCGTGGTGTGTACTATTTTTGTCCCCATATCACAGTTGAATTTTGCTCAAGGTCACACAACTAGTAAAGAAGCAGAGATGGAATTCAAACAGCCAGCCATCTGCCTCCAAAGCTGGGGCTCTACCCCATTATATTATGAAGGTCACTTGTGTACATGGAGCATTTTACATCAAACACTGCCTAGACCTTAAGGCAAGTAAAGTGCACCAATGGAAGGCTGGGTGACGGCACATCCAGGACTCCATCTGGACTGAGAACCATGTCCACTCACATGTCACCGGAGCATCTGTGCCGTGCAGATGGGGCTGTGGCTGCCACCCTAATGGCAAAATCGCCTCCACCCTGGGGAGCCCCACTGACGCCACACATCAGGCACCTCAGCCACCAGTCTTCAGATGTTATGGTGCTGCAGCTCCCTGCTCAGGGATATCAACATCCTTTAGAATAAGTCCCTCGTTGGATGCTTGGGGCTCTGCCTCCCAGGCCGTCTTCTGAGAGTGTGCAAGCCAAGAGAAAAAAGGCACATCTCTTGATCCAATAATAAAGAAAATGTATCCAACGAGGGATTCAAAAAATAACGGGGAGAAATACCCTCCCACCTCTATATTCTTCGCCACAACCCCCAAATGAACTCACCTATTAAGAAGTCCCTAGCCGACTGGAGAGAGCCTGGAGAGAAGAGCTTCAGGCCGTACACAATGTAAGTGGGAGGGTGCCTGGCTTTGGCCCCAGTATCAAGCAGCAAGATAAGGCCACACAGCACACAAAAATAGATTGGTCTGCTGTATGTTATGATTTGGTTGTGTCCCTAGAAAACAAACACAATTTCTGAATGGTACCTTTAATTTTGATTAAATAACAAAAGCCTCACAGTCAATCATTTATACCATATTATACAACTTACACCATATAACAATTCACCCCTCCCCCACCATAATTCATACACACAAAACACCAAGGGAAAAAAAAAAATACCCTGATGTTTACTCTGTCAAAGAAGAATATCAAAAAGAATGTTATGTCTCTCAGACTCAGCAAGATTTACCTGAAAATGTAATTACCAGCCTTGGATAAAATCTCGATCTAATTCAATGCTTCCCCCACAGTGAAACTTCCATTTGTGTTGTTCATTTCAAGTGCCAAACTAATTTAAACCACTATTTGCTCTGCATGCTCTAAGCTGAGCTCCATTATTAACAAGAAATAGAATTACAAGTTTAGGCTTCAATTTCCTTATGTCTTAGAAAGCAAGACAATACAGGTGCCAAATTATACCTGCAGAGACTGCACAAAATGTCTCAGTGTAGCACAGTGGAATAATCAATTTTTAAACATTTGCTATTTATCTGCATTGTCCTCTGAGGAGGACCAAAACCTTAACTGATTTCATCTTAACCTTCAAAATACTCTTAAGAGGCGAGCGGACACACTGTTTTATTCGTCTTCTGGAATGGATAGAAAAATTAAGGAAAAGCTATAACATCAACTTTCCAGGGCAAAAGTCAATGAAGAATTAATTTACATCTCACAAATCAATGCAAAATTCATAAGGTTCAAAAACACCAACAAAAATGAATTAGGGAGAGAATATTATTTGCAATTCATGAACTACTTTGAGTATAAAAAGTCAAGATGAAAGTGATACAAGTTTGATCACCTCACACCAGTCAGAATGGCCATCATCAAAAAATCTACAAACAACAAATGCTGGAGAGGGTGTGGAGAAAAGGGAACCCTCTTGCACTGTTGGTGGGAATGTAAATTGATACAGTCACTATGGAGAACAGTATGGAGGTTCCTTAAAAAACTAGAAATAGAACTACCATACGGCCCAGCAATCCCACTACTGGGCATATATCCTGAGAAAACCATAATTCAAAAAGAGTCATGTACCACAATGTTCATTGCAGCTCTATTTACAGTAGCCAGGACATGGAAGCAACCTAAGTGTCCATCAAGAGATGAATGGATAAAGAAGATGTGGCACATATATACAATGGAATATTACTCAGCCATAAAAAGAAATGAAATTGAGTTATTTGTAGTGAGGTGGATGGACATAGAGTCTGTCATACAGCGTGAAGTAAGTCAGAAAGAGAAAATCAAATACCGTATGTTAACACATATATATATGGAATCTAAAAAAAAAGAAAAAGAAAAAGGGTTCTGAAGAACCTAAGGGCAGGACAGCAATAAACACGCAGATGTAGAGAATGGACTTGAAGACATGGGGAGTGGGAAGGGTAAGCTGGGACGAAGAGAGAGGCGTGGACATATATACACTACCAAGTGTAAAATAGATAGCTAGTGGGAAGCGGCTGCATAGCACAGTGAGATAGGCTCGGTGCTTTGTGACCACGTAGAGAGGTGGGATAGGGAGGGTGGGAGGGAGACGCAAGAGGGAGGAGATGTGGGGATATATGTATACGTATAGCTGATTCACTTTGTTATAAAGCAGAAACTAACACACCACTGTAAAGCAATTATACTCTCATAAAGATATTAGGGTTTCCCTGGTGGCGCGGTGGTTGCGAGTCAGCCTACCGATGCAGGGGACATGGGTTCGCGCCCCGGTCCGGGAGGATCCCACAGGCCGCGGAGCGGCTGGGCCCGCGAGCCATGGCCGCTGAGCCTGCGCGTCCGGAGCCTGTGCCCCGCAACGGGAGAGGCCACAACAGTGAGAGGCCCGCGTACCGCAAAAAAAAAAAAAAAAAAAAAAAGTTAAAAAAATAAAATAAAAAGACTAGGAAATAAGTCAAAAAAAAGAAAGTGATACAAGTTTGCATATGAATTTTTAAAGTCACTGACTTGAACGTATTTAGAAATGCAATTTAAATTGCCACTGCCTCTATAATAGAAATAGTCTTATTCTGAGACCATCTTTTAATAGGAAGGAAAACACAGGCTGTCCATGGGGGCTGGCTATGTTTGGCCCTGAGTCCAGACTCAGTCTTAAAGGAATATTTTGTACTCTTATGAAATTTCCTTTTGAATCCAACTAGGTCATAGATTAATGGGTAAGGGGATACTTCCTCTGCATTAAAAAAAAAATTGAAACTAAAGCATAAGTGAAATCTTAATGCATTTCTTATCAAGTGAATAGCAAAATAAATTGCTTGGTATAGATAGCCACTTAGTATACAAATACGCAAGCATATGAGATCTTTCCTCAAACTGATACCATTTCAGAAATATAATTAAATAGCTACTTCCCACTTGCCCTGATCCTTTCTGCTACTAAAAGGTTAAAAATAACTTTTTCCAGGAATTGAAAGTCTATGGCTTTGAACAAATTTAAGATATCATCTTGGATCGTCCAAGTCAAACTTTATTTATTGGGCACGGGAATGCTTTCTTTTTATTTGTAATTTCTGAGACAAACCTTAAGGCTCCCTTAGAAACAGGCTGCCCTCACCATCATGCTGTCTTTGGGGTCTCCAAACCATTCTAAGCATATCGCTAATACATGGCATGTGAGTCACTTTTGTCTGTCTTGATTCCTAAGAACACCCACTAATAAAATTTCCCTCTTCTCCAGTTCCTTCTTTCACGTAGGATTCAATCATAAAACCTCCCAAGGATTCTTTTTTTTTTTTTCAATAGAAAAATTCCACTCGCTCCTCCAGGTGAAGTCTGATCACAACCTTCTAAAACTTGTCCAAGTGTTTCCCACCTGTTTTTTCACCTTCAAATGCCCTGGGGAAGCACTGCTGGTGTCTGCTCTGGGGCACCTTGCAGGCTGTTTTACAAAAGCTGGTCTACACATGCATTTGGGTCTCCCATTAACCCCACCTACATATACAATGTCACAGGCGGTGCTCTGGTCGCAGGGCAAGGAAAGGGTAAGGTGAGAGAATCTCTCCAAACCTACAGGTCCCCACCCGGAGAGCAGTGGTGCTTGTGGCTAGGGGACCAGGCCATTCTAACTGTCCTCTTACCAAGAGAGGGGGCTGGTCAGATGCTTCAAACTTGCTGCTGATAGATAAGTAGATAGATGGATGGATGGATAGATAGATAGATTGATAGACAGATAGATAGATAGATAGATAGATAGGTATAGATGGATAGATAGATAAATAGATAGATAGATATAGATGGATAGATAGACAGGGAGACAGAGCGATAAAAGGGTTTTGTTCTAAGGAAGATGGGGTGTCTGAACCCAGGGGCACTGAACCGAGGCCGTCAGCAACCAGGACGTGCCAGCCCCATCCCATCTCTGCCGTTTCCCGTGCCAGCGCCAGGCTTCGTGCAGATCCGAACTCTCTGCTTCTCAGCCCAGAGGGCAGAAAAGAGCTGCCTCACCCCTGCTGAGTCTGCACAAGTTCCCGTCTGGCCGCACTCAGAGGTCAGCTGTTTCTGACAAGCTGATGTAAGACAGCAAAGGCTAACATTTGTCCTGCTTTCCTGTGCCTCAGGCACTCTTCTACCCACTTTAAATATTCCACTCGCAGAAGTCCTACCATTACTCTCATTTTGCCAGGAGTAAACCGAGGCACACAGGCTTTGCAGTGCGGCCGAGCCAGGACTTGGATTCTACCCACTGGCTACTACCCACTGGCTCCCCAGACTGACCCAGACGGTGATTGCATTGGCCACTGGATCCTTCTAGGCCCAACACTCAACCTCACTCGGATCAAGTTCATTCGCAATCCTCATTCTTTAGACACATGACGTGAATGTTACTCATGTGAAGTAAAGAGAGAGTGGCGGGGGGGGGAAATCATTCGTAATAGCTTCTCCTGGAAGGTGGAAGAGGGCTCCTACCAGGAGAGGGTGTAGAAAAATAACTACCTGCTGCTCTGTCCAGCCCCTCTGAGACATTATGTCTACCTACGTGGAACTCTCTTCACTCTAGTAAGGATTTGCTGTTTGCTTTAGCAATTCACCTGTTTATATTTAGAGTCACACTTTTTTAATTGAAGTATAGCTGATTTACAATATTGTGTTAGCTTCAGATATACAGCATAGTGATTTGTTTTCGGGGTTTTTTTAATGCAGATTATATTCCATTATAGGTTATTGCAAGATATTCAATATAGTTCCCTGGGCTATAGAGTAAATCTTTGTGGCTTATCTATTGTATGTACGGTAGTTTGTATCTGTTAACCTCATAATTTATCCTTCCCCCCCTCTCCCTTTTGGTAACCGTAAGTTTGCTTTCTGTCTGTGAGTCTGTTTCTGATTTTTCTAAAGATTCATTTGTATTATTTTTTAGATTCCACACATAAGTGATATCATACAGTATTTGTCTTTCTCTGTCTGACTTATTTCACTAAGCATGGTATTCTCTAGGCCCATCCAAGTTGCTGCAGATGGCAATACTTCATTCTCTTTTTTTTTGCTGAGTATTATTCCATTGTTTCTATACACCACCTCTTCTTTATCTAATCATCTGTTGACGGGTACTTGGGCTGCTTCCATGTCTTGGCTATTATAATAGTACTGCTATGAACACTGGGGTGCGTGTAGCTTTTCTAATTAAAGGTTTCATTTTTTCTGGATGTATACCGAAAATTTTTAACTATACACTTCAGCTCCCCTTGTGTGTGGAGCAAAAGAAGGAGATCTGGGGACGGGAGCCCACTGCCCTAAGGAAGCTGAACCCCAGTAAAACCCTAGCCAGCAAGTATTCTGTGACCCACACCTGGTGGCATATATATACAGTGGACTATTACTCAACCACAGAAAAGAATGAAATAATGCCATTTGTAGCAACATGGATGGACTTAAGACATTATCATACAAAGTGAAGTAAGACAAACATTGTATGATATTACTTATACCTGGAATCTAAAAAAATGATACAAATGAACTTATTTACAAAACAGAAACAGACTTACAGACAGAAAAACAAATGTATGGTTACCAAAGAGGAAAGGTGGGGAAGGGATACATTAGGAGTTTGGGATTAACAGATACATACCACTCTATATAAAACAGATAACCAACAAGGACCTACTGTAGAGCACAGGGAACTATACTTAATATCTTGTAACAACCTATAATGGGAAAGAGTCCGAAAAAGAATAGATATGTATATGTATAACCAAATCACTTTGCTGCACACCAGAAACTACCCCAACGCTGTAAATCAACTATACTTCAATTTCTAAAACTTTTTAGTGAAATTTTAAAAAAACCATTTCTCCGATAAACAGCACCTTAACCAGGTGTTCAAGGTCAACATCAAAAGTGGTTCAGTCACGTTGATTGTCCATAACCTCGAGAGGACAAGGAAAATGGCGCTTTACTTCTGTGGTTCTCCTCCCCCATAACCCAGTTAAATCATCAGATGAGCCCCAGCTAAATCCCAACTGAGGGACAGTCTACAAAATCCCTGACCAATGCTCCTCAAAGCTGTCCAGGTTATCAAAAACCAAGGAAAACCTGAGGAACTGTCACAGCCAGGAGGAGCCTTAGGAGAGAGAATGACTAAATGTCAGGCAATGTCCTAGATGGAATCCTCAAAAAAAAAAATGGGGGGATATTACGTAAAAACGAAGGAAATCTGAGTGAAATACGGACTTCAGTTAATAATAATGTAACCACATTGCTTCTGTAGTTGTGACAACTGTAACATACTGATGGAAGAGGTTAATAATTGGGGACCTAGGGGTGGGCTTTGTGGAAACTGTACACTCAGTCCTCTGGATCCGCAGAGCAGAAGGAGAAAGGAAAGAAACCTTTACAGAGGACTGAATATTCCAGGTCCTGCACTGGGCACATTACATAGATTGTCCAACTCACTCATGACCAAATCCAGCTGAGGCTGTTATTATTATCCCCACTTTACTCACACAAAAATTACCAGCATTTGTCAAGTGCTCCCAGACTCTAGGCTGAGCCCTGGATGTACATTACCTTGTTTAATCCCCTTACAATCCTATTTTATTATTTCCTCTTTTACAGAGGAAAAACCTGAGATTCAGAGAAGTCACTTGACCGAGATGCCGTAGTTTGTACGTGGCGAGGCTGGATTCGAATCCCGAAACCCACAGGCTTCCAGTTACTCCGGTGTTTCCCAGGTGTGATCTGAGATCAACTCCGCCATCAGCACGGGGTGGGGGAGTGTTAAAATGCAGGTTCCCAAGTGCTGCCCCAGCTGTCCTAACTCAGAATCCCTGCAGGGGCTGGGAGAGGCCCCGACACTGCCTCTATGCCAGTGATGCTACTGGATTTTGCTTTCTGGGTTATCATTAGTGGATTCTGTTGGTTAGACCAGTGTATAAATCTGTGTAAGCCATGGAAGAGCCTCACTGCCTGTGACTAAGTTGCCAGTCTCTGATCCTCAGATTCCTTCCAGGAGCTACCCCCCATGCTCATTTTTTTAAGCTCTCCTAGACCTCTTTTCTTTTCCAATCAGACGCGTTTCTTTCAGGCCCAGGGTCAATGGTACCGTAACTATTAGCAGGCCAGTATTAATCTGCAACTCTATCTGAAGCACACAGAATGTTACGGAAAAAAAAAATTTTTTTTTCATTGTGCTATCTTCAGGTTTTAACAACTTGCTCAAAATTTGCCACCTCTGTGCTCCTGGAAGGAAACAAAGGAGAAAGTCAGTCAATCACTCCAAGAACTGACTGCATTAACGGCCCTCCCTGGGAACGAACAAAGTAACGCAGTTTTGAAAAGCACTGGTTCATCTGACAGCCCCAGGGCTGGTGGCAGGCTTGAGCGCCAACTCTCTACCAGACTGGGTTCATTCTCTTGACCATCTCCTTTCTGAGGTTTTCTCATCTCTAAACAGTAAATCAGCCTCTAAACGCCTACATGGCTCAGCCACACTGCAGGAGGAACTATCTTATAGCTACCATATTTTCTTGCCTCATCAGAACAGTTAGAGAAATGCCAGCTCAAATCTGGGACTCATTCTACTCAGAAATCTGTGTAAGCAAATTAAGCACTGCCATAAACATAGTTTGATGTCTGACTGTGGCTTCTGTTGACAGTAAGAGAAGTCGTTTCTTCCTATCTCACTACGACATGCTTGCTCAGATAAAGGAAGGGCAGCTGCATTTAGTCCTCCAGGAACTGGATCAATAGAGACAATACGACTCCGACTTAGAGCAGGACCCAAGGGTCCCGCGAACAGTCATTACAGATCTACAGGGGTTATGCAGCTGTACTTGCCATCCTCCTGGCCTAGCATGATTCCTGAAAGTACATGCAGGAAATGAATGTTTAACAGCACACAACACCCCTCCCCCAGGTCACCCAGAAAGACAGTGAGCCAAGCGCTGTCACTAGGAAGCGGGGCGTATTTACCACAGCAGGAGGACGCCCGTGTCGCATCGAGGGTGGGCTGGGACAGCACACCCCAGGGCTGTACGTCTCTGCGCTCACCACCTAACCCAGATTCCTGACCACAATCACAACGACACACCCGTGATAGCCTAATTATGCTGCTTCTGCTTATCTTGACATTCAGACTCTGGGATGAAAGAAGATGTATTAAACCAATTATGGGGAACGGAGGAATTTAACAAGATAGTAATGTATGCCAGGTGAGTGTCCAATGACAAGCTTTTCTTAATTACTGTGAGCGAAGCCTGAGCTATCGCAGATTTAAAAGCAGGTCCGAAATCACGGATATGACGTTTTTAAAGGCACAGTAGCGGGAAGGTCAAGTTTTCTTTGTTTGGAAGTGGTTTTCGGGGACCCCCAGGAGCTCACCAGGACAGAGGAAAGAAGGTTTCCCAAGGAGCTGGGACATCCACCAGGCAGTGGTCTCGGTGCACAGGCACGTGGCCAGGGTCCCAGTAGGGAGAGCGCCAGACCTGGAGCCGCAGCACCACAGGGGAAGGTGCAGCCGGGTCAGTGGACGCTACGTGTGCTTCCGAGCTCGTGGAAGACCGCCCAGGCACCAAGAGATCAGTGCTGGGGAGCCCAGAGTGTCAGATATGAAGGAGCCCCAAATGATGAGGAAAAAGGTAACAATACACTTGAAAATGTGGACGAGAAAGAGATCAGCTTCAGGTAAAAAGAATAATGATGCATGCTTACATACTGAGGTTTCTACCATCTATTAAGCGATTTCTCCATGCCAGGCGCTGTTTGAAGCCCGTTACTTGGATTACTGAATCCCCATAGGCATTTTTATTATCCTTATTTACACACAGGGAAGCTGAGGCACGGAGAGTACACATTTTGTTCAGGGTCCAATAATCAGACACAGGAACCAGAAAACGAACGCAGGCAGCCTGACTGCAGAGTCTGGGCTCACCGTCTTTCCCAACATAAGTCCAGGGCAGGTAGAAAAGGCCCTGCACACATCCTTGGTCCCCATCCTGTTCCGTCCCTGCCACCATCCCCACCACGCTCTCCGATCTAGCCTGAACTTGGCCACCATGCATTACTATTTCTATTTATATATTCAATATACATGGATATTGATATGCACGTCGCCTTTTGAATCTAGTTTGCCCATTCCCCTAGCTTCAACGCAAGCAGAGCGGACACGCTACTCGCCCGTGGTTGGACACTTACGTGGATTGGCGAGGCGGGGTCAGGCTGAACGCTCTAGAACACAAATGAGAAGTGTCTGTGTCATCATCTCATGATTTCAAGGCTACGTTAGTGATGGTAAGAATTAGATGTGCTCTTGCCTTTAACAGGGAGTACTGGCAGCTGGCCATGACGAGGCAGAAGAGAAGCACCCACATGTCTTTGCAAAAGCCTCGGTTCAGTGTCAGAAATCCGAGCAGGGAAACCAGGACAATCAGTAAAACTGCCAACACGTTTTCCTTGACATCTTCAGTTCTGGGCAAAATAAACAAATTAAAAACGGAGGGAATAAAAGGTAAGGCTGTCTGGTTTTAAACAGAGAATACCTGCATGCTTCTAAAAAGACTGGCCACAAGGGAGTACTTACCCCAAGCATGCCTTTATATTTGGTAACAAGATTTTAAGGTTTCCTTCTTCCTTTCCTTCGTCCTGTGTTTTATATTTTTAAAAACCCATATTTAACTCCCACTTTCTGTTATTGAAGTAAATGAAATATAATCCAATTGGGTGTCCTTGGTCACTCAACTGGGTTTACTGGGAGAAGACCATTAATTCCTCCATCCACAACCGTGAAATGTGAAGGAGCTTCACTGACTCTGCTAAATGGGGGAAGGGTTGCGTGGCAATCCCTTCCAGATACAGTCTCCGTGGCCGGAATTTCCCGCTCAGTTTCAGAAGCCAGGAGAGCTCCAGCCGGAGGGCTGACGTGCAGAGGGTGCGACTGAAAGTATGTCGTGACCACAGCCTCACGGGGTGGTTTTCTCTTGGGGGGCTCCACTTGAGAGGTGCAGGGTAGAGAGGTGAGCTCATCAGCTGTGGGCTGTTATCAGTGGATGTGCAAAGGGACAAGAAAGGGAGTTTTAAGATGCTGATGCAAAGGGGCTAACGCTGGATCATGGGGAGGCAATAAGGGCTGCTAGTGGGAGGAAGTGGATGCATTGAAGTGCAAAAGAGGACGGGGTAACACTGGAGGGAGGTGGAGGGGCCGGGAAGGTTGAACGGAGGCTGGGATGATGATGTCAGGGGTGGAAGCCTTCTGTGGGGGGACGAGATGCAGGGTGGAGTTACGGCAAGGAGCACCCGAAATGAAGTTAAGGGAGGATGGCGTGGACCACAAGGTCGAGAGTTCAGATGAGTCACTCACAAGAATTCTGAGTACATTTCTTACCTCACCAATGTTTGCACATGTACATATTGTTTTGGGGTTGTTTTTTTTTCTGGCCGTGTCGCATGTGGGAATCTTAGGTCCCCAACCAAGGATTGAACCCACGTCCCCTGCAGTGGAAGCGTGGAGTCCTAACCACTGGACGACCAGGGAAGTCCCCATATTAGTCTTTCCCATTCAATTATGATCATTTTTAGACAGGGACAACTGGCTACTTCATCCCTGGGATGTTCAGGCATTCCTGAACATTCTATTTTTAATTAATAGACATTATTTTAAAGAGCAGTTTTAGATTTCAAAAAAAATTGAGGGGAAAGTACGAAGAGTTCCCACATAGCCCCTCCCCCCAAACACACCCACCCTCCCCCACCATCAACATCCCCGACTAGGGTGCTACGTGTGTTATAACTGAGGAACCAACACGGACAAATCATTATCAAGTAAAGCCCATAGTCTACATTATGGTTCATTCTTGGTGGTGGACATTCTGTGGGGTTAGACAATGGTATAATGATATGTATCTGCCATTACAGTATCTTACAGAGTATTTTCACTGCCCTAAAAATCCTCTGCGCTCTGCCTATTCATCCATCCTTCCTCTCTAACCCCTGGTAACCACTCATCTTTTTACCGTCTCCATAGTTCTGCCCTTTCCAGATTCCGCGGTGGAATCATACAGAATGTAACCTTTTCAGATTAGCTTCTTTCACTTAGTAATACACACTGAAGGTCCCTCCGTGTCTTTTCATGGTTTGATAGCACCTTTCTTTCTATTGCTGAATAATATTGCACTGTATGGACATACCACAGTTTCTTTATCCATTCACCTATCAAAGACATCTTGGTTGCTTCCAAGTGTTGGCAATTATGAATAAAGCAGACTTCCCTGGTGGTGCAGTGGTTAAGAATCCACCTGCCGGGGCTTCCCTGGTGGCGCAGTGGTTGAGAGTCTGCCTGCCAATGCAGGGGACACGGGTTCGTGCCCCGGTCCGGGAAGATCCCACATGCCGGGGAGCGGCTGGGCCCATGAGCCATGGCCGCTGAGCCTGCGCGTCCGGAGCCTGTGCTCCGCAACAGGAGAGGCCACAACAGTGAGAGGCCC